>NC_140948.1:4397044-4959544 GCF_014529385.1 Adiantum capillus-veneris | reverse complement strand
TCTTTGCACAATGTACGTTAGAATAACATTGTGTACCGTACCAGGAAAGCAGGATGCCCCAGCCATGACTTTACATCCTACAAGCGCACCAGCTACAAATCCAAAAACGCTGGCACTCCCCACACAAAATAGGTAGAAAGGTCCTGTTGCTGTGCAAGCCTCTGCAGCTCCAGCTATGAATACTACAGTACCCGTAGCAGCACCTAAGTCAATGAAATTGCAACATCCGTTTAGATAACTTTATCAATTGGACAACATACATATCAACAAATATTACTTTAGTTAAAACCTTCACAAATATTGATAGAAAGTTAGGCTCTCATATACAGGATTTTTCCATGTAAAAAAGAGGAGTTTCTTAATTTATTTTTAAGATTACTTCCTAATTAATACTACGCTCAACATCATGTGTTGTTGCTCATGCACAAGAAGATTTAGAAATTTTCTCATGTAGGAAAACGGAGTCTTTTCCAGTGTTTTTCATACAATGAATAACATCATGAGCTTTTGCTCGAGAGGCACCGCATACCTAACTAGGTATGATTGGGGGCAGGGGACCCCCGGCCCCACCACCGGGCTGGTGGTCCCCTGCCCCCAATCGTACCTAGCAAGGTATGCGGTGCCTCCCTCACAGAAGCTCATGTTGTTCAGGTAAGTCAGAATGTGGGAATTATTGTGAGAACTTAATTCTTGTGATATGAGGGGCCATGCACGTAACTAGCTAGGCGCAATTGAGGGGATTAAGGGATCTCCCTCATAACCTACAAGGGGGATTATGGTCCTGTGCACGCATTGTGAGATGTGAAGCATGCTTATATGTCACATTATAAATATACTATAAGTCTCTTCTTGATACTGCATATACGACCAAAACTGCATTGTCATCAATATGGAATCATGATTAATGTAAAATATACCTGCAAGAAAGCATCCTGCATCAAGAAGCTTCCGACGTCCTCCTCCTCCTCCTATTGTTGCTACTCCCTTTGACATTGCTCCTTGGTAGTATTGTGTCACATCATCTCCGGTTGCATGAATTTGGCACCCGAGGTCTTGAGCATTTTGATCGCAAATAACCTAGTTAATGATTGTAAAAGGGAGTTGTGATCAATATACAGGCAATCGAGTTTATTTTACTACTACTACAATAATAAGTTGACCAAAGATTAGGAACATACTGCAACAGTGTCTCCTGATTCATCTGTGTATACTAGCTCAACGCCTTGCGGAGATGCAGATGAGGCATCACAACCACCAATGTGTTGAATCTGCAATCATGTCATGCCCACATACTTTCCAGCTAATATCACTGACAGTATCACACTAAGGACTAGTATGTCAAGACATGCACTTCTTCTGTGAGCAATCACATGCAAGCAACATGTAACGTGCGGAATTAATAATAGTTTTTAGCTTTGGAGATAAGGCAACTATGGTTGTAAGTGGATACTTTCAAGTAATTGTAATTGTTTGTTCTTTAATGCTAACTAAATCAAGACAATTCTCTTTACTTTTGCACTGGGGGGAGTCCACTTTAAACAAATTACATATAGCACATGCAAACAAGACGTATTTAAACAACTTTACCTGTATATTTTCAAGTATTGTAGGTATCCCTTATGCAGGCATTTTTGTGAAAAAACTAACCCTTCTGTATAAAAATTTTCACTTTTACTTTGCAACTTCTATCCCTTTTAGAAAAATTCAAGAATACATACCCCATGTCATCTCTATGTCAAGTAGGCCAATTTTTCTACCTCTGTAAGATGTTAATAAAGAATATTTGTTTCTTTGTTTCCCTTCGTGTCAACCTTGTCATTCTCAAAACCTTTCTCCTACTGGAATCTCTTTAGTTAAAAGCCTCTTGGCCCTTCTCATGCTGGGCACATTCTACTCTCAAAGATTTCCAAGAGAAACATGAACCACGACATTCTCTTTTGGTGTTTTTTTCCATGGAAAAATCAATGGTAGGCTTGATTTTTTTCCCAAAATTCCAACCTAAACTCTTATCATGATTTTGCATGTCCATGTCCACTTCTCGCATGAAGCTAGATGCCTTTAAGATGCAAGCACAAGTGATTTCATTTGGATACCCTCACTCAGTGTTCGGAAAAATGTGCCTCAGCTTAATACCGTGCCGTTTTCAATTTCAAAATGCCGGTTGAGGGCAAGGGAAAAAGGAGAAATTCCGCCCCAAAATAGAGAAAAATAGTGTAAAAACTTGAAAAAGTAACCTAATTTTCTAAAATTTCCTCTTCCCAAATTCATGGAAAGGAATTTTGTTGAACATTGCCTCACTCTGAAATTAGTGAAGAGATTTGAATTTTTCCTTGCCATACCTTGTTGGGCACATTTTCGATGTCCATGTCAGCTTCTTGTGTGAAGCTAGATGCCTTTAAGATGCAAGCACAACTGATATCATTTGGAGAGATATCCTCACATTGAAATCACTGCTAATATGAACAATATCGAGAACTTTTGGCATACACATTGCAAGCGTCGCTGCCGCAATACATCAACACCACGACGTCGACATCCGGTCCTACATGTAGCATTTGGAGTTCATCTATCCCCAAGAAAGTTGAGGTGTTTCCTTGTATCTATTTTGGTTGGATTGTTCAAGAATTTTTAATCTTTATTCCTATTTGGCAATTGAGATCCGTTTTTGAGTGCTTAGCATGTAATTTGTCACAAATTACCTCGCAAAAAAAGTCAATTATGTCCAAAAATAATGAAGTGATTCATCTCCAAAGCCTAGATAACCAACTCAAATTCTAGTTTTAGCATCTTGTATTGATAGACAATCAGTCTACGGCCTATGAAAAGCGACAACTTTTTTAATCTTTGGAGAAATTTCAGCTCACGACCAGGGGTATTTTGGGAAAATTGAGAAATTTGAAGGGCATTTTGGGAATTTATGACAAAATATTGGGGGCATTTGAGAATTTTTGAAATTTGAGGGGTATTTTGGTAATTTTTCCTTCATTTAAACCGTTCTATCATTTCATTGAAGCAAGCAGTCATCGATCCTTAGTTTACTGAGCCAAAGCTTTTATTAATTAAACTTGCAACTTTCATTTAATTGGTGTTTATATACGTCAGACATACATTCACTTGTATGTAAGTGAATATTAGCTCTTAGGCTTTTTTATGGCTGAATATTTGTTCTGTTTTCTACTCATATACAAAGAAGCAACTTATGAAGAGTGTGAGTCCTAGGAGTAACATTGTTAAGTGCTTTAGGTGGGTTTTTGAAAAGTGCTATCCTGTTTTTAAATATGCCACGATCTTGTCATTGTTTAAATTATCTGAGACATATTCAATGTGGACAGCTTAGGGTCTTTTCAATTTAAAACAAAAATGGTTTATTACCATAGGTGCTATATGTGGCTTGTTAAAAAAATAAGTAAAAAGGGTTTATCAAGTATATTATATGATGTAGAAGTATCATTTTGGGTTCATTTGCACCGCTAAGGATTTTTGGCTCGCTAAAGGCCTTAGTATCCATATGGGTGAAGGTCATTCAAATTTGTTTGCTTGACATGTGTCCCTTTAAAAGTTGAAGATCAGAAAGAAAGCATTTCCTTTCAAATGCTATATATTACACAAAGCAACTTCATTGTATTTGGCATATTGTTGAAAAAGACTAAAGAACAAAGGATCAAAGAGTCTCCATAGGAGTTTGATCCATATATGATGTGAAGTATTGATTCAAATTTTTGGCTTTTTAAAAGAAGCCTTAGAGGAGAGTTAGGTTAGGCATACTTTCAATGTTTTGAGTGTGTGATGATTGAAACTTACAGTAAGTGTTATTTTAGATTTAAAATAGTAAATGGATCTTTTGATGTCACCTTTCATTTCACATTCTAACATCTCTCAACTTTTCTCACATTCTATTGTTTTAAAATGTTAAAGTGAAGCTTCACCTTGCATAACTTTAATAAATTCAGTAAAAACACACACACACATATATTGGAGAGTTCTTTTTATTTCACATTTCATTTCACAGCTTCACATGGCTTCACTATTCTTGCATTCTATAAATTAATTCTAGTCAATATTTGAAAATGTCTCTTTTCTTAACTGATTGGCGGCCGAGTCTCCTCCTCACAAAGAAACGAATCAAAAATATTAGCATAAATTTAAATTTTGCAAGATTTTTGAACTGTTTTCTCACATATTTCACCGTTCTTCTTGCCTTTATCATGGTTTACAACCGGCTAGTCTCGATTTTCAAGCGGCTCAAGGCTAAGCTAAGACAAATTGCAATCCTTTTCCGTAACACTGGTTCCATTTTAACTCAGCCTAATGAATTGCTCACTTTCCTATTTTTAAAGAAAGCCACTTGTTTTATTTATACTCTCACTTGTAAAGAGTCCTTTTTTAAAAGACTTCAGCAAGATTCATTTTATTGAATTATTAAATTGATTTATTATTCTCTTTGTTTATTAAAACTATCTTTTTTAATGATAACATTAATATATTCTTTTGTTTTAGTGTTAACGTGTTTTTTATTTTATTACTTTATTTTATTTTGTTTTCAAATAATAATGTGTAATGTGCACATTTCACCTTATTAATTAAGTACGGCTTTTCCTGATATATAAACCATTCGAGATTATAGTTGGGTTCACCAGAGCCGATGAAAGTCATTCAAAAAGGAATGTGCCTTCACCATGATGGATGCTGTCCGTTGGCACAAAAGGAAATTATACTTCTCTCGACGCACAAAAAAATAGCTAGCCTTCCCCCGTCTTCAGAAGAGCAGTTCTATTGTCCACTTTTCAACACAAACGTGAATCGATGTGATTGAATTGAATCCAACATCTATGTACAACACTACCACTACACTATAGCTCATTGGACGTCAAAATCATACATAATAAATTTTATAGAGCTACCTCCGTCCCTTGTGAATGAAGAGAGAGGTGGAAGAAAGAGACGAGGTTTTTGCCAACGACTCTTCTGAATTTAGCTTGTGTATGTATAATGAATATATGATGTATATTTAATTTTTCGTTCAAATGATAATGTGCAATGCGTATCTTTCACCTCGTTATTTAAGTGGGGCCTCTTCTAATATATAAACCATTTGTGATTATATATGTATACTGAATAATTTTATATTTAGACACAATAAAAATTGAATGTGATTGTAGGCACTCATTCGAATCTTTCTTCAAATCTCATTCCCTCCCTTAAATTAGCAGGCCGTCGTGTCTCTTCACCTTGTTTGAATAAAAAAAAGGGTTTATTAAGTATATTATGCCTTCTTAATATTGAGTTATTAACAGTTTTTACAATATTGGTGAAATACGTTTGCATACACTTGAAAGTACAAACATATATGTAGAAAGCTTCAAATGACATAGTATTGCGGTTAAAAACCATGTTCATACATTAAGTAAAAATGTGGTTTTCGAAAAGGATAATATAAGTGCACGCCCATATCTTTCTAACAAAGTAAAGTTTTTACGGTGGCCTCAAGAAGACAATATTTTTAACTGCAATGAATTGTGTGTGTGTGTGTGTCAGTGTTTGAGAAAAATCATTTTGAAAAACATACAAAATTTCCTTTGGAATAGATTCAAAGAGGAAATTTTACAAAATAATCAACATTTTTTGTACTTTTACTCTATTTTTCTAAATTTTTCAAGCGGAATTTCTCCTTGTCCCCCTCCCTTCAAGCGGCTAATTTGGATTTGCAACCGTCTCAAGGCTAAGCTGAGGCACACTTTTTCTGAACACTAGTGTGTGTGTGTGTGTGTGTGTGTGTGTGTGTGAGAGAGAGAGAGAGAGAGAGAGAGAGAGAGAGAGAGAAAGAGGGAGGTAGTGTTAGAAAAAAACCGGGGTCCAATGTATTTTAATTAGCTAAAATTATAAAATCTCGGTTAGATTTTGAGCTTGCCTTTAAGAAAATTGAGAAATTTACACAAGCTTCAGTGTTATTACCGACAAAAGATTCATATTTTGACCTAGAAATTAAAGAATTTCTTGTTTATCTTACTTTCACTGGTTAGGGAGAATCTATTTTTTAACCCATGGAGGGTCGAGGGAGAGGGAGAGGATCTTCTTTATACATTTTTAATGCCTTACATCAGCACCAATATAGAGACAACTTTTAAAAAACACTAAAGTGAAAAAAAAAACCATATTGTATCTAATGAGATGGTGATAAAAAGACTAAAATGCAAACAAAGGTTATATTACCTTTAATGTGATAGTGAAGCTTTTAATGGTGAGAGATTTGCACGTTTCCTCCACCAGTCCTCTGTGACCTTCTTAGGCTAAAACCACCGTATGACTATGTTTGTGGTTTGCTCATACATTAAGCAAAAATGTTACGTGGTTTCAAAAAGGATAATATAAGTGCACGCCCATGTCTTTTTAAAAACATAGTGTGACGACCATGCTCAGGGTTTTCTCACCCATATATGTGCTTACACTTATAAACTCGTATGTATAAATGCACTCAACTACCATCTAATCAAAGACACGTATTTGGATTAATTTGAGTTCTATTTAATCACACTATAAAGCTATTTAGCTTTGATGGATTGAGCTAGTGAATTATCTAATTGTCTATACTAGTTTTAAAGCTAAAGTGGATCAAGTTTGGTTAAAGAAAGCTTAATTTCCCTTGATTAGCATTGAATTGTATCAAATTGCATCGAAACTAGATCTTCTTTTAAAAGAATTACATGACATAAGATTTTCCTCATGCTCTGTGATTGATAGCAAGCATAGTGCTCATTCTCAAGTACATGCATATGTAAGTTAAAACAGGAATTGCAATAGTAAAATGTGATGTTGTTGGGCTAGCCCTTCATTTTGAGGGGCTTCGGACAGTTTGGTCTGATAAACAGTTCTATGTATTGGAGAAAGAGACCACCAATACCTATATTTAAGAATAGTTGTAGATGACACTTGGTGTTGGCGAGTGAATTTGGATTTAGTACACTTCAGGGAAAAATGGGACCCTCAACTATTGATTGAGGTGGTCGATATTGACATGGTGCTTAAAAACATTGCTATATTGAAGGATGACTTTGGGCCAAACTCTGTAGAATCAAAAGGTGGTTAATAGGAATCTACCCATGCTTTTTTTCATTGTCTTAAATAGGGTCACCTTATAAAAGACTACCCTGCATGAGCTCATAAAAAAGTAGCAAAAGGATGCAAAATAAGCTGAAAAAAGTAAAGGAAGTAAATGAAGGCTTTCAGCAAGTTAGTAGACGAGGCACTAACATAAATAAAGCTACTACTAAACCCAATGGAAGTAGAAATGCTAACAAATTTGGTGCCTTATCGGATGAGGTTTTTGATTCTTCAAATATGGAAGGATTTGATAGAGATGAATGCGAGGACTCAACTACTCATCCTTTGGAGCCAACCAAAGGAGACTTAGAAAAGGCTAATCTAAAAATCTAGATAAATCATCCCTACATAAAATGATTCACTCCCCTTTGAGCTCATCTAATATTCTCATGGAACATGCTACAGAGCAGACCCTCCCGCACAAGCAGCTTCGAAAACCTTAGAGGAAGAAAGAATCATCCTTGGACCCAAATATAGCTTCCGTGCCTTTAGTCAAACCCTCTAAAAACTCAAAGAAATTAATACTAATGTTATTGGTGTTTCCTTTAACTATAAAGGGCTAATTACTCATATATTCTTGTAGGGCAGCTTGTATAAAAAGAGCCGGAATACTGATCTACAACTGGTTTTTGATCTTATTTTTTTTACAAGAGGTTAAGGCTAGAGAGGAAGCTCCATTTTTTTACAAGAGGTTAAGGCTAGAGGTGAAGCTCCAATTTTTAGCTTGAAAAAAAATTAGCAATTAATTTATATGGTTTTCTTTCACCCATGTCCCTAATAAGGGAGGGACATTTGTGGGGATTGCTAACAAACATGAGCATTTGATTTGTGAGGTACAACATAGTGAAAGGGGTAGTTGGGTGGAGCTCTCCTTGAGGGAACCCTTCGATTGTGCATATATGCTTCTAAGTCCCTTTTAAAGAGCTGCTGATGGTCTGAACGTACTCATCTATTTTTACTCTCTTATTTTGTTAACAAGTGATTTCACCATGGTCACTACTATCAATGATAGATGTAACTCCCTTGTTCATACCATCATACAAGGCATAGAGAAGGAAAGTTGGATAATATGTTTGATAAACATGCATTGGTTGATTTTTCACAAAACGCTGGCTTTACATAGTCTTAACAAACAACATGTTAATTGTTTCAGATCTTGAAGGTTAGACATATTTTACATATCTAGAGATGGCATTGCTATGCAGGATTACTAGCTTGTGAGTTGAAAAATTTATTATTCCATCCTCATATCTGATCATAAACCTTTGATTTTTGAGCTTAATAAAAGTGAACACAATTTTAAGTCAGGGTGGCCTCACCTAGATAGTTCATTCTCCTCTTACTCCTTGGGATGGCTCGCTAAAAGTCTTATGCAAAAAGGAAGATTCATTAAAGCTATAGATATTCCAGGCTCATCATAGTAGTTGTGTTTAGAACAATTTGTAGATGATGCTAATGCATTGGAAAGAAATGATCGAGGAATGATGCACAATCTATTGAAGCCTTTTAGGAATGCCTTGATATCTTTTTCTTAGCCAATACAAATTAAAGAGGAGCACATGGTAAATGTTCTTCTGCGGTAGCATAAGTTGGGTGTCAACCAATTATGGATGGAAAACTATTTAGACTGCTTGCAATTCCTATGGGGTTTCATGCTACTTCCAACCAAAGATGGAACTGGGTTCTCGATAATTTAAAGACAAAGTTCTTTACCTGGCAAAATTACCAACCTAATCTTTCTGTCAGAGGATTTGTGCTTAATCATTACCTTTGTCTTCTATTATATTTTTTCAATCTTGTTGGTTGCCTTCACGATATCAACTTAACATGTTGTTCAATCTGGCTAGAAGGTCTTTGTGGGCTGGCCGGTGGAACTCAAGAGATTAATATAATTCAAAGAATCCTTGAAATACCTACTACATGTCTAAGGACAGAGGGTGTCTACACATATTAGACATTCATAAATTGGCCATCAAATTATCTGCAAAATGGATTCTCAAAGTAGCTGACTCAAATGGTTTTTGGGCCTGTTTTATCAAGAGATCTATGCATTTCTTTCATATAAAGGAAAAGGGAACCTAGAAAGATTTATCTTCTACTCACATACGGTATTCTCATGCTAATGTTGTCCCAAAAGGTTCTAACTTGGTGTGCAGATACTGGAAAGCCCGACTCTCCATCAAAAGCTATTGGGTTTCTCCTAGAGAATTACTACTATCTAGCCACAAGTTTGGTTGAATGAATCCACATGGTTTGGTCACTTCCTCAAAGACAACCAAGATCTCCTCTCAAGAATGGCACATAGCTAATACAAGGTTGGGATAAGATGCTCGAAGGAAGTCTTCAAGGATAAAAGTGGCTTACAAAGCCTGAACTTCTCCAACACTACCAAATATCAAAAGCTTGTGCATATTTTCAACTAGAAAAAATGGAGGTAATGAATTCCATAGCTCCAAGATTCTTCAAAGAGAAACCACTTTCTATAACAAGGATCTGTTTTACCATCTACAACTCCACAAGTGCTCAAGCCAAAATGGACCCCTCTTTGATGAGTCAAAATTGAACTCCGGATGGAGGATATCTTGGAATGCAAACCAATGGGCCTATAGATTCAAATGCTTGTGGGCTTATCCTTTATCTATCAAACACAATAGCCTCATGTGGTTAATCCTACATCACGGTTTATGGACATGTTCAAAAGCCAAGAAGTTTGGTAGCTCTAATGGGGTTTGTTTTGCATGTGTTATCTTCAAGAGAAATCTCTTCCTCATTTGTTTATCAATTGCCCTCTCAACTTCCACTTTACAAGGGAATTACAAATAGTGTGTGTAGATGACATGTTCCAAATATCTTGGAAGTCTATTTTTTAAAAGGAATGTAAACATATGGACATCCCTGTTTGGACCTATGTTAGAAGCGCATACATTTGGCATGTATGGAATGAAAAATATAAGCCAGTCTTTGGAAGACCTCATAATACTAATCCCATCTAGTTAAGGACCAACATTTTGTACATCATGAAGGAGAACAAATCTCATATAAGGGATGCCACTTAGTTAAGTACTAGTGGTATCCAAAAGTTTGTCTGTTAGCAAAAATGGAGAAAGTGTACTTTAGTTTTCATTAGTCTTCCAGATTGTACAAGCTAGATCCATGAGTTTATGGGGTAGGGAAAGCTCAGTAAATGACCTTTCCATGTAAAAAGTGCGACCCCATTGCGACCGGCGGGGAGCCGGGAGCCATGGAAGGAGCAATTTTTATGAGGGAAAGGTCATCAAAAGACCTTTCCTGCCGTCAAGGTCTAGGGGAGGGGGGCCAAGCACTGGACTCTGACGACGAGCACGTGTAGTCATGCAACGGAAGTACAGGCAGCCATTTTTCCACATGCTGAGGTGTCGCAAAATGATTGCCAATCATTGCCATGCGTGATTACACATGGTGACTTGTCTCACATCTGACGGCCCATGCTGAAATTATTGTCAATAATGGACAGTAAATGAGTGGTCGAGATCCCTTGCCCCGCGACCTTGGACTTTGATGGATTGGGTGCAACATATGTAGTCAAAACCCTTTCCCACTTTCTTGTTTCATAGGACAGGATAGCCCCTATCTTACTTTAGGGGCAACTGTCCTTTAATTGAATACAACAATTTTTCCCCAAAAACAGAAGCGGACTCACACACAAACACTCTTTATGCAACCTTGAAGAATGAACCTCGTGCCATGTCACCTTGTTTTAAAAAGCGATGCCAGCATAATTAAACAAAATGATTAAATAAAAACCTGGATCTGGTGGGTCTGCGTGTTGCCTTGGACGGTGACTTGGGCGTCGAACGACAGCTGCCCGCCCTCCACATATTTACACGTGGCTTCCACCATGTCCGCTGGGACGGTACCCAGGAATGCGCCGGGTGTACTGGCAGGCAGCAGGGAAGTGGCCAGGAGGCTAATCCACGTACTGAACTGTGCGCTGGACACGTCTTGCAGTGTGGTCACCGTGAACTCCAGCTGTGCAGCCACCTGCATATTCCCAGGCATTATTACTAGTGCAAGCAACCCTAGCAATGCCGCTGCCCAGAAATCAGCACGCAGCCGACGTCCACTTGAGGCGCTCGCTGCAACTTCTTGTCGTGCTGCGTAATACAGCTGCCGGGGAGAGTCTGCCTTTGCCATATCTCTAATTCTTATGCGCTGGAGACCTTGAAAGCTTATGAGATATATCATATATATAGCTGCGCCGTCGGTCTTTGTGTACCTCATGTACTTGACGACGCTGGTGCCATCAATCGGTTGCATCGTTACACGTTCAACACGAAGTTCGATGCAGGCCTCGTAATTTGGAGTAACTAGGTCACCTCATGCAATACGACAGCCCCTTACATTAAGACGGTATAATTCCAAGTTTGATAATCTCACTATGACGTGAGATTTGTGACTTTTATTTGATGTTGCAAAATAATAGTCACCCTTCGCTTTAATAAAATTTGGGATATGAGGGGAACAGCATCCTTAGGAGTGTTAGAACAAGTGATAAGATCACTAGCCCTGCCAGGCATGTAGAAATTTCTTTTGACATGCAATTTTTAAAGCCCCCTTCCATATGCTTTGTGTAATGCGATCAACTTATATAATTTTTCATATATAACGTTAATGTATAAACACAAAAAATGATAGGCAATTTTGAGATTCTAGCATGTAAAATAATATGAGATATTTTTAGAGCACTTGTTTTGATAGGCAAAATAGTCCTTGACAAAAAAATTAAAAGATATTCCTAGTTCAAAGATTCCCTTCAACAATAAGAAAAATGATGTGTTAGTTTATAGCAAGTAGGAGATTCAATTGATTTAAAGCAAATGAAGCAGAGAATCAAGGGCGATTCTCCAGTGTTGGCAAAATTTGAAATTGCCAAATGAAGGTGAGTTTACTGCCACCCATCACCACAACAACCTGAGTTCGCGCTTGTGAACCTCAGTTCGCATGGGAAAGGTGGGCGTCAAACCTCAATTCGCATGGGAAAGGTGGGCGTCAAACCTCAGTTCGCATGGGTAAAGTGCCTTTAATCCAGTGCATGGCATTTGATAGCGGGAGGGGCTGCCGTTGGGAAATTAGTCCCGCAGGCAACGCTTACAGTGGTCGCGCAGGCAGGAGGTCTTGCCGTGAGGTATTGGTCGCGCAGGAAGGAGGTCTTGCACGAGAGCAAGACGCACAGTGGTCGCGCAGGCAGGAGGTCTTGCCGTGAGGTATTCAATTTATTTAAAGCAAGTTGAAGTAGTTTTATTTGCCTGCAATGACACACAATGTGATTCAATTAAACACAGTTTTATTGTGCCTGCAGTCACACACAATGTGATTCAATTAAACAAAGTTTTATTTGCCTGCAGTCACACACAGTGTATGCAATTTGATTTGCCCGTAGGAGATTCATTAAGAGAAATTAAGCGAGGGCAATTGGAGGTGTTTCACGCAAACAAAAGGTAGCCGGTGATTCAAATAGAGGAACTAGTTGCAGCAGCGAAAGTGTTCTTGAAGGTATAATTTCATGAATCAGCTGCTTGAATGTCATGCTTGGTAAAATTTGTGAAGCGTGGTGTGGTTCGATTGGTTTGTGTTTATGAGGGTCCAATGTTGTAGGTTAACATGGTGAGAATGAAGAAAGCTGCATGTTCGGTTGGTGATATCGGGGATGCATCTGCCTCTTTGGCCCGTACGGGTAGACCTAGGAAAACCGAGGAGGAGTTGTTGGCGGTTGAGAGAAGGCGTCCGAAGAGGCTTTTCGAGCTAAGTATCACTATCTCCGTTGGGGAGGCGGATGTAGACACTGGCTTGCTTCCTGTGCTGAAAGAATTCCTAGAGAAAGAGACTATTGCTGGAATGTGTTCTATCGAGCGTAGCGGAACGGTATTCCACTTGCACTTCCAAATGGTCGTGCGTATTATGTCCACATCTATTATAGTGGTCAACAAAAAGGTGAAAACATACTTGGGATGGGATAGAGAATCGCCTGTGGGTGCCACTGTTATTTGCAGGGCACTAAAGCAAAAGAACATGCACACATTTCAGGGGATGATAGGTTACTGCTTAAAAGACATAGGTAAAGATCATTTTGAGAATGTTGGCCACAAAATATCTCCTGATGGCATTAATAAAGGGATCGAGCTTTACACGCTTCATGGGGTAGACGACATGAAGAATAAAGTCTGCTTGACAAACACCAATGTGTTTGATAGGGCTTTCATGTATTGGAAATGTAGTTTGAATCATCCTTTTGGTCATGACTTTCTTGGTATTTGCACCGCATGATTAAGAGCGGTAAGTACTATCCGTCGTCCACTTGGATCACACCTTACCAAGGGCGTGGAAAGGAGCAATGGAAAATTGCTGTTGTATGGAAGTGCATGGCATTTCTGAGCACAGTTACGTACAACGACATACTCGATATTTTTGTACTCCAAGGTGCCACTCATCCCCGTTTGGATTGGTCTGAATAGATGGCAGAACAATGAAAGGTATTCCATTAACTGCTCCTCTGTAATGTGACGGCCTAATTATTGGTGTTATTATTTCTCTTTATGAACCGCAGGGAGCAAGGTGAGAATACGGCAACGAAGAAAGTGGTGAACATATCTGATAGCGAGGACGATGATATTGATGCTGGCATTGGAAGTGACTTTATTCCGCTGCTGAAGAAAACTAAAACTGACGTAATTGCATGCTAGGTGCGTTGCTACAATTTCATTTTGCTGCATTTGCTTTGTTTGTCAATCACTTTTTCTTTTATATGTTGGCTACCGTAGGTGCGAGCGATGCAATCAACGGAGCCTGCTGTGGAAGCCGAGGGAACGCAAACGGATCTGAGTCAACATGACAGTGTAGACGATGCAGTATTTCAAAGATTAGAGGACGTGCTAATGCAAATCTGGCGACAGCTCTGTGGTGGCAATGAAGATGACAATGATACTCTCCATGCTTGCATAGTCAAGTGCACACAGAGTGTCACAAGACATGTTGCAGGATGTGCAGCTTAACGCTGCTGATGTTCAAGTTGTAGAAATGCAGCAACAAATAAATGCATTGTCAAGGGAAATAGTTTCTTTCAAGTCACAATCCGCTGCCGTGGGTTGTCTTGTAATTCTTAAAATTAATGCAACTGTCTATGGTCTACTGCTTGGATTTAAAGATGAGAATCACTACAAGAGGCTATTCATATTAGCGACGCTCAAAAAAAAATTTCCCGGCGTCGCTATGAGCGTCGCGAATTTCTTTGTAAATTTGCGACGCTCATAGCGACGCCGGCTGGGCTAAAAAAATAAAACCAGCGCGCCCAAAAACTCAGATCTCAGATCTGAGTTTTTCGGCGCCCTCAAGCAAGGAGCAGGTAATGCTCTCCCTCTCTCTCTCTCTCTCTCTCTCTCTCTCTCTCTCTTTTTCTTCTCCACACACACCACACACACACACACGAGGAGAGGAAGGAGAGCCAGGTATGCTCCTTCCCCTCCTCATTCTCATGTTCCCTTCCCCTCTTTCTCTCTCCCTCTCTCTCTCTCTCTCTCTCTCTTTTCTTCTCCACACACACACACACACACACACGAGGAGAGGAAGGAGAGCCAGGTATGCTCCTTCCCTCTCCTCATTCTCATGTTCCCTTCCCCTCTTTCTCTCTCCCTCTCTCTCTCTCTCTCACACACACACACACATACACACACACACATAGTGTTTTTGAAGAGAGAGAGAGAGAGAGAGAGAGAGAGAGAGAGAGAGAGAGAGTACAAACAAAAACAAAAACCACACATCACATACATAAACAAAGAATGCACACACACATTGAGAGAGAAAAAGAGAGAGAGAGAGCATGCATAAACAAAAAACGCACGCATTGAGAGAGGAAAAGAGAAGAGAACATGCAAAACAAAAAACCGCACACATTGAGAGAGGAAAAGAGAGAGAAAACATGCATAAACTCCAAAAAAACGCACACACATTGAGAGCGAGAAAGAGAGAGAAACTAATTTAACGTCGTAGGAAACTAATTAAAAATTAAAAGAACTAAAGATCTAGCCGACGAGGAGTTGAACTCAGACCTATTATTCAAGAGGGAAATGGCCATAATCAATCTATCAGACTTGGCGTGGGTGATAGAAAGGTTATACCATTTATCTCTTTTTTATTGGCACACACACCTATACCATTTATCTCTTTTTATTGGCACACACATCCACACACGCGCACACACACAAGAAGAAGAGAGTTATAACGTCGTAGGAAACTATCTTAAAAGACGTTAAAGATTAGGTTATATGTAGACTTACATTAAATTAGATTTAGGTTTATTTTATAACTAGATTTACGTTTATTTACACTAGATTTAGATTTACGTTATATTAGATTAGATTTAGGTCTCCATAGACTGCGATGCCTGCATGGTCTCCATAGACTGCGATGCCTGCATGAAGCGGGTGAAGAAAGCCCTCAATGGAATATAGGTATTGCTGCCTTCACTCAGGTGGGCTCCGTCGATCCAAAAGTACTGGTGAAATGTCTTCAGAGATAGGGAAGAAGGTGGATCTTCAGGGCGGCAAGAGTCACTACATCCCCACACAATGACCATCTAGACAACCTCTAGTCATTCAACAGCAACTTCAAAGTTAGTAACAAGAGCAAGAACGGTCTAAAGGGCCAATTGCTGTCGTCAGATGTGGATGGAGATGAGGCAGCGTCACCCCCGCCGAAGTTAATCTCACATCTTTAGTGATGAGAATGCCAACTCTTGCCGGTTATGTGAAAAATTATGTGTTAAATCAGTTTTAAGGTTCTTATAATTTCCTGTTAGTTTAGTTCTTTGTTTTTAATATAACATAATATATTTACGTTAGATTTAGATTTATGTTATATTAGATTAGACTTAGGTTTATTTATTTTTTAAAAAACACCTACCCTCACACACACCACACACACACACACCACACACACACAAAAGAAGAAGAGAGTTTTAACGTCGTAGGAAACTATCCCAAAAGACGTTAAAGATTAGGTTAGATGTAGACTTACGTTAAATTAGATTTAGGTTTATTTTTAGTTAGATTTACGTTTATTTAGATTTACGCTTATTTACGTTAGATCGAGTCCACGCAAGAATTACTTACGGTTTAGGGTTTAGAGTTAGACGAACAGTGAAAAGATCTACTGTGAAAAGATGTTAAGATGCTGTGAAGTGCTACAGCTAGAGAAGAGGAAAGGGTTTTGTCCACTACATGCAGTATCATGTAGACGTGGGTGTGTAGATTTCTTGTACCCACAAATATAGGTATTGACCAATAAAGACGAGATTATAACCCGGTGGTTCTGATCTCCATGCACCTCTAGACCGAGGTGTGCGGGGATTGGACATGACTAGAGAATGTGAGGTAAAGAGAGAGAGAGAGAGAGAGAGAGAGAGAGAGAGAGAGGAGAGAGAGAGAGAGAGAGAGAGAGAGAGAGAGAGAGAGAATAAGAATGAGAATGCAAATATTGTAATCCAGGTCTAGTTATAAGTTTTTTATCCTTATGAGAGTAGACGAGGATGTGGGACCGTCCAACCAACACCTACCTCTCTCAACGAGGGTCTTATCCTTGTAATCAATGCAAGCATGCTGTGCGACGGACAAGACGTGTTTCTTTGCAGCACGTTCGTGAATTTGGCGAGTTCGATCCATCTATTATAGATCGAGTTGTTGCCAATTATAACTCGTCGGACTCTGACGCTGGCCAACAAGCAGCAATCTTGCAACCCAATAGACGTGTTCGCAGGCGCTTTGGTCAAGCAGCATATGTGAGGCCACAAGATGTAGCCTCTGACAGCTCGGGGGATGATCATGCAGAGCACATTCCCAACGAGGCAATGTTTGAGCCCGAGATTGATGAAATGATCGAGACGATCATGGATTCAGAAAGGCTTATCTATGATGATATGAAAAGTGAAGCCGATACGCCATTGTATAATGGAGCACGTATGTCTAGATTGAAAGCACTCCTGGTTCTTCTCAACATGCAGGCAAAGTTTGGATGGAGTGACACTAGCGTCACAACGCTTTTCAGGTGATCTATTACAATTAGTTTACTTTAATAAAACTCTAAATGTATAATGATCTGATAGATTTTTACACGACTGTATCATATTTTTATGTTGTGTAGATTGCTGAAAGAGCACATACTACCAGCTGACAATGTGATGCCAGATTCCCGAGATGAAGCAAGAAAGATTTTGCGAAACTTGGGGATGGATTACAATTCTATCCACGCTTGTCCTAATGACTGCATTCTTTTCAGAGGGGAATACATAGACATGGAGAAGTGTCCGAAATGTGATTCCGAAAGATATCGAGTAGATCTCCACGGGACAAAAATTCCACAAAAGGTTTTGCGACATTTCCTCTGCTTCCTCGCATCAAGCATTTCTTCGAATGTAAGTCCATGGCCGCCCTAGCATCATGGCATGAGGAGAATAAATCTTCGGATGGTGTGCTACGAATTCCTGCAGATTGCGTAGCGTGGAAACATATAGATGGAACATGGTCGGATTTTGCCAGGGAAGCTCAAAATTTGCGCTTAGGCCTGGCTATGGATGGCGTAAATCCATTTGGTCAAAGATCAACATCTTACAGTGTATGGCCCGTTGTCATCGTCAACTACAACATTCCCCCGTGGTTGACTACGAAGAAGGGGCACCTATGGCTAAGCTTGATTGTGCCAGGGCGATATAAAGTGGGGAATATGGATGTGTATCTTCGTCCACTATTGGAAGAGCTACAACAATTATGGATTGGCATAGAGGTGGTGGATATGAGCCGACACACAGGACGACGGAATGCTTTGATCAGAGGCATTCTAATGTGGACCATGCATGACTATCCCGGGCTAACAGAATGCTCAGGTGATCTATTGACACTCCTCACTCAGACACTGTAAATCTTGTTTTTTCCATAGTTGATCTATTATCATGTGTATACATGCAGGCTTCAAACAAGCGGATACAGAGCATGTGTCACATGTGGACCTAGACTGAATGCACGTAGGGCACCCTCACTGAAGAAGCAAATCTACGAAGGTCATCAAGCGTATCTTCCAGAGAATCATGTGTTACGCGACGGCTTTTTGGGAAGAGAGCCACCAAGGATGTCTGCACAAGCATGGTTAGAGCAGAAGGAGATGTGCGATGACGGATTGCCTCCAGGGATGAAGAGACTATCTCTATGGTACGAGTTACCATACTGGCCCCGACTCATGATCAATCACTTGCTCGATCCAATGCACATATTCAAGAATGTGGGTAATCTACTATGGGACCATCTGACCGGCAAGAAAGATACTTTGGGAGCCAGAGTTGACCTCAGAAATGTGGATCGTATGGAGCAATATTGGCCGCAAACAGCGTCTGATGGATCGATAAAACTCCCTAAAGCACCATGGATTTTCACAGGAGCCCAAGAACGCAAAGTAAAAGAGACCATTCGATCTTTGCGGACCCCCACTGGCGTAATGCACTCGCTCCGAACGTGTTTTACTAAAGAAGGAAAGCTTACCGGTTTGAAGTCACACGATTGGCATAAAATGTGTCAGGTACGTTCATAGTGGACTTTAATATCATTGCATAAAATGTGGACTTTAATATCATTGCTGCACATACTTTACAGTTTATTTTACCGGTTGCCATTGAGGGATGTTTGTCTCTCGACATCCGTAACACAATCTACAAACTTGCAAAGCTGGTGCAATGGATCTCACAAAAGGAGATCAACGTAGACTCCATACCTTTCGCCAAACTAAATGCTGCGGAGCTTGTGTGCATGTTTGAGAAACATTTTCCTACTACAATGCTAACCATTCAGGTGCATCTTCTTGTTCACATAGTTGATGAGGTGGAAATAGCTGGCACAGTTCATTCCAGATGGATGTTCTTCTTAGAGCGTTTCATGAAAACACTTAAGGGATATGTGCGTCAAAAGGCACGTCCGGAGGGTAGCATGGCAGAAGGTTGGTTGGTATCAGAGTCCCTAGTGTACATTGGAGAGTGGCTAGACGGATTTGATAAATCCCGGGACACGCTATGGCGAACCATAGATGATGAGCGCATATCTGGGATTGTCATGTGCAATCTCGGTGTTGAGAAGAAGATGACGGAAGATCTAGAGGCTAAAATCAACCGATTTTGCATGCTTCACAATCCAGTGATGCAAAAGTGGATTTCACAATATGAGGATGCAAAGCAAGAGCGACAAAGGGCACGAATCGAGTGGAGACGGGGAAGACGACCACCGATGCACTATCCAGCGGTTCTGGAGAGCCTACCAACCTTTATGAGCTTAAGATGGTTGCACAACCAATTGAAAAGCGCACAACAATGCGGTGACGAAGTGACTGAAGAAGAGTGGGAGTACTCTCGGGGTTGCGCGACCAAGGTAAGTTTGCAATGTACGACTAGCAAGTGACTTTATTTATAAACGTTTGAACGGCCACTCATAATCTTTGTTCGTTGTAGTATAAGTCATACACAGCAGCATGGTGTAAAGGTCGACATTTTAGGGTGGAACGAATCGACAAAAAGCGTTTTACTCAAGATTGTGGAATCATGGCAAAATTTGAACAGTCTAGTCGACGACGTTCCTCTGATGCAGATCCTGTGGTGGCGGAACTCACTTACTTCGGCACGCTGCAAGAGATTTTGAGGATCGATTACAGAGGATTTTTTGTCGACTTGTTCGACGTGCAATGGTTCAAGATAATCATGGAGGGTCGCAACGCTACTGTGCGTAGAGGAGAGTCTGGTTTTCTTGAGGTGGATTCTACTAAGAAATGGACTGACCTAAGAGACACTTTCGTACTACCCGAGCATTGTGAACAAGTAAGTATGTAAATAGTTAACATCCCCCTTTTACAAGTTATGTGCTTGAAAGCTCTCATGTAAGTTATGTGGCTCTGGCAGGTAATATTTCATCCTACAAAGTCTACATCAAACTGGTGGTACGTCATAGAGGTAGCCCCTCGTAGTGCAAGGACGTATGAAGGCTACCATGTGCCAATCACAACGACATCAATGGAGGAGATCAGAGAAGATGCTCAATCAGAAGCCGCTGCGGTGGTGCCAGACGAGCATCAAGATGCTACTACTCTATATGGGGTGCATGCAGAGGAGCTACAAAATGAAACAGAGGATATGTGTTTAAACGGAGAGCTCTATATAGATATAGGAAGTTATGCTGAGTTATGCGAGGATGAGAGAGAGATCTCTTAAAGCCACAAATATTGTATTTGAACAATTTTGAAAGCTCTGGCTCTCTAAGTACCTTCCATGGTGTATAACGCTCTTTTCTACTCGCGCTCACATCTTTTGATTGAAAATTTTGAGTTTTCGACTTGCCTCTTCTATCACTCAATTCATTGCGTCATTGTATTTATATGCGTCATTACGTCATTGTATTTAATGGTCTTTGCGTCATTGTCTACTCTATTCATTCAATATTAAGTTTAAATATTCGTGTGTTTAATGCAGGTATGGATGCTGAGGAGTTTCTTTCTTCTTTGTCACCGCAGCAGAGACAGTGGTACGTGGAGCGTCATCGCTCTGGCGCATCATCGCGCGTTCCTACTCCATCCGCATCTCCCTCTCTTTAGGAGCATTCGGCGCGCTCCGAAGCTTCAGCGTCGACGAGACGAGCTTCACACTCGTCTAGACACCGGCGCTCTAGTGGTGGCGGTGGCGGTTGTTGTGGGGATTCCGCCACCGATGCCTCCACACCGCCTCGTGTTCGAGAGGCTCTTTACCCTCCCCTTCTTTGCCCGCCCCCACACCAGCCACAACATTGCTATCTACGCCAGGTTTTGCACGGCTAACTGTTCCTAGAAGCTACACACCTCTACCTACTCCGCCAGGAGCCACCCCACTCGACACTCCTCGCTTCGGGGCCCAGACGCCGGTGGAGACACCTGACGTCCGTACCCCCATCGACACGCCACTAGAGACCCCTGCCGGGACACCCAGGTTCACGCGTCACCGGCCAGAGGGCTTGCCTTACTCCGTCGACATCAGCGGCGGCATCATCATGGATGATGACGGCAAGAAGGTGATCTCGCGCATGCGTGGTCTTTGCTCTCAGCTGTTTAGACACTACATACTAAACAAATGGAGTGAAGTACCAAGTGATTTAAAAAACAGAGTCATCAGCATACTTCATGATGAGTTTCCCGTTCCAACACGGGATCAGCGCTTCAATGAAGACCTGATGAAGATTCGAATGCGCGAATACTGCAAACACAAGCGTTCCGAAGTGCAAAAAGCAATCAAGAATGGGTGGAACAGGCCAGATTGGCTGGCCAAAGAAGATTGGAAGAATGCGAAGAAAGCAGCGCGCGAGAATCCCGACAAGTGGAAGCAACAAAAGGATGCAGCCAGAGCGCGAGTAGAGGCAGGGAGCTCGCATCACTTGGGGAGCGGTGGATGGGCATCATTTGAGGCCGATTTTGTAAGTGTTTTCGCATTGCTCTTTATGTTCGATAGTTTAGGGTTTATGAGTTTTTTAATTCTAACATAATGAAATCTTTGTATGTTTTGACAGTGGTCGATGACACGACGTGATCCCACACCGTACGAGCGCAAGTACGCAGGCAGGAAGGGCTTAAACGCCCTGATGGACATTCTCAGTTCTCGCGGCGGCATGGTTAGTATTAGGGTTTACTCTTTTTTATTTTTTGTATTGTTTTATAAATGTCGTTATATGTTTATACTTACTGAAAGCTGTCTTATTGTCTTTTTTTGCAGAATCCGACAGATACGCCGCTTGGACGCGATGAGACGTCTGACTAGACGACGTCAGTTTAGCCGTAGCTAGATAGCATTAGTTTAGGGTTTCTCATAGCTTATGTATCATGAGACGGATTTTATACGTCTTTTTGAACCATGTATATTATTACATTTGTCACTGCAGTTCCTTTTGCCAATCAATTCTTTATGCCTATGATGTTGTACAATTGTCATTATTACATTTGCCAATCAATTCATTTTGCCTATGATGTGTACAATTGTCAATTTTGCAAACAATGCGTCTTGTGGGTGACTATTTTGGGTCTATTATCTATCCTTGCACTTTTTTTAAAAAGTGAATCAAGTACAATATGGTTGATGGGTGGCAGGGCATTCAATGTCCTGCCACCAAAAAAAAATTCTCTCGGACGTCGCTATAAGCGTCGCTATTTATGGCTCTGTAGCGTCGCTATGAGCGTCGCTATAGTCTTCTGTGTAACCGTCGCTATATATGTCGCTATGAGCGTCGCTATGAGCGTCTCTATGGGCGTCGCTATATAGCGACGCCTATAGCGACGCAGATAGCGACGCTCTCGTAGCGACGCTGGTAGCGACGGTTTTAGCGACACCGGGGGTTATAAAAACCCAGTGTATTTCCGTCGCTAACAGCGTCACAAGAGCAAACAACCTCTTGTAGTGAATCTTGAAAGATATGAATTTCTTTTATGCAGAGCGAGTAGTGTGAATGATATGAGAATGCTTTCACATAGCTTGACTAGCAAGTAACAACAAGCAACGACGAAGCATATAGATTTGCAACAATATTAGCTAGGAAGGACGGATACTACAAATGTCTTTTGAGTTTCCACCTTCATTGTCTTTTGACTTTCGGCTTCATTTGTCTTTTCATTTTCTAAACTCTGTTTATTTATAGACTTGATATGTTTTGAAAGAATTTTTATTTTTTGAAGATTGGGGAGACCTGCCCTTGACAAAAAAAATCCCACTTTAAAAGATCTAAAGTTCTAAGTCCTAAAACTCTAGTGTCTGAGAGTGACCCTTCCCCTATCTGTGGGTCCATGTAACCTTTTTACTTTTTTTAATTCAAAGTTTTGTCTTCTTTAAAAAAAATTCTAGGTCCTCATTGGATCATTGAAGACCTTACTTTAAAAGTTATACATCCTTAAGTTCTAGACTTAGCTTTAAAATCTTAGCTTTAAAATCTCTAAAGATAAAAATAAAAAGTCTCTAAAGATTAAAGCTCTAGAGAGAGAGTAGGCCTGCCAATTTTTGAATGTGGGGTTATTTTTAAGAATCATAGAAGATCCTCTTCACCTTTTAGTAGAAAAGGGGGGGTGGGGAGGGAGGATGAGTTCTTGCGCTTGTGTCTCTCGCTCCATGGTGGGCAAGCGAGGGAGACAACACAATGTTCAAAGATCACGATGCAGAGGTGGAGAATCCACCGCGCAAGAATGCTCTACTTATTTTGCTTCAAGTTCAAAGATTCCAAAGTTTGGAATCGAATCATGCAAATTAATTAATGACTTTGAGAATGGATGCGTGATTTTTGGGCCGATGATCGATGGAGACAAGCGACGACGTTGCATTAGAAGTGGAGGATTTCCTTTTTGAGAGAGAGAGAGAGAGAGAGAGAGAGAGAGAGAGAGAGAGAGAGAGAGAGAGAGAGTACGTTTGTCGCATGGGCCAATGTTCGGGGAAAATGTGTCTAAGCTTAATATTGTGCCGTTAAGGTCAAGGGCAGAAGGAGAAATTCCGTGACAAAATAGACAAAAATTGTGAACACCCAAAAAAACTTAACTTGATTTCCTACAGTTTCCTCTTGGCCAATTCAAGGAAAGGAATTTCGTATGTTTGAACCCTAGATGGGGCTCACGCAGCAGAGGGCGCGTGGAAGAGAGAGAGAGAGAGAGAGAGAGAGAGAGAGAGAGAGAGAGAGAGAGAGAGAGAGAGAGAGAGAGAGAGATGTGCCAGCTGCGAGGGCGCATATAGAGATCTTTTGGCTCTGCAATGGATGGCGAGGAGTATGGGTACAGAGAGATAGTGACGAATGCGCGGAAGAAGCACCAGCACAGGGCCCTGTGTGTGTGTGTGTGTCCGCTTGCAAGCAAGTCAAGAGATCAATCCGCGAATGCGATAGCAAAGGCTTCTCTCTGATTGCGTGCATGCATGCATTTTGAAGGCAAGGACCTCTCTCTTTCTCTCTCTCTCTCTCATAGTCATCTACAAGCAACGTGCTGACTAAAACCAGAGGCTCTCTCTCATTCTCTTTCTATTGCATTCGTCTGCAAACTCAAGATCCCTTTGTGAGTGTGCTTAGGTCTGGGAGGATACATAGGACCTGTGGGGCTGAAGATGCAGGGTGGTGACTCGCGAGGGAAAGGGTAAACGGTGAGGCAGGGCATCTACAGGGTAGGAAAGGGCTGGAACAACATCATCGGGGCAATAGTTGCAGAAGCAACTAGATCGTAGCAAGGTGGGCATAGCAAAGGGATCAAGATAGGTGCAAGATGAGGTCGTGCATTGTTCTGCAAGGTGCAATTGTAGCTGTGTGATTGACAAAATGACAAGGGGGATGAGCTTGCTCATGATGGTGCTATGGTGTTGCCCCTGCTTGTGATGTTGCTATGGTGTTGCCCCTGCTCAGCTTCTGCGCACAGTGTCCGCCCCTCTCACTCTGCATCTCATGTGCTGCTCGTCGACCTTCACGACCTTAGGATTTGTTATTAAAGTTAAAGTAGCAAGGAATCTACGCAACTATTTAATTAGTGAACAAACTTTAGAGAATAGATGCCTTCCTTAAAGTTTGAACTAACAAAAATGATAACTTTAATCTATCACCTCAATTTTCAACGGGTGAAAGAACTTTTCAAAATGAAAAGAAGAGTCTTTGGATTTGTGGAGCCTCTAAAGCTTTATCATTTAACCTCTAAGGCTGCCAACTTTATTTGTGGAGCCTCTAAGGCTTTATCATTTAACCTCTAAGACAGTCAACGTTTCGTGTTTTCAAAGGTAGCCCAAAATCCTTACCTTGATAAGTAAGCATTCATTCATATTTCAAAACCCAAGACATCTCTATCATTATATTTACACACTCTTCATTTAAAAGAGTGTCCACTGTCTTATTTCAACCAATCATCTTATTTAGCCTATCAAAAAATGCTTGAAAATAAACTCAATCTTTTTTCTATTTTAGTTCAGCAAAAAGAGCATGAATCACTATAGCCTTGCTCTTTGGGCAAGCCAAGAAAACCGGGGTCTAGTATATTTTAACCAACTGAAATTATAAAACAGCGGTTAGATTTTGAGCTTGCGCTTAAGAAAACCAACAAATTTACACAAGTTTTAGTGTAATTACCGACAAAAGCTTCAAATTTTGACCTCAAACTAGAAGAATTTTAAGTTTCCCCTTATTTTGATCCGTTAGGAAAATGTAATTTTCTAGCCCTTATCCTTAGCATTCGAAAAGCTGCAAACACAATGGGATTTCTTTCTACTAAGAGCCCTTATAACACTATAATAATAGTCCGACCAATAAAAAAATTTAAAGGTATTCCTAATTTAAAGATTCTCTCAACAACAACAAAAACAATGTGTTAGCTTATAGCATGAACAAACGGGTGCAATGACAAAGCACGTAGATTTGCAATAGTATCGGTTGGATGTAAGAAGAAATGATATAGCATTCGCGAGAGAGAGAGAGAGAGAGAGAGAGAGGATGCTTTAAAGAGAAAAAAATGCTAAAGGAAAAATGAAAGAGAAGAGGAACACAAATAAATCAATGGGAAGTAGAGCACCTCTTTATATGGACACAAAAAGTCTTTTGACTTTTCATCTTCACGTATCTTTTGACTTTTCACCTTCATGTGTCTTGTCATTTCCTAAACTCACTCTTCACCTATGCACTTAAGATGTTTCGAATTTTTTTTATTTTTTCGAGATTGGGGAGACCTAATAGTCCAACCAATAAACATTATTTCCAATCTTCACTGATCAATATCGTGCATGATCACTTTTTCAACATAAATGGCAAGTTTATCTTTTTATTTAGCTCTCAGTTTTTGTGTGACACCATCTCACTCTACTTTTTAACGCTTGATGCCACTAAAACATTTAATCATAGGGAGACGCAACTCTAAGTTAAAAACGGTCTCTTGTTTTATGATCCGCCAGTTTAGTAATCTCAATAAGGTTTACGGTAATAGAGTTCTTTGAGCTTCAATAGCCCCTCAAATTGTTTTTTTCTTTCAAAGGTAGACACAAAAATTGTCATTCTATTGGGTAGAATCATACTTAATAATCTTTTAAATTATTTAGTAAACTTCTTAGTGTTTTTTAAGTCGTGAAATCACTAAAAAAGCCTACAAATAAGACAATTTAGTTCAAAATTATTTTGGTGTGGATATTATAATATAGCTCAAAAGTTTAGCAAAAAAGAAAATTTAGTTCCAAATTGTTTTGATGTGGATGTAATATAACAACACTCAACTCTAAGGGTTCTTCCATATGCTCATATGACAAGTACATGACGTTTAGATTCGGAAGGGTCAATACATTTAAAAAAAATGCCTATCACGTGGGTTCATTGGTAAGGACTGTTTCATTCTATAATTTGTTATAGAATTATAAATATTTCTGGTGTGGATGTAAATTAACAACACTTAACTCTAAGAGTTCTTCCATTTGCTCATATGACAAGTACATGACGTTTAGTTTTGGAAGGGTCAAATACATTAAAAAGATGCCTATCACGTGGACTCATTGCTAAGGACTGTTTTATTCTATGATTTGTTATACTTTGACATACAAAAGGGTATGGAAAAACTAATCTTGCGAAAAAGAAGAATAAAAAAAGGATCCCTTTTATTGGTGAAAAATTCACAGCTAAAAAGTTTTATAGATAGTTTTTGACTCTTGTGATATATAGATCTTACATATAGTGACTCCCTTGAGCGCTTAGTATCCATGTAAACTTGCATGTGGCTCATAGGGGTTTGGGTGTCCGCCCATGTGTATGCTATTTCTATGTTTGGAGACATGTCTCCTACGTGTTAGCGAGATTAGCAAAGTGAAGGAAATAGTGTTGAATGTTAGTCCCATATTTCTTATTTTATTTCATTAAAATAAAGGGAAGAGGTAGGTCTCTTGAAACTAATTAGAAATTTCCTACTATAAAGTATTTCTCAAGTATTAACTTTCTTGTTCATGGAACTATCCTTCATTGAATATTCAATCAATTTTTCAGCTTGGATGTAGAGACGATGTAAGCATTTGTGACATCGTGACAAACATGTGGAGGTTAAGAGCTAGTAATGTGACACCAAAAATCATGTATGTCATTTATTTACAAGGATTCATAAAATCATAGTATGAACATTTGAGTCCTTCACATAGAATTGCATAAACATTACCTCCTTTGTTACACTTGAAAGAAGCCCCAATGGACACTCCCAAACCCCCTTCCTATTTGATAATATCTTTGAGATTCTTCGAGATAATAACCCCGAGAACTTTACGGTGACAAAGGGGCATGGGATTGAGCAGAGAAAAGAGAATAGCAGGAAAGAGGGCATCGAAGATGAGTGCCTTGAAGTTGAGGAGTTTGTACCCTATCTCAATAAATGGAAGAATTGATCTACAATCCCTGGAACGTGAAGGGGAGAAACCCAAAAGAAGAGCCCACTTTTTTGGGAAGAAGTCAGAAGAAGTAAGGGGATCAGCTTCTAGGCTATCCAAGAGCACAACCTAGATGCCACTTGCAAAAGAAAGCAAACATTTAGTAAGAAATTGGCCTTCTATGGAGAGGGAGCCAATAGATTCAGTGGAGTCCTTTCTATTGTGGATAGGGATCTTGAGCCTAAGTCAGTCTTCAATCATCCCTCAGGGAGGGATTTGTGAATCAAGATCAATTGGGCTGATCAAATTGTCACTATAATCAACGTGTATGGTCCCTGTGTAGCAAAGGATAGGGCCAAACTAAGGGAGCACCTAAAAGATATCCATGTTGAAGGAGAATGGCTCTTGGTAGGTGATTTCAATATGGTGGAGAAAAGAAGGGACAGAAATGGCACATCGAACATGTTAGCTGGTTCTAAACAATCCAAATGGCTAATCCTTTGTGAGAAGTGGGCATCGGTGGACATGTGGGAGTTAGGCCCATGGAGCAACACGATCTTACAATATGCCAATAGGACTTTCCAATTGGAGCGGTGCTACTACTCTCATCAAGCTGATTGGTTACCTTCATGCTTGAAAATGAATGTGATCACGTCACCGTGCTTATCAGATCACTTTCCGTTAAGCATAAAATTGAAAAAAAACAAAGGAGCAGATCATTGCCCTCAAGGTTCTAAAAAGCTACTGTCAACAGGGGCCCACCTACTTAAAGACCCTCTTTTCAGAAGCCTAGACCTCAAAGCTATGAGGAAGATACGTAAAGATGTGGACTCAGAAAGCCCTAGTGCCAAGAGTATCCAAAAAGCCATCAAAACTGCATGGCCCAGAAGAAGGAAAAAACAAGAGGAGCAACTCAATCAGCTTGTAGACAATTTTGAAATCTTAACCACCAAAAACATGAAGGTTTCACTTTAGAGACAGAGCACAGAAGATGGCTAGAAGATAAAGCAAAATTAATCGATCTTTAACTGGAGGAGGTGAGGAAGGCCAGAATCCTTTCCAGAGAAACCTTCCTCCGGTCGGAGGAGGCCAATCATACTCACTTCTTTAGAGCCCTCAAATTTAAAAGATTCGGGGCCTAGTCCACTCTCTCACAAATATGGATGGAAATGATATTGAAAATCCTGATGAAATGGCTGCATTAATGCTCAACCACTTGCAGCAAATCATAGTCAGCCTGAGGCTTGCTCCCCTGAGATAGATGCCGCTAGAGCACTCTCCTTGGGAGCGTCAAAAGAACACTTTCCCTCTCTGAAGCAACCCTCCTGGAGAAGGCGTTCACCGAGGATGAATGCTCCCTTGTGTTGCTTGCTCTAGGCAAAGAAAGATCCCCTCGCGCTGGGATGGGGTGACTATTGAGTTCTTCATTGAATTTTGGGAAGATCTTAAGTCCCCCATCATAAAAATGGCAAATCAAGCCTTTGGGAATGGGGTCATGGATGTTAGCATTAAAAGAGACCTCATTAAGCCTATCCCCAAACAAGTCTGTTGCTCCCAACTTAAGCATTGGCGCCCCATAACAATGATGTCAGTAGCCTATAAAATTATTGCCAAGACTGTCACCCTCAGGCTATCCCCCCTCCTCAACAAAGTTCTCACTCTCCACCAGCATGGCTTCATCAAGGGAAGGTCAATCTATGACAACATATTGTCTGCAATGGTCGGCATTGAATATGCCGCTTTCTCAATGCAAGAGTGTATCTTAATGCAGTTGGTTCTTGATAAAGCTTATGACAGGATAACATGGTCGTACATTGAAGATGTCATGAAGTCATTAGGCTTTGGGCCATGGATGTGCCGACTAGTTAGCACCCTAGGTGCTGGAAGCCAATCAGAGCTCCTGTTTAATGAGAGAATTGTGGGTGCTTTTGAGGTTAGAAGATCCATAAAACAAGGATGCCCACTTATGTTCGCCATTGGTTCCCACCCTCTGGTTACGATATTGGAAAACAATGCTCCTAAAGGAGAGATTAAAGGATTGGCTCTGCTGAATAACAACTAGCTACTGGCAAAGATTTTTGCGGATGATTCCTTGCTCTTACTTAAAGCTTGCCTTGAGGTTATCAAGAAAGATCTGGAAATTGTGCAAACGTTTGCCTTAGCCTCAGGGTCAAGGTGTTGTGTGGAAAAATCGAGATTGATTTCTCTCTTCGAGAATGACAGAGAAGATTTTTTGTCACCTAGGATCCCCGATGGGGGTGGGAGTTACTCACAAACAGAGGTTCTTATGGGCTATGGAGAAGTTCAAGACTAAGATGCGCAGGTGGGAGTACGTGCTTCTCCCCTTCCCAAGCAGGATAATTTTTATCAATTCCTTCATGTTACCCTACATAGCCTTCAGTGGTCCGCTACTTAAGCTAGCTAAATGCAACTGGAAAGAGTTCTTGAAACCAGTAAAGAGATTTCTTTGGAAGAACAACACTAAAGACACAACACCCTGGCAATGGGCAAAATGGGAGACGGTTGCGAGACCAGTGGAGCAAGGTGGGCTTGAGATTCTTAACCGAGCACTCACACAAAGGCTCAATGTGCCAAGTTTTTGGTATCCCTTGTGAAGGAACACCAAGCTTGGGCTATTATCGCGAAAGATATGATGGAAAACTCCAAAATTCACTCACAAGGCAGGCAGTGGAAAGAGGTTGAGGTGCACAGCAAGCTGTTGGCCCCTCAATGGGTCATTCTTAAAATTGGGAGTATGACAAGTGAGCTTGCCCGTAATGCAACAGAGTAACATGGTCTTTAGAATGGGGAGAGTGGTCAAAATACTTACACAACTCTATATATTATTGGTTCCCTTGGCTATCCAAGGCTGGAGGCATCCTTTTGACCCCTTTTTGGAGGGAAGTGGCCAAGAAAGTTAATAACAAAGGTATTAGGCATATAGGTCAACTGTGGGACTACAACAGAGGCTGTTGGAAAGAAATTGACTAACTAGCTTATGAGTTTAGCCTCGGTGGGCTAGAAAGAGTGATGATCAGCAGAGTCCTTGAACAACTCACTTTGTGGTATCTGCCAGACTGTGCGTCAACAAGCGTGGCACTGGCCTGTGAAAAGACATTTTCTAAAACCCCAAACAAAGACTGTGTATCTTTCTCTTATGAAATCACACGATTGGTTCTCCCCACTCAATAAATAGTGGGGAAAGAATTGACCAGAGTCAAGGTGGGAAACGATCATCAAGAACATTTGGGCCCTCAATGGCCGGATAGGATGAAGGTCTTCTTATGGAAGGTGCTATGGGGAGCCATGCCAATCGTATTAGAGGTCCTTGCTAGGGGTATTGGTCCATATAGATGCTCGCAACGTAGAGTAGCTTGTGAAGATCTCTCCCACCTGTTTAGGGAATGTCCGAAAATCTGTGGACTTGCAGGAAAGATTTGCAAATGGATCCAAAAAACCTGGAAAATAGAATTCTTCAAGAATGATCTCTTCTTGGGAGGGAAGATGTTTAAGAGTCATACACTGCTCCACAAATTGTGAGATATTGCTACTTTAAACACATCTGGAAGGCAAGGAATAGTCAAATTTTTGAGAACTCTCTGGAGGTAGCTAAGTTTGAGGAGATAGTCCAAGAAATCAGGGTAACGATCATCGCCATTGGTAAGCAAAGGAACTCAGAAGAGTGGATCAAGACCCTTGGGGCTGTTGGAATGGACGTGCAAAGGTAAATGTGTGGGATCATCCATAATCATTGGGTGACTCCCCCTTCAGCCGATGTATATAGAATCCTTGATGTGGTCATGGCTTGTCACGAGCATGACAAGAATCTGTAATTTCTGGATCTATTAATATAATCCACTCACCATTGTGAGTTTTGCAAAAAAAAAAACGAATTGCATGAACATTGTTATGGAGAGTCCTGAAATTAAGAAACTCATAGAGAACATATAAGTGAAATCTTTCCGGATGTCTATAGTTAGGAGATCTTTTTGAGTTTGGGAACTTCACCTCTTAGAGATGTTTGGTATCAAGTGCGTTCATTGAGTAGAAAATCCCTCCCATTTACATGCCACTTTGAATAAAATGATGCCTTTTTCTTCATAAACTTATAGTGTGTTTCAAGTTTGATCAAATAACCCATCATGTAGATACAAATTGTAATATTTCAAAGTAATTTTACCCCTTTTGATGAACGCACAAGGTAAGCTAACATATTTCAGGCAAAGCCCTGGGGATTCTAAGTTTAAAATGACTTAGATCAGATGGCCAATTGATTATGAAGTAGATCATTTTAGCTTTTTTAGTAAATGCAATGCAAAACCAAGAAGGTCCTACTTTATGCAAGGTTGAAAGGATGTTAGATGTGCGTAAGAAAAACTTGTATGCAATGAAGAAAGCACTCAATGTTGCACATGTTAAGGAATCCTTGTGTTTGGTGTGTCTCACCCAATAAGAAGGAAGTTGAGTGCTTGAGGGTTGGATTCAAACAATACATTCAACATTCAATCCATTATTTCCATGAAACAATTTAGTGAGTTGTAGAAGTTTGAATTTGAGAGTTGATGAGTGAAGAGAAAAAGATCCCACATGCCATGTACTTCTCCTATGCCTCATGTCTCGTACAAAAAGGGATTCTTATTTCTCTATGTTATTGGCTTTCTAAAAGAAGCCTTAGAGGCCCGAGTTGATTTAGGCATACTTTCAATGTTTTCAGTGACGATTGAGACTTATCTTAAATGTTATTTCAGTTTTAAAACATTTAAATGGATCTTTTTATTTCACCTTTCATTTCATATCAAGACATGTGTTGACTTTTCTTGCATTCTATGGTTTTAAAATGCTAAAGTGAAGCTTCACCTTGCATAATTCTATTAAATTCTATATATATGTATGTATGTATGTATATATACATACATATATATATATATATATATATATATATATATATATATATATATATATATATGTGTGTGTGTGTGTGTGTGTGTGTGTGTGTGTGTGCGCGTGCGCACACACACACCTTTCATTTCATAGCTTCACATGGCTTTATTTTTCTTGCATTCTATAGCTTAAGTCCACACAGTGTTCGGGAAAGTCTCTTTTATTAAGTGGCCACCAATTGACTTTCTTTCTCGCAAAGAAGAAAATAAAAAACACCATCACAAATTTTAAAATTTGCAAGATTTTTGAACTAGTTTTTCACATATTTCACCAGTTTTTCTTCCCTTTACCATGGTTTCCAACCGGCTAGTCTTGATTTTTAACCAGCTCAAGGCTAGGCTGAGGCTTTCGGAACACTAATATTTCTAGTTAAAATCAACCTAACAATTTTATCACTTTCTTATTGTTTTAGAAAGCCATCGTGACCCTTTCACTTGTTATCCAAGTTTCCTTTGATGAAGTGCAATACTTGTGGGAACTTGTGATCACTCACTTTAGTCTCAAGATTGGCTTTATGAGCTCAAGCTTTCCATCTTGGTACCTAATTGACTCTGTCTATATCTCACTTTTTCACGCACTCATATAAATGCTACTCTTTCTTTTCTTCCAAGGATTTAATGTTTATGTAATTAGGTAAATTTTTGTGTGATCACAATGTTTTATTAATATATTAACATCCTCACACTTAACATGATCACAAACAAGCCGGTTGAGGAAAACCTGGGAACCCGTCGGGCTTCTTTGTTTTCCTTGTGGGCACGCTGGGATTTATTGTTTTTCCTATGCGCCCGTTAAGAAAATGAAGAAGTTCGGTGGACCCACAACTAAATATATAGAGGGGCCCGATCGGACTCATTGGGTGTTATTTTGTGCGCCACACACACACACACACACACACACATAATATATATATATATATATATATATATATATATATATATATATATATAAAGAAAGAGAGAGAGAGAGAGAGAGAGAGAGAGAGAGAGAGAGAGAGCTTGTTTGCAGGTACGTCGAGAGGAGAGAGGGGGTCGTGTGGGAGAGTACTTTGCATCGCATTGCATGACAACATCAGAGTACTTAACCACAAGACTCGAGAGAGTGTGTTGTGTGGTAGTGTGCTTTTTGTTGTATTGTATGGCAATAATAAGGTACCTTATCACACAATGTGAGTGTGCGCATAAGCTATTCTATAGAATAGTGCTTACCATGCGGGTATCATCTCGGTTACATGGGGAATATGATGTGCTTGTGGTAAGTATTGGCTCATCGTTTGGGTACTACGTCGATAACGTGATGATATAGGTATCCTTATGGTGAGTCAATTTCCCTTCCCCTCGCCAAAAAAAAAAAATGGGCGTCGATCGATAACGCGGCCATATGATGCTCGTATGAAAACCATTGTTGCTCTTTAGATTCAAGCGACACTCGATCAGTAACGCGGCTATAGATTCCGTTTGTTAGAAGCATTTGAAATACTTGGTTGATAACACGACCATGAAGAGTATTTCATATACAAATGTCTAAATTGTCCCCGTGATTGTTATTTTTAAGTGTTCTTGTCAAAATTTATAATATCTAATCATATTCAAAAGAAAGTTAATTCATCAATCATTGTTGGTTTTAAAACATAAGTCATAAAAATTATAATATATATGGTATCACTTTTATACAACCTCAATAGTGTCTACAATACTAATGAATGCTATCTTTGCAAAACCAAATGTTTACTAAAATTCATACTCTGCTTTTTTTTAATGTCTACAAAATAGCTAATAAACACTTAATTTAAAAAGATATATGCACACCTTTTGGATGTAAGACGTTCTATTCAATTTATGAAGTGTTTGTTGTTAGCAGATTAATCGAACGAGTGCCCACTTGGCTGGACACGTAGTCGGATGCTACATTTGTGCTTTATTATTTTTCGAGCTAGCGTAGTGATACTCTGTGTAAATCCTGATTCAAGAGTAGCAACTCAATTCCTTGATCTGCAATTTTTTCATGACATTTGCAAAAGTCCGACCACTGGCCATTTAAAAATCCCTGGGTATAAAGGCCAATAACTTTAATGTGAGAGGGGGACTTATCTTTTGGAAGAGAAGAGAGCTATGCTGTATGTATGCTCAAGCGACTACGAAGCTCCAACTTGTAAACACTTTTTCTAATGATTGGGTAATCCATTTTCAATCCTAAAACTTGCAATGGGTTCCTCTTTCCATGCTCTTTCATTCAAGTGTAAGCATTGTCAGTTTTGTTGAGGTTTACAACTACACATTAATCATCAGATTTGAGTGCTTAAATCATTGTTTTTTGACGTTTTGACCAAGACCATAAAGCGACCTTTCCAGATAGTTTTATTGTAGTTTTCAAGACCTTTTTCATGATGGATCATGATTTTGATACCTTGTCGAAATGCAACTAAACTTGGTAGGATAGTACCCCTAGGTGTCTTAGACCTCCTCCTAAAATTTTGATGTATTTTGAGTCCGTACGAGTGCCGAAATGGCTTGATGACCTACAACACTGAGAAAAGACATAAGCAGAGTTACTGATATTTGAGTGATGGTTTGCTTGTTGAATTGGTATGTTTTCTTTCTAGGTTCACTTCTTGACATTGAAAAACCTCAAATAGTCTTCGTGCCCCATCCAAGTCTCTTCCCTGAATATTCACATTATATTAATGCTATATAGCTATGCTACAAACGTCCTTCACGGCGACCTTCCACTAAGATTGGCGCCGCTGTCGGGGAGAATGATCCTTAGATGGTGAGTAATCGAGTGTGTATTTAGAGCATTCTTATTCGAAGATTTGTCTTCCATTCCATTTACACCTTAGCAATGAAGCATCTAGACATGGGATTTAGTGCTTGGTAGAGTCTAGAAGTCAAGGACTTTCTAGAACTATTCTTGAAAGGTAAAGAGGGTTGTGAGTGAGATAGCCAAAAGCATTCATTCTATAATTTTCTCGTTACTTTCAAAGTGTTGTACCATTTTTTGTTTTGAATTTATTTTGTACCATTTTGTTTGTTTTTCTTCCTAGTTTCATTTTAGTACTTAGGAGTAGGGTAAGTAGAAACTACCACCATCAAAATTGGCCTGAAAGATCAGAGAAGAAAAGAGTGAAAACGATATTTAGGCCAAAATGACCATAACTTTGAAATTCGGAAAATTTGATGTAGAGACCTGGAAAGTGATCCAAATTCAAAAAATTGTTGATCAAAGGCATCATAAGACTCTCTAGAAGTAATCTAGAAAGTTTGCGCAAATACTGTGGAGAAACATGGATCCCAATCCATGATTCCCAGAGACCATTTTTGCATAAAAGTAATCAGTGACACTATGCATAAGTGGGCATACTAAAAAATACTCAAAAATCACATTAGAATTGGCTAATAGGGCAAAAATAGCAAACAAGCATTTGCGACTCAAAGTCTGGGATTTTTTAACTTGTTGGAATCCAAATAAAAAAAGAAGTAAAAATCTGATATCCACAGAGTGTAAGCATACTACTGACCAAATTTCATATTTAGATGTGGGGGAACATGGATCGCAATCCATGTCTCCCTTGACCATCTTGAGTTGAGATTTGACTAGTAGGTAGCTGATACCATTTAAAACAACTTTCTCAAAAGGCAGAATAGCACAAAACAAAACACCCAAACAACAAGGGGACAACAACAATGAACGTTGTAGGAGTGATGCCTTCTTCAAGCGGATCTGAGGTAGAACCCATTGTTCCTTTAAAGGTAATGACTCAAGCTCAAGCTCAAGAAGCTGCCAAAAACGCAATCATTGAGGAGGAAAACATATTGCTGCCTCAAACAGAGATTGAAAACATATCGGTGAGAATTGGAAGAAAATCTTGGAAATCCAAACAAGACAAAATGAAAGCAAAAAGGCTAAAGGAAAAAATTGCTTTGGAAATGAAATTGAACCAAACAAAAGAAATTCTTTGACACGAGCAAGAGAGAATTAAGAAAAATTAAAAAGGGTTGGAAGAGTCAAAGACTAACTCAGGTGGTTCAATCTTGGTGGAAAAAAGACATATTTAAGAAATTTGGGAATTATTTAAGTTTTATTTTTTATAACGCTACTTGCAAACTACACATTATTGTGCAGTTTGATATTTCATTTGTTTGCGGGCACACTCAATTAAATCCTTTTTTTATTTAGATGGCACATTCATTTTGACGTACTTTAGCTATTTGAAAAGCCCATTACTTAATAATATTCTCTAAATATTGTGATGAACTCTCCTCTAGTTATAATATAACAAGGACGTTAGGGCATTTGGAGGTCAACTAGAAGGAGTTTGATTCTTGTTGATGAATTAAATTTAGGGCACTTGAAGGTCTATTTGAAGGCGTTAGATGCTCATTATCCCACAAAAATAACTCCTCTTAAAACACGTTTTTTTGATACAAAGTTAACAATTTGTTAAGACTAGTGGCCTTTTTGGAGGGAAAAAACATACATTTGGTTCGAGTTAGAGGTAAAAAAATTATTTATACATGGAAGCCAAGCTACCTAGCATAGAGATTTTATATATGACAAGCACTTTCAAAACTATCGAGCCTGTATCATGGCATGTATGAAAAAGGTGTGCATGCTCGAACTTAAGTGCGAGCATCCACATCAGGTTCAAACTAAAGACTGAAACTCTACTACCACTAGGTACAAAAATGGTAGAGGCTAAACCCCTATCAAATAGAAGAAGGCATAGAGGCTTGAACTTAAGTTCGATCCTCTACCCTTGCTAGATACAAAAATGGTAGAGGCTAAATGAAAGGGTGGTGGTAATGCGTATGCTAGTCTCCACCCAACCGTGCTATCTTATAGCCTCCCCCTAGCGTACACATTGTCCAGACGTGCCGGTGGCCTTGCCCATAGGACCGATGTCCTCACATTTACCCCCCCCCCCCTTGGAGAATCATTTTCGTCCTAAAAAATGATTGTAGGAAAATGTTTCTCAAGTGCGGAGACATTCTCCCATGTAGAACCTTCTTCAGGTCTATCTAGCCATTTTACCAACACCTGTCGTTTAACATGTTTTCTGGTGCGAAGCTCATGAGAATCCAAAATGTTTTTGGGCTGAGGAATGCTTGGCGGTTCGATACGGTCAACTAACACACTTGTGTCAATGACATTATCATTCTGTCCTAACTATTTTCGTAAACGGCTAACATGAAAAACAGGATGAACTCGTGAGTGCTCTAGAAGAGCTAACTTATAGGACACTTGACCTATCCGTTTGAGAATGGTAAATGGTCCACATAAGCGTGGTGACAGTTTAGCAACTTTTCCCGTCTTCAAACTTTTTAAATGCTCCAAAACTTTGAGGAAAACCTTGTCTCCTTCTTCGAAAGTAGCAAGACGATGATGCTCATCTACGTACTTCTTATATCGATCTTGAGCTGCTTAACATTCTGTCGAACAACTCGAAGCATGTAAAAATGGTCTTGGAGAGAATCCTTTGCTTATTGTATCTTCTCCTTAGCCAACCCCACCATAAAGGGTGATCTAGGTTGAAATCCATATAAAAGCATAAATGGACTAAATCCTGTAGTCACATGCTTTGATCTATTATAAGCAAATTCCAATATAGGTAAGTAGTCTTCCCAATTGATTTGCTTCTTGCTAACGTATGCTCGTAGCATATCCTCTAGCACTTGATTAACTCTTTCGGTTTGACCATCCATTTTTGGATGATCAGGCGTACTTAGATTAAGTTTAGTTTCCAACTTTTGGAACACAACTCTCCAAAAGTGAGTATCAAACTTTCGATCTCTGCAACGAATGATACTAGCTTGAAGACCGTAGAGTTTTATATATGCTCTACGAATAGCCGTGCTGATTTTGGTATCTTAACCGTAGTCTTAGTGGGAATGAATAACCCATACAACATCATGGCCACGATTTGCAGTAGGTAGTCCTACTACAAAATCCATAGAGATACTCTCCCACTTACCTTGTGGAATCTCTAAAGGATGTAAAAGGCCACCTACCTTGAGGCGCTCTGCCTTATTAACTTGGCCTTGTTGGCAGTTTAGTAGGTACTCTTGAACATCATGATGTAAGCCCGGCCAATAAAATTGTCGTCAAACTAAGGCATACATCTTTCAAATACTTGGATGAGCAGCACTTGGACTATCATGACACTCAAATAAGATTTGGCGCCTAGTGTCTGATTCCTTTGACACACATACTCTACCATTGTGGAGTAAGTAGCCATCATCAATGGAAAAATTCTTCCATCGCTTAAGCTCTTCCTAAGTAGGGGTGGAGCTCTATGTGTTGGAGTTTTTATCTGTGCCTGCAGAGACATGTTGATTTGGCTATATAGAGACATGTGAGTGTGAGGGATCCCTTTTTAAAACTGGACTCCACACTTTAGCATATGATTGATCTTGTGCACACTTACCGCGTAATAACTCCAAAAATCCACTCTTTATTTCCGTGAAAGCAAGTGAATTAATTTGAGGCATTGACTTAGTGCATCCACTACTACATTATATCGCCCCTTGTGATATTGTAGCTTACATGATAATCTTAAAGGATTTTGGCCCATCTAGCTTTATGACCCTTCAAGTCGTTTGAGTAGTAAACCATTTGATACTCTCATGGTCAAAAACTACTTCAAACTCGGCACCATATAAATAGTGTCGCCACTTTCGTAAAGCGTGAATTATGGCATAGAGCTCTCTCTCATAGACATAATAATTCTGCTGAGCTCTATCTAACTTTTTACTTTCAAAGGCTATAGGTCTTCCCTCCTGGAGAAGTACCGCACCAATTGCTTTATCACTAGCATCAGTCTCTACCACAAACGGCTTAAGTGGGTCAATGATTGCTAGGATGGGAGCAGTGGCTATAACTACCTTGAGTTGTTCAAAACTGCGTTTTTGGGCTTCTTCCCAAGAAAAGGTCTTACCTTTTTCTTTAAGTTGATCCGTCATAGGAACTAGGATGTGGCCATCGAAGAATGGCAGCGCCTTGTTAGTGTCCATTTTGATGCCAGAATAAGAGATCACATGACAGAGGTAATGTATCTCTGTTTTAAAGAAATTGCACTTGCTTTGCTTAGCATACAACACGTGAGCTCGTAGCTATTCGAACGCTAATTGTAAGTGTTCAATGTGTTCATCTTTAGTCTTATTGTAAATGAGAATGTCATCAAGGAAAAACAAAACAAATTTTCCAAGATAGGGATGTAAGACACTATCCATGAGTGTCATAAATGTAGCTGGAGCATTGGTTAAACCAAAAGGCATAACCAAAAATTCAAAATGTGCGAACCGTGTTCTAAAGGAAGTTTTGGAGATATCTTGCAAAAGGATACGCACATGGGGTTATCTTGGACGAAGATCTATCTTTTCATAGTATTTTGCCCCATAGAGTTGATCAAACAACTCATCCACTCTTGGCAGAGGATACTTATTCTTGATGATTATGGCGTTTAATCCGCGATAATCTACGCACATGCGCATAGTACCATCTTTCTTTTTTATCAATAGAATTGGTGATACCCAAGGCAAAGTTCTAGGTCTAATGAAACCACGGGCGAGGTAGTCAGCCAACTGACTCTCAACCTCCTTGGCTTCTTTAGCACTCATACAATAAGGTGGTTTACTCACCGGTTTAGTGCCTGGCAAGACATCTATGCCATGTTGCACATCACGTGTAGGGAATAAACCCGGCGGTAAATCACTTAAGAGTACATCACTATACTCCGTGAGTAAGTGAGTTAGCTTTTGCCGTGCAAAAGGAGAAAGTAAACTAGAGTTATGCTGGGATGGAGAATCTTGTAATTCCTGTAATATTTGTTGTACATCAGTTGTATGTTGCTCTATAGAATTAACATTGAGAGCATTGTGCTTGCTAGATTTGTGAACACTTTGCTTATCATTAGAATTCATTGCACTTTGCATACCATTACTAGAATTCACGGCACTTTGCTCTTGAGAATTCACAAAACTCGGAGACAAGCAGTAACACAAAAAGACTTCATCTATTGAATCCGTTTTCTGCAAAATAGAAATCTTGGCTTTGCATATAAGAGGTGCAGATGGTATATTTTTCTCACCAAGCAAAAGAACATGTTTACCATTGGCCATAAAGGATAAAAAGTTGTGTTTATAACTAGTGTGCAATGTGTTTCCTAAACCATGCAGCCACTCTCGTCCTAAAACTACATCAACACGGTCCATGTTTATAACTTGAAAGTCAAGGGTCATCGTATGAGCTTGAAAAATAAGCTCAACCCCTTGAACTACCATGTCCCATACTTCTTTATCATTGACAGACATCTGCTCGACCACATACTTGTGAGAGCAGGGAGTCTGTGTAAGTTTCAATTTCTTGACTAGCTTATAGTTCAGGAAGTTGTGAGTTGCACCATTATCCACTAAAATACAAACACGTTGTCCATTAATAGTGCCATGCATGTGAATCAAAGCATGGGGGCCAAAGGTGGACTGCCACATTGAAGCAGACACACATCACTTGTGCTTTTATTCCATATGAAGAACCTCTAGAACACAATATTTAGGAGATGAATCTAATGTGAGGCGTTGCACCGTGTGCATGGCCTTTTCTTTGCCTTGAAAAAGAGGAAAATCTTTCTTGTTATGCTGGTCCTAAAGACATCTAAAACACAAATTGTGTTTCTTTGCACGCTCAAAATCAGTAGTGATGAGAGACCCACGTATCTCATGATTGCTTAGGCTTCTTAGCCTCTTGTGGACATGCAGAGGTAGATTGTCTCTTATTCCTCTTGGAACGTGTAGGAGATCTACCTCGCCATTGGCTCTTAGCCACATTGCTCTTAGTAAAATTATTCTTAGAGTAGGAAACATTTCCTTTCCTCTCTTGGTCATCATCATATCTTTGAGCATGACTCATGACTTCTTTCAAAGTTTTTGGATGTTGGGTCTTGACATGAAGACGATAGTCTTTGTCAAGTCTCCTATGAAAACCCAATATCTTTTAGAATTCATCTAGACCTTCTAGTTTTAATATGATTTTCCGATATTTGGAAAGGTACTGTGTGAGAGAGAGGCCAAACATGCAGCATGCATCCCATGCTAACCAATTCTTGTCTTCTTCATTGGAGTCCAAAAACTCTTTGGAGAAAGAAGCTTGAAATGTAGCCCAAGATGGAGGACGAGCATCTATTGAAAAAGTCATCCACCACTTATAGGCCTTGCCTTTAAGAGATAGACTTGTTTCCACAGTTGTCTTTATATCCGGGGTGTGTCTCAATCTATGAATATCACTCCATTTGTGTAAGAACGTATTGATTGTATCCTTGTTGCGATCACGCTCTTCCTTGTGAAACTCAGGAATGGTGCTACCTTCTGCATCTTCTGAAGGACTTGTCTCTTGGACTCCTTGACTCATGCAAGCTTGGTTCCCTTTAACCATGCCACTTATGGCTCCTTGAGCCGTCTGTGAATTCATAAATTTCACAAGTAACTCCGTAAGATTGGTAACATTTGGATTGAGTGCATAGAGGTTGCGTTCAAGTACGCTTTGGAAATTTTCCAAATTCTTGAAAGCAACCATATCTACAAGGCCATGATCTCCTAGATCATCATCCTCATGCATATTAGTGTCAACAACACCCGTGGTGCCCTGATTTTGATCTACGTGCTCAAAATCAAAAGTGTACGTAGGTGGGATATTCTCACTGGCCATGCATTAGGGAAGCTTTGGACTCTCAAATGGGCCCTATAAGGACTTTGACTTTATCCCTCTTGTCCAAAACGGACGCACGATAAATTTTTTACAAATGAAATCAAAACTTGTCGAAAGTTTTGGATTTAGAATGTACTCATCAAGATCTATCCATTGATATATAGCATGCCATCAGATTCCTTATATTCTAGAAGATTTCATTTTTTGATGTGACAACTCCGTCTTATAAATGGAATCTCTCCCCACATTTCAACTTTAGTGGGGAGGCCATAACTTCTACAAATCAACTCTAAAATTGTCAAAATTTGGGGATTTAGACCTACTTTCTAAGACCTTTCCAATGATATGTTGGTTGATAAGGTTTTGACAAAGCGTTTATGTACTTCATCGAGTTGCCCACTTTGGACAAGAGAGGCAAAGTCAAACCTCCTTATAGGGCCCCTTTGAGAGTCCAAATTTTCCCTAATGGTAAACACACACTAATGTGAAGAGAGAGAAAAAAACGTCAACTTGTACCTTGTGAAATTGAAGTCTTTGTGTTTTGTAAGCTCCGCGATTTGCATTGCATGCGAACTTCGTCTTGCAAGAATTGTAGTGCTTCACGTGTCATTCGTCATAAGAACACCTTTGTTGATTCTTCACAAAAACTCATTGTTTTTGTGAAGGATTTTGTTCACTTTGAGGCTATCTCCTTGAGGGAAAAAGAATTTTTGGAGGAAAACTTGCCTTACTTCGAGAAGTGAAAAGGAAGGGTGAAACTGCTTCCTTGAAGTTTGAAGCTTTATCTTTCCTTCTAATTTTCTTTTAAAGACAAGTATGCTATCTTTTCTTGTTATACACAACAAGGGTCAACAGCTTGATGGTAAAGTGTTGGCCTCTTACCCTCATGGGGTGGGTTCAACCCTCCTTCATGCAAGGGTTAAGCAGGCCTTCCTACACGCATAACCAATGGAAGCCTACGGAGCCTTGATGCCATAGAGTTGCCAGTTGAGTTTGCCTTGGTTGCCCGTCTTAGTCATGCGTTGTGGGGGTGCATAGGTAGCTTTCCATGTTTGCCTTTGCACGCTGCACACAGGATACTGTGCTACTTTCTTTTTGTTGCACAATGACCACGTCCCTATCTGCCAAACATGGGAGAGAAGCACCACGTCACATGCACATGCAACCAGCTTTTCCCCTTTCCCAAAAATATCTCTGATACCAGTGAAAAGGTGGTGGTAATGCGGGTGCTAGTCTCCACTCAACCGTGCTATCATATAGCCTCCCCCTAGCATACACATTGTCCAGCCATGCCGGTGGCCTTGCCCATAGGACCCATGTTCTTACACTAAACCCTTACCAAAGAAAAGAACACATGGAGGCTCTAACTTAAGTTTGAACCTCTACCCTTGCCAAATACAAAAAGGGTAGAGGTTAAATCTCTACCCAATAGGAAGGCGTGAAGGCTTGAACTTGAGTTTTTGAGCCTCTACCCTTGCTAGATACAAAAAGGAAAATATGAAATGGGGGGGGGGGGGGGGGGGGGAGAGAGAGAGAGAGAGAGAGAGAGAGAGAGAGAGAGAGAGAGAGAGAGAGAGAGTTGTGGGGGGTGTAGGTGGCTTTTGCTATCTGTCTTCGCGCGTTGTGCATAGGAAACTGTGTCGCCTTCTTTTTTTTATCACAGTGACCATTTCGCTGTCTACGGAACATGGGAGAGAAGCAGCACGTTGCATGCACATGCAACCCGCTTTTCCCCTTTCCCCAAAATAGCTTTGATACCAGTGAAAGGACGGTGGTAATGCGTGTGCTAGTCTCCACCAAACCGTGCTATTTTATAGACTCTCCCTAGCATACACATTGTCCTGCCGTGCCGATGGCCTTACCCGTAGGACTCATGTCCTTACACTAAACCCTTACCAAATAAAAGAAGGCATGGAGGCTCAAACTTAAGTCCGAACCGATACCCTTGCCAAATACAAAAAGGGTAGAGGTTAAATCCCTACCCGATAGAAGAAGGCGTGGAGGCTTGAACTTAAGTTTGAGCCTCTACCCTTGCTAGATACAAAAAGAAAAATATGAATACTTTATTCTTCTAATTGAGTTGATGATGATGATTTTGTAGAGTGAAATGCTAGGAATTGACGAAGAGACGCAGGCAATAACTCTCGGCTGTTTTATATTCGCAGAATATTTTAGATTTTGATTTCAATAAGCGACTATGGCTTTGTAAATAATTGTAGTGGGAACCTCCCTTATGGGACATGCAAGAACTAATGAGCTTCACCCATTTACAAAAGTGAAGTGGTTGTAAAAGAGGGGTCTCGCTCAAATTTTGGCACCGTAAACTCATAAATAATATATTAAATACCAAACTCCACAAGAATAGGTGCCATGGAGTTTGGGGTTAGATTTAGGCCTTTCTCTTGGAGATTTTCTTCTCTACACTCTTATGCTATGTTTAATTAGCTGGCTACTCTCTAATCAAGTCTCTATCTCTTACATTTCTCTTACACACTCTTACAATCTTTTCTATGTCAATTCCATGTTCTGTGTGTGTGTGTGTGTGTGTGTGTCATATTCTAGGTGTGTGTGTGTTCTTGGAAATTGGGAAAAGAGGTGGACAGGTTGATGGTGATGTCTGTGAGCAAGGATAAATGGTTTTAAGCAACCGGCCTCCCCTTCTTCTCGGAAAGGTGGTACCAGAGCTACGAGTTTGAGGAAATCAACAATCAAACTCCAACTCCAAAGAGGAAACTTTCAATTGGCAAACAATTGGTAATATCAAATTTGCAAACTCAAGTTAATCGTCGGTGATCCATCGATAAATAGACAAGTTAACAAGTTCATCTTCTTAACGACAACGAGGTTCGACATGCTCAATTTGAATTTTAATTGATGGCTAATTCTTGTCGATTGTGAAAGAGAGAGAGAGAGAGAGAGAGAGAGAGAGAGAGAGAGAGAGAGAGAGAGAGAGAGAGAGAGAGAGAGAGAGAGAGGGTCGAAGAAAATACAGGAACTTGAAGATTTGGAAGAGTCTTGATTCAATAGAATTGGCAATCAAGGTCGATCTCAAAAGAGATTTACAAATTAACGACATCGACGTTGTAAATTAAGACAAAATTGTGAGGAATCCAGAAGAAGACGATGATGAAGAGCTTTGGAGGAATCCTGTGATCCGGTACCAACATCAGATTTTAAAGTGTCGAGGAGGAAAATTGATTCAAGGGCTTATCAAATTGCAACTTCTGGCTCGCACCTATCGTGGGAAGGCCCGTCTACACCCCTCCAAGCCACGGGAGTGACCTGCATGAAAACACTCGAAAACATTATCAAAAGGGTCGCCTAGGACCGCTGGGCAAAAGCCTGGTCTTTCATGCAAGCGAGATCCCTTTTTGCTCGCCATCCTGTTCCCTCTCCCTCTCACATTGTGGGCCAATCACTCCTGCATGCCGTCGACCTCATAAACCAGGTGTCCACACACATTTAATGAACATTGCAAGCTTTAAAGAAAAAAAATCCCTTTATCTAAGCCTCTAATCACCCCTTCAATCGATAAACTCCTAACTTGACTGGCCGCCCATTGGGTTCTAAGGAGAAATTCTCTCTCCAAAGCTCGACTTTTCCACTTCTCACAAGTCAGTTTTCCCCAATTGACTCAACGGGTCGGCACTGGCACATGATATTCCCACAATTGCCAAAGATATTAGATCAGAAATTGTCAGCTCTCCCAATTTAATTCCTCCTTGAAACCGACTATCACAATGGAGCTGAAAAATCACCTGCCAAGGATCCAAACATCCTCAAATTAATAGAATTTTTAATCAATTTGGATAACTTGTGGATTTGTTTTACGACTGATATTGATCTTTGGGGATACGGGAGATGATCGGACACTGCAAAACTCGACCAGCTTGCAGATGAACCATTTGACAGCTGAGTCTTTCAGCAATTTCCTAGCGCATCGCCATTCTGGACTAAACGCCAATGCAAGTTTAAGTTAGATACATTTCACTTCTATTATGTATGTTACTCTCTTTCACTTATTCCGCATATTGCATATGTAAATATTGCCATATAGCCCTTTTAACACAAGAATGGTAACCTAACAGGACATAGAAGTGTCCTTTCAGGTTTTGGGAAAAAATTCCAAAACCATAGTAGATCCACTCATTTTGAAAAATCCTTTCATGAGCTTATATTTCAATAACTAATACATATGGAAAAAATGAGAAAGTTGTAATTTTTCTCATCCCTTGGTCACTACAAGCCTCCAAAGTTGATGGACCAGTGCATTTTGCCCAAAACAACAATTTCTTACAGTTGATTGACAGTTGATTGCATATAAATAAGAGTGGGGATTTTTGTAGGACATGAGATAAAATGCCCCGTCAACTCCAATGGGTTGGTGACCAAAACACATGGTTGCTTTTACCTCACTAATTTGTTTTTGGGCAAAAGAAATAGGTACAAAAAAGTTACATTTTTTCCATTCTGCGGACCTATCATCAAAGTTTCTATAGTCACACTCAATATAGATACTGTATACATGTTTTCTTAGTTCCCTTTGGGCCTTTGGATTCAAAAGGAGCCCTGGAGCATGTCAAAAGGATAATGGATCTCTTACAATTGGAACCTTGGGGACAATGATAAAGTGCTAAATACAGCAAACATGAAAAAACTGGGTTTAGCATTATGACCTCTAGAAACCCATAGAAACTACTCAATATCTAGCCAAGTTTGTAGTCTATGATTAGATATGGTTATTACCTACAAAATACACACAATTGGCCTCAGAAACTAGCAATATTGAGAAAGTTATACTTGCTACTCTAAAATGTATCATATTCTTCAGCAATCAAAAAACTCAACCATCATCATATACTATGCTATATAGCATATTAGGTCCCCCAAAACTCAAGAAAGATTAGCTTTATGTTATACATTACACTTACACAATCAAAATTGAATTTGAATATCAAGAAAGCCACTAAAAAAATCATAAAAGTGCTAATTTTGGCCAAAAAACAGGATTATGCAATTCTTGTAAATTGGTCATAACTTTGAATTTTAACACTTAGCTCTCCCTACAAGCATCGAAACATGTTGAGAACTATGAAGACCTAACCTCTAGCCATCTAAACCTCACAAACATGAAGTTTAGAGTGGTATAGTTGCCAAAAATTGAAAAAAAAGCCAAAAACAACACCCGTTTTTTCACACAGTTTAGGTTCAAAAATGTTGTGCAAGAGTAAGGTTAATGGTGAGATCGATACTCCAAAAAAAATGCTAAGTTTTTTTCAGCTCATAAGGCAACTTTGTGGATATATAGCACCTAGAAATTCATTTTCATACTCTTCAAATAATTCAAGCAAAATGGTCACTTAACAGGAGACAAAAGTGTCCAAGGACATAAAAGTGTCATGTTACCATTCTAGTGTTAAGCATTATTATTATAAAAACACACAAAAAAAGGCAAGAAATTATGGCACACCTTCCACAAGAACCCACAATTGCTTAATAGCTTGTCAATCTGCAACAATCTCTCACATATGAACGCATGCAAAGGCAAGAGCTTGAAGATAAATTAATGCATTCTGCACGCACAAAATTTGCACCGGTACCCAAGCAAAACAAAATTAGTAGAAAAGCATTCACTTTCAAGGACTTTGGTGGCACTAAAGATACTAGCACGGTTCTAGCATGGGTTAGTCAGCTAGATGAATATTTTCATGATGAAGACTTTCTTGAATGTGAAATGGTAAAATGTGCATCAAATCATCTCACTAGCAGGCTGCACTGTGGTGGAACGCAACCACAGAGCACGAGAAAAGACCACGTACCTGGCATGCATTTAAAAAAGTGTTTTTACCTCAATTTTTGCCCACACAATACGAAGCTAAAGCACGACGCCAATGGGATTTAATTTGACAGGGTCAAAATGAAGATGTACATGGTTACACTGATCATTTTTGAAACTGTTTAATTCAATTGTAAGCTATTGAAAATGTTAGTTGCAGGAAATTGAAGCATAAGTACATATTAGCCTTGGCACTACAAGTGGTGCTGAGGTACATATGTTCGAACCAGATTCTCTCTCAAAAGCTATTAATTTGGATCTAAACACAAAGAAGAAGAAAGGTGGACAACCCTCTCACACTAATCAAACTGCTAACGCTAACCGTAACAAGAGACCTCCTTTCTCTACTAACTTTTGATAGAAACAAACATCAAAGCCGTACCTTTTTCAAGAGATGCAGATTTGACAATTCTCCTACTACTGCTCAACCTCATAGCAACAACAACAACAACAACAACAACAACACGTAGCAATGAGGCAACCAAAATTTTTCCAACCAACGTCCTGCTCAAAACTCTAATGGTAACAGAAAGGTAAATTGGTTTAAATGCTTTCAGTATGGTCACTATGCAAATAAGTGCCCAAAAGGTTCTGTTAAGAGCAATGGCCAATCCAATGGAGTCAACCAAAATCCAAGACAAAAACCCTTTAACAACAACTGCCCCAACAATGCTACTCTCAACCTCATTGAAGATACTGATCCCGACGACAATGAAGTGGAAGCTAGTTACAGTGAGGATATGATCCTGAGTATAATCACGATGACAACCCATATCAGTGTACTGCTATCTCCTCAGACATGTTTAAAGTGCAAGGCACTGTTAAGGGTGAAAGTGTCACAATTCTGCTAGATGATGGTAGTAGCCACAATTTCATTTCTACATGCTTGGCAGGACAACTCTCTCTCTCTCTCTGAAATCTCATCACCTCACAAAGTCAAAATTGTTTTAATAATCAACGTTTTAATTGTAAAACCCAAGTCACTGTTGAAGTTGGCATTGGTGAATTTACACAAACATGAACATTTCTGGTAGCACCATTGCATGGTCTTGATATGATTTTGGGAATGCCTTTCGTCATGAATTTGACCCGTTGATTAATTATAAAACACGTACTATGTGTCTCACTCATAATAATAAAAACTTTTCCATCCAAGAAATACTAGCATATCAAAAATTTCTACTCCTCTCTCACACTCAAGCCAAAAGAGTAATTTGAAAACAGGGGAAAACATATCTAGTGTTGGTAAATCAAATTTTTGCTGAAACTAAAACTTCACACAAATCTACACACGATGAAGTTCTCTCACAATTTAAAGATTGTTTTATCCATGATCTTCCACTTGGGATTCCACCTTCACGTCCCAAAGATCACAAAATAGACATTATATCGGGTAGTGAACCTCCTTGTAGAGCACCTTATCGTGTAAATCCAATCGGACACAGGAAGATACAAACTCAAATCAATGATCTACTTGACTGAGGCCTAATTCAACCTAGTAGTTCACCATATGGAGCTCTAGTATTTCTTATCAAGAAGGAAAATGGAACCTTTCGTATGTGTATTGACTGTATAGGGCTTTAAACAAGATCACCATTAAGAATAAGTTTCCTATTGCTAGAATGGATGACCTATTAGACAAACTGAAAGGGGCAAACATTATGTGAAATTTGGACTCACAAAGGGGCCCTTTAAGGAGTTTGACTTTACCTCTCTCTACCAAAATGGCCGCATGGATAATTTTTTGCAAACAAACACCAAAGTTGGTGGAGGTTTGACAGTTAGAATGTCCTCTTCAAGCTCTATCTACTGATTCTAACTGCCAACCCTCCGCCAAATTTTGAGTTTGTTTGCAAAAATTTATCCATGCACCCATTTTGGTAGAGAGAGGTAACGTCAAACTCCTTAAAGGGTCCTTTGTGAGTCCAAATTTCACCTAATGCATTTTTAGCAAAATTGACCTTAAATCAGGGTATCATCAAGTCAAAATGTTTGAACATGATGTCTACAAAACTGCTTTCAAAACACAAATTGGACACTATGAATTTCTTGTCATGCCATTTGGTTTGACAAATGCACGAGCCACATTCACACGCATGATGAACATAATTTTCAGTGACCATCAAGATTTTGTGATTGTATTTTTTGATGAAATTCCGGTATTCAATAAATCTGAGAAAGAGCATAAAGAGCACTTAACATGTGTATTTGATCTGCTCGCACAAAATCACTTGTATTTGAATCCTGAAAAGAGTTGATTTTTCCAATATGAAATAGAATATTTGGGACACGTCGTATCAGGTAAGGGAATACATGTAGACCCCAAGAAAATTGAAGCCATTCAGTCATGGACTAGACCCAAAAACTTGCATGAACTACGTTTTTTCATCGGTCTTTGTAGCTATTGCATGAAATTTATTTGTAACTTTGCTTACAAGTCACATTATTTGACTCTGTACCTATATTGAAACTGCCTGATTTTGAAAGACCATTCTTTGTCGTAGTCATTGATGCTAGTGGAAAAGGTATCGGTGTAGTCCTTATGCAAGATAACCATCCACTCGCTTTTGAAAGTTGTAAATTCAAACCTTCTGAAATAAAGTTCGGTACTTATGATAAAGAGTTGACTGTTGTGGTACATGCATTGAAAATGTAGAAACACTATGTAATGGGTACTGACTTGATCATTAAAACTGATCAACAAAGTATCAAATATTTACTTTCTCAACCCGTATAGATGATAGACATATTAAGTGGGCTGCTTTTATCCAAATTTTTTAGCCCAACATTCAATACCATCCTGGTATAGAAAAGGTTGTAGCTGATGCTTTGAGTAGAAGACCTTCACTTAATAATCTATCAACCATTATGTGAACTTCAATTGACACTATGCCTGCCACTTATGCACATGATGATGACTTCAAAAAGACATGGTTGCATATGCTTGAAAATTTTGTGCACACATTTTTGAAATACACTATTCAACAATACTTCCTTTATTCCAAACAGAAATTGTGTGTGACTAAACCTTTTCGTACATTAATTATGGAAGAATTGCACAAACCACCCTATGCTCGACATAGAGGATTTGCTGCAACTTTTCAAAATTTATGTCGTGATTTCTATTGGCCTACTATGAGAATTGATGTTAAATAGTATGTTTCAATTTGTTTGATTTTCCAAACGATCAAAGCAACAATAGGTAAGGAATTGGGACCTTTACACCCTCTCCCTATTCTTAAAAACCTTGGGAACATATTTCAATGGATTTTGTTATTGGTTTCCCACTCATGGTGCACAAGCATGACATGATTTGGACTGTTATTGACATTTTTCTAAACAAGTGTATTTCATTCCTTGCAAGAAAACACTCACAAGAGCTTTACACTGAACATGCTAACAAGCACCGCAAGGCACACCACTTTAAGGAAGGTAATTATGTTTTACTTTGCATTAAAAAATGAAGGATCAAAAGTGTTGATACAAATGTCTTTGTTAAGCTTGATCCTTGCTTTTATGGACCTTTTAAAATTTCAGCTACCATTAATGATGTTTCTTTCCATTTAGACCCACCTTCACATTGGCACATTCACAATGCATTTCACATTAGTCTTTTAAGGCCATTCAGAGGACCCCTACCTACACATCACATTTATGAAGACCCACCTTCACTTATAGACCAAGAAGAGAACCTCATCCCTGACAAAATAGTTGACCACAAGACCATCACTACACGCACTGGTATGGTTTATAATCGTTACCTTTTGACTTTCAAGGGCCACCCTAGAGAGGATGCCAAACGGATGGCTGAAAATTTCTTTCACAACTTCCCAGACCTTCTCCACATTTTCCATCACTCACGGTCCAATTGATTTGTCTATTGAGCAACTGAGGACAGTTGCTATCCCAGGTGGGAGGGATGTTACGTGAATAGTCACCCTCCTGATGTAGTCGTTAGCTGCAATTGGGATAGCTAACATAATTGTTAATTATGTGCTGTCTTTTTTATTTTTCTAATTGAGTCGATGATGATGATTTTGTAGAGTGGAATGCTGGGAGTTGACGAAGAGCTACAGGCAATAACTCGATCGTTTTATATCGCATTGTATTATAGATTTTCATTTCAATAAGCCACTATGGCTCTGTAAATAATTGTAGTGGGAACCTCCCTTATGGGACATGCAAGAACTAATGAGCTTCACCCATTTACAAAAGTAAAGTGGTTGTAAAAGAGGAGTCTTAAATTTTTGCACCTTAAACTCACAAATAATATATTAAATACCAAACTCCACAAGAATAGGTTCCGTGGAGTTTGGGGATAGATTTAGGCCTTTCTCTTGCAGATTCTTTCTCTACAATCTTATGCTATGCTTAATTTGTTGTGTACTCTCTAATCACACACTCTTACAATCTTGTCTATGTCAATTGTATGTTCTGTGTGTGTGTGTGTGTGTGTGTGTGTGTGCGCACGCGCGCACGTGTGTGTATATGTGTGTGCTTGGAAATTGTGAAAAGAGGTGGATAGGTTGATGGTGAAGTCTGTGAGCAAGGTTGAACGGTTTTAAGCAACGGGTCTCCCCTTCTTCTCCCAACAATGGAAGACAAGCTTGTTAGCTCCAACTCCGGCTTGCATGTGTGGATGCCGACCCTATCCCCCTGCGATGCCCTCATTTGCCATGTCAACTAAACCCATATGCTCCAATGTGCAAGATGGATTTGCAATCCAGGTACATTGGTGGAAGACATGCTTGTTAGGCCCAACTCTAGCGTACATGAGGAGGAGCAGATGCCTACCCTCTCTTCTTGTGATTCCATCATGCGCCATGTCAACTACATGCTCAGGCTTTGATGTGTAAGGCTACACCGCATGATAGGATTCTATTTTAGAGAATATCTATGAAGGAGATCGCATATGAACTAGAGAATATCTATGAAGGAGATCGCAGATGATCTAATTCATGACTGCCATCAATTTGGTCTGCCTTGTATGAGCACCTTTAGATCCAAGCTCTCGTATGCTATTACCAAGAAAATAGAGGCTATGCAAAAGGCTTCCCAGTGTGATAGAATTCTCTCAACATGTAGTACAAGTGCAAATAATAAATTATAAGGAACCCAAATTCGAAAGCCTACACAAACTGGTATAGCTTGTGGCATTGCACAAAAGTAGGACGAGCTTGCAGCATGCAATTCACACCCTCTGTGAACAGGAAGAGCCCGATTCTTGAAAGAGGGAGTTCTTGACGCACAACCTGATGAGAAGCTTGAGTCACCTCGGTGAGGCATGGGAAGCTAAGGCACCTCAATGAGGAGGTATTAGAATCCTAGAAATGTGGAGCAGTGACGACATGCCCACTCCCAACCATCATATTTGATGACCGTCATGTTTGAAATTCAATTTAAAGTGAACTCTTTTCACAATTGGCCATCACGTTTGCATATCATTTACCTTTATGCCTTGCTAATACTAGTTGTTTATGTTTTGAAAGGGCTCCACCTCAACTTTGAATGAGCAAGCCTCAGGGTAGGTTCAAAGTGCCCCTGTGTTGCATGCCAGCTCAAGCTTTTTTGCATCACTATAGTTCACACAAGGTGTCCAAGGCTCAATTTTGCGAATACACACATTTCAAACAACAAATCAAATATAGAACTTGGCTACATTAAGCTATAGATTGTGAGATCAACGACCACACATGTTTTCAAATGACAAAGGCCCTGGGCATAGTTCTTTGCCAAGGGTTCATGCCATCCGAGCTGGTGGCCACGGTCTAAGAAAGAAACGAATGGTGCTCCTTGAATCACTTATTGCCTCGTCATAAGAACAACCCTACACGGACCCTACTTTCACATAGTTTGAATCCAATCTTAGAAGCATGCTAGATAGTATTTCAACTACAGGAGTATCCTGTGGCCTTTGGACTCTAGAATTTGGGAGCATGATTAGAACTTTGGATAGTTCACTCCATAGTGCTTAGACAATGGCCCTCAATCTCAAGTTTGAGGGAGAGGCTCAATATCTTCTTGTCACGTCAATTTGGTTCTAAACACCATGAGGATTGAAATGTGGATTTTTGTCATCAATAAAAATGTCTACATTGTGTAGGATCTAGTCCCCATGACCCTATATTGTAACACTTCTTCCTTTATCTTTGTCAGCACAACAAGGATAGCCACATGGTTGAATACCATGTACATTTAGCAAGGCTCAACCTAGAGTTTGGGCCTAAATTTGTGTTTTGACACAATGTCTACTCCTAGAGAATCATACTTGAGGACGAAGGTTTACAAGTAGTCATTTTTCAACAGGTTTGTAGTTTTGAGACTCAAAATCTTAACGTCATAAGTGATTTTTTTAATCCATGAAAAATACTAAAAACTACATACAAAGACAATGAGCATCCTAAAACATTGTTTACCTCTCCCAAGAAATAGAGAACAAAAAGAATTGTCCTGTTTTTGTGCATTTTTTTCATGATTCCTAAATATGTCTCAAAAGGTGAACAAGCACTTAGATGCAAGGCTTGAATAACAACCAAAATTTGGAGCAAAGATTGTTATCTATTTAAAAGATGGAACTAGGAGAATTTGAAAGTGTACAAAAGACTTGTAGAAATTTCTCAAGCCCTATTATAGCCTGGAGGTCCAAAAACTCCTGGGCCTATAATGCATGAGCTGGGAAAAGAAATCACGAGAACAAGTAAAAACAAACATATGTGAAAAGTATATGAGTCAAGCATTTTGTGATGGATGTGGAAAAGATCATGTGCTCATGAATTGTGCGTAGAATCTAGATAAAAGAACCAAACCCGAGACAATAAACAAGGAAGAACCAATGACCACAAAGTTAGTTGCAAATGCTGCAGATGAAAGCAAATCTTTGGAGATGCAACCAAATCTTGAAGTGGACAAGCCGTGGCCACAATCCTTATGGGTAACAATCAAAAACCAAAAAGATGGTAGTGCTACCTTACAATCAACACCAATCCTCGAAATAAACATGGATCACAAATTTTTCCGAGGGGATATACGATCTCTAATGCTGGGTCTGTCGCATCTGAAGAGAGAAAAATACACTCTCTACAGACTTTGCCATCTTTTATAGGAGAACTCAAAATGAAGTTTGATGTTAGAGTGGTACCTTCTCAGTGGAAAGCCACATCAAAAGTGATGAATACCAAGAGCTTACATGAATTGATGTCTTCTTGTATAAGATGCACCATTACTCTTGTAGAACTTTTGAAGATCAGACCACAACTATGGGGCCAAATGAGCAAAAACCTAGAAAAAACATGGCTAAAAATCCATTCACAAGATAAATTTATAGATGAAATTGACATGGAAATAAACCAACCAGAGAAATTTAGGCAAAGCCGATACCAGTGAATAAGGTGGGTGATTATTGCAAACGAGAGGAAGGAAATACCACCTTACCACTCGAGTACAAGAAAATAAAAACGATAGATATACTTGATAGTAGGGTTGGAATAATTATTGCTATAAAGGGAATCTGGGAGAAATGGGGAAGTCGACTAGCTCGTGCATGAAGTTGCAACTAGCAGACAAATATGTGGAAAGATCCTTGGGAATGATGGAACAATTAATAGTATCCCCTTGCGGAATCGAGTATCAACACATGTTTCTATAGCTGACTTTGAAAATACAATAACTTTCAGATTATTTTGGGATGGCCATTCATGTGTCAACTCAAAATGGTTCAAGGTTGGGGCTATGAACATCTCTATTTGCGGTATAAGGGTGCCACAATAAAGGTTAACACAAAGGATCATAATTACACGGATGTAAAACAAATTTCAATAGAAGACTTTTTTGTCACTACAGACAATGGAACGCAATTAGTTTCTTGTCTCATGAAGAATGCTCACATTTGGATGTGTGGAGCATCAGAATGTGAATGTCTTAGAAAGGAGGATTGCAATCTTTAGCATGTAGTAGAAGACGACTGCTACATGAAGAAACCATTCCCAAAGGAGTTATTTGAACCCTTTGGATGGGATCAAATACTCATCGCTCTTAATGTATGCGTAAATGAGGTGACCAAAACTACATTTTGCGACAAAAATGGTTATGATATCGACGCTTCTTTGTAATGGTATCCATTGTCCAACAATCCAAAAATCTTTAAAAGGATTGAGACGGAATAGACAAGAAATTGTAAAAGAATAGTGGACAAAGTTTCCATACAGAACCTTTCACATGATGATGAGGAAACAAACCATGATTTGAGGAGTGATGTTTAAGGAAACGATGTTGAAGACAAACTTTCTAGTAGCTATGACATAACTCCCTTATTTACAATAAAAGTATTGAAGAAACCTAATGAGGTTTGTGAGTGTGAAAAGAGAAAAGGAGAGACATATATCTACATCGTGGAGCAAGATGCCAAAGTGAAAATGAAGGAAGCAAAGCAACCATAAGAATATATCGTCATTGACATAGTTGAAGAATCGACCAAAGCTGTTTCAAAGAAGCCGACATAAAAAAAAGCGCAAATGAAAGCAGATGAAGGATTAAAGTTTACAAATTCAATGTCAAATGTTCAACAAACGCAAGATCAAGCAAAGGACAAGGATAAGGAAGAAAATCGATTGTCTCCTACGATGGTCAAATTCAGCATATGTGGAAAAGAAGAACTTAAAATCACATGTTTAGCTATGAGAGATCCAGAAGTGAAAAAGAATCTAATGTCTTATGAAACATGGATAATGATGGGAATCCACCAATCAAAGAGCTAGAAGAAATAGTGTAAACAAGTTCAAAAATGCCAATTCCTAGCTTTGAAGTGGCCAAAGTCGTACTCAAGGTGAGTATTGGGGAGTTCAAGGACACTTTCTACATAATTGACTTCCATCACATCAAAGAGAGTTGGGTCCTTACAGAAAGATGGAGGTACATCTTCTTTTAATCCCAAGTAAAGGCTTCAAAAACAACATCAAAAGTCTTAGAAGAACCTCAAGCACATGTAAACAAGAAACAACCAACCCTTGTGGAGAAAGGTAAATCTAAGGCAATAAAAATCAAAGCAAAAAGTCTATCAACCAAAGTTTCCACCCCAACAAAGCCTCTAGAAAAATCCAAAGAATCAACCAAGTGTTGGTATCCAAAGAGCACATCAAAGTCAAAGATCTAATTTAGATACAACCTCAACAACAAAAGATGATAGTGGGTAGCATCAAATGAGTCAATCATGGCTCAAGGCTACTTCCAAGGAAGCACCAATGTTTGGTTCAAAAATCATAAAGTAACTGCCTCTACCTACTCACCTCAAGAAAGAAGTTCTACAAGGAGCAAATCGAACAATCAACAAAAGACCAACAACTCAAGAAAGATTTTAAAACATTGCAAAATGCATCAAAAGAGACCTTCAAATCCACAAGCAATGCGACAAGTGTGGTTATCAAAGCCAAAATTCAACCAAGATATCCATCAAACACAGGTGAAGCAGTGGATGATTTCAATAAAGCTACTTGAAGCACAAGGGTTTTACAAAGGTAACATTCAAATATGGTTACCCAAAGTAGCAGCTCAACTTGAAAGAACAAAGATTAGTAATCATGTAGCACACAACTTGACCCAAAATCAAGCAATGACAACAAAGAGCCAACAAAAGTGAACCACAACCGAGGGTGCTACAACGTCCAGATGGATACCTTGTCTTCAACTACAAAATAAAGGCTTTTACAACAAAAATAATCTAGTATGGATATCAAGCCTAGTGTCCATTAAGTCATCGACCAAAAGGAGTAAATGAAAAAGACAGTCAAACACGGACAAAAAACAAGGTGGGTTCCAAAATTGCTAGTGGAAACTCAATCACAAAGAACCCACACACATCGACAACGGCTTCTTATGGGAGATAAAGCAAAGGCTCCATTAGTCACTACAAGAGCCGAAGAACTTGTTTCACAAAGTAGTGTCTACATACAATAAGCAAGTCAAGAAGAGCCAAAGTATGCCAACCTACTAAACAAAATGGTGGCATCCATAGGCCAAGACAATGAATGGGGCCTGAATTTTGAGTTTCTAGCCTTAAACAAGTATTTCCAAGCCGCCATTATAAAAGTGAGATCTAGATAAGCCACTAAATGAGCAAGGCGTTAGTCCCAAAGCTTCAAATAATATTCTCCGTGGTCTAAGTGTCTTAGATATTATAGGTACTGCTCAACCTGGAAGAGTTGGGCATATATATGTTGTGAGACTGATGCTGGTATAGGTGAGCATAAGAGTTGAAGTCTATGTAATTTATGTCTAGTGAAGTAAAGGAGGAAGTCCAAAAGACACTTAAGCACTGAACATAGTGAGGTACAAGTGGATAAGATTCTACATTGAAAACCCTTCTTGGAAATGTGGAAGCTATTATGACGTCCTTTGATGTCACATTTGCTACATTTGTTCCTTGAAGCACCCTCAACTCCCTCTTTTGCACTGCACGCTTTTGTTTGACAAATTTCTAGGTACTGCTCAACGTGGAAGAGGTTGAGGCGTATATATGTTGCGTGATTCATGTTGGGATAAGTGAGCATAAGAGTTGAAGTTTATGTAATTTATGTCCAGTGAAGTAAAGGAAGAAGTCCAAAACACACTTACGCACTAAACACAGCGAGGTATGAGTGGAGAAGCTTCTACATTGAAAACCCTTCTTGGAAATGTGGAATCTATTGTGACATCCTTTGATGTCACATGTGCTACATTTGTTCTTTGAAGCACCCATCAACTCCCTCTTTCACACTATACGCTTTTGTTTGACAAATTTCTCATATGCATATAGAGTTTCCAATAATTGGCACATGCATTAGGCACTCTTACTTTGTTTCTCCCAAGCACTCACCTTGCATGACCAGGTACTTAAAGTCTAGCTTCTCAACTCCAATAAGAGCGTAAACCAAAGGCACTTTTTCCCCACCGGATTTGTTTCCTTTGGCCATCTAGGTTTTAGACCCTAATATAGAGACACCATCATCATCTTCATGTATATATTCTTTCTACATCAGTAATAAGGAAATGGCTACCCAATTCATTCGTCCATGCATTCGAGCAACAATTGATGCGGATCTCAATCATCCTTTGCTGAAGCAACTCTTACCTTCACAAAAAACAATAAAGCTTTATCAAACAAGGGCAAGATGAAGAATGGCATAAAAAGCCAACCGACAAACAATGACAACATGAGCAAGAGAGCTCTCAACAACAAACATAAGGAAATCAAAATCTAGTGGAGTATTGCAGGATACGAATAACAGGTCCATCAACGATCCAAAGAAGATCAGTTTCACATGGTTGTGTTAAGAGATGAGATGAGCTAGGAAGGGGGGAATGGTAGCGGATTGAAGGAATGGGTACCCACCTAGCCGGACACGTAGCCGGACGCTACAGTTTGTGATCTATTATATATTCAAGCTAGTGTAGTGATACTATGTATAAATCATGATACCAGAGTAGCAGGTTGATTCCTTGAGCTGTAATTCTGTCATGATTTTTGTAAAAGTCCATGTGAGCCGGCCACTGACCATTTAGAAAGCCCTAGGTATAAAGGTCATTAACTTTAATGTGAGAGGGGACTTATCTATTGGAAGAGAAGAGAGCTCTACTGTATGTACGCTCAAGTGATTACGAAGCTCCAACTTGTAATCAACTTTTCTAAACAATTGGGTAATCTATTTTCAATCCCAAAACTTGCATTGTGTTCCTTTTCCATCCTCTTTTATTCAAGTGTATAGAAGAGTGTTCTTAGACCATAGGGTGACCTTTTTGGATATTTCTATTGCAATTTTCAGGACTTTTTTCATGATGGATCATAATTTTGGTACCTTGTTGGATTGCAACTAGACTTGGTAGGATAGTGTCCCTAGGTGTCTTAGACCTCCTCCTTTAGTCTCATTGCATTTTGAGTCCGTTCGAGTGCCAAAATGGCGTGATGACCTAGAGGTTTATTGCAAAGATGTATAATGTATGTCAATTGTTTAAGTTTGTAAATTGGATTGTATATTTAGTTGTTACATCAAAGATGACCAAATGCATTGAAGGGCAAAGCTTAGATCTCTTAATGAACTTTGTGGATGTGTTTACACTTTTAAAAAGGTTCCTTTTGAATTTTGTGACCTTGATTAGTTTATTGAGCATGTTTTTCTAGCATATTAAAGATATGACACACTTTCAATTCTTTTAAAACTTCCAACATCCTATATTCTTGAAGATTTTGTCGAACAACCAGATTTGCATACATGGTTATTAAAAACATTGAGAAAAGTAAATGTCTTATTGAATTTAATTATATAAAATAGAACTCTTTGAGATCGTGAGACTTCAAAATCAAGAAAACCATGAACTTATAAAATTAACATTTCCATGTAAATGAGATTTAAAAACATGAATCAAATACTTAAATTTCAATTCAAAAATTGAAATTGAATTTTAAACTCAACACAAGTTCATAACAAAATAAAAATCTAAATCTTACATTTTAAAGATACAAAATCATAAATTTAAAATTATAGTTTAAATTTAAATTAAGACTTCAATTTTATATTGAGATTCTAGACAACTACAATTAATTAAGCAAAATATCATTGAAATCCTTTACCTTTCTGTTAATTTTCTAATTAAAATTTACTTGTAAAAAGAATTTCTTTTATTTTGTGTGCACATGTGCTTGGTTTGATTATGTGTATATATATCCACAGTATAGTGTAGTTTTGCAATGCATGTGTTTGTCTTTTTTTGTGAACACACATAGCGTGCTGTCAAGAAGTGCGTAGTGCGACTAGGAAAGCGTCGGCCCTCTGACTGTGAGGATTCGTAGCAAAATCAAGCAAGATGTAGATGATTTGAAGCTAAAAATACACTAAAAAAGAACAAAACTCCAGCCATGAAAGCTCCACTTTGAAAAGTAACCAAGATTAACGCAAAACTCTTGTGTATGTGTGTGTGAAGATTAGGTGTAGCCTCGCTCCCAATTGCACAAATGCAGTGCCCATTCGTTGTGACCATTTCATGAAAGCTTCATTACTTCATTGGAGAAGTCCAAGTAGTTATTTGAGGAGGGGAAACCCTAATTGGAGGCCTCACAGCCTCAACCATGTAGTGGAAGCGGCACGGGACTACACTAGCACCCTGTAAAGGAATGGCCGTATCACCCTGCTTATATGACCAAATGAGCTCATTCATGACTCTAAAACTTCCCTCTCTACTTAGGCAACAATGGCACCATTGTTGATGTGGCATATTGAGCTATTTGTAGGCCGTTTTGCTAAAAAATGTCCCTTTTTGTTCATAAAAATCACAAACGACTTGGGAAAATTCCCTAAATTTATGGAAAAATACCATTGGGCTCAAGTTTCATGTTGAACCTCATTTTTCCACTTGGGAAGCACTTTGGACACGTCTTTTACACCTGCGTACAAAACCTGCTATTTTTTGCCAACATCGCCCGCATTGAACTTTCTAGGCAAAACGAGCGTGCCACTTCGAAACACTTGACATTTGTACATTCCTAAAGCAAATTAGGCATGCTTTAATGTGTTAAAACATGAAACAAGGCCACGTCCCCGCCCTCGTCTGCCTGGCAAGGTATGTACACGCTTGTAACCATGGCATCCATTTTCGCATATATCACACTATGTACATTGTAGTACTTGGTCCCACACATTAAAAACATAAAGAGTGAGGTAGATATTTTATTTTCACATTATGCACATGCCACAACATGAAATCCACCCCCTCTAAACCTGCACATCCTGTGGCATGTGCCACACATATCTTTTTACAGCACGTTCAGTCTTCATTTAAGTCCACATACATGTCGATTTCATCATCGCTTGCAACAAAATCTAACGCATCATCCTCTCATTCTTCATCCACATCCATAACATTTTTTGTCAGAGCATTCATTCTGACTTTCCTGTGAATCAAAGGGATCTATATCATCTCTTCTTTTGAATAACTTGACTTTTCCGTGCGATGGGAATCTTCATTTTTGTCCCGTCGAACTCATGCAAGGTATAAGTTGCATTCCGATGTACATGTTGAACCACATAAGGACCAAACCATCTCTTTGAAAGATCTCTTATTGTTGAATGCTGGTTTTCAAAACTATTGCCATACACCAATACCCAATGACCTTCCTCAATAGATTTAGGTCTAAGCCTATGCCTCTTATCAAATATGTCCTTATTCTTTAACCTTGCATCTTTCAATCATGCTACTACAATCTCAATATCTTGGGGCCTTATTTCTAACTATTGTATGCACAAAGTAAGAAGGTCTTCCCTACTCATTCCATGTTCCCAAAGCAATACATTCCATGTGGGAATTACATCCTCAATTGGCATTTATAGGTTTTTGACCATACATCAACTCAAAAGGCATATAACGAGTAACTGAGCTATAAGTTGTACAATCAGCCCATAAAGTATAAGGAAATAATCTAGGCCACTCTCCCATTTTACCTTTGCATGCCTTAGCCAAAGATTCAATAATAGGAGGATGCCCACTCTTTGATTTACCCTTCCCCTCAGGATTATATTCAGTAGTGAGAGCAAGTTTAATGCCCAACCTAGAGAAAAACTCCCTTTCTTTGTCAGCATCCAACTCACCTTGTCTACTATTATTTTTCCGACACAGCCATAACGGCTAATTAAATCATCCAAGAGGAACTTACATATCCCTTTTGTGATTTTTGTTCTTAGAGCACAACCTTCAACCTGGTTGGTTAAATCTTCTTGTGCAAGCACTATGTATCTCATTTGCCATAAGCCCAATGGCATTGTAACGAGATCTACTACCAACTTGTAGTGCATGGACAACGGGTAGTAGGGTGCAACCCATCACGATGATGTACATTTGAATACATTTGATAGGTTTCACAAGACTCCACAAAGTGAGACACATCTTTATACATACCTTTCCACCAATACCTCTCTTTCATTTTAGTAAAGGTAGCCCATACGCCTCTATGTCCAACATAAAGACTCTCAAGAAACTTTTTCAGAAGCTCATTTTGAATGTCCTTATCATTCACGACTCTCAAGGGCATTCCATTTCTTTGTTTTGGACGCTTCCATAAGTATCCATCTTTCAAAAAGTATCCATAGGCCTTTCTCCGTATTCTTTTGAACTCTTGATCAGTCCACCCTTCTTGCCTTGTCAAATGCTCAGATAGTGTCCAATGAGCAACCAATCACCTTGATATAGGTCCTCTGTAAATGACTCAAGTGCATTTGATAGCCAAACATGATCACCCTTGGCATGAGCGATACTATAGAATTGTGTGCTTACAACATCGCCCTCGACAGCCATGTCTTCTTCATTTTCATACCTTGCTCTTGAAAGGATATCTGCAACTGGATTATCTTTCCCTGCAATATGCTTAAATTTTGGATTCAAGAACTTTATGTAGGCAATCCATCTCAACATAGCAATGTCGGGTGTTGAGCAGATTGTGATCATTCCAAGAAGGGATAGACAATCAGTCTCCACAATTACATTTTCTCCTATCAAATACTCTTTGTCACATTTCAATGTTGTGACTACTACCCATAACTCTCTTCTTACCTGTGGATAGTTGTGTTGATGAGCACTTTGGACTTCTGCTCCAAATCTCACCACATATCACTTGCCATCATCAACATCTTGCTCAATCGCCCATCCAATTCCTGTGGGGCTAGTATCCACTGTCATAGTTACATATCTTCCAAATTCATAGTTTGCTTTCCTCAAAGTTGGAGACATAAGTAGAAACTTCGTTAATTTTCTCATGGCATGGGTATGCATTTCTTCCCATTGAAACTTTGGCTCTTTCTCAAAAGTTGATACAAAGGTTCTGCCACATGCACATAATGTGGAATCCAGATAACATAGAATACACATGCACCCAAGAACCTTTGAACCTCAATTATATTAATACATGTCTCTTTCATCCTTTGAATCACATCAATCTTTGCTCGACAAGGCATTCTACCTACGGCCCGCACATATGTCCTACAATAAGAACTTCATTCACACCAAACATTGAATTTTGGCCAGACAAGGTAAGGTTCACCTCTTCCAACCTTGACAAGATATTATCACAGTCATTGATATGGTTTGACACATACTTTTAGAATCCCCTTGATTCCACATCCACATCTATATCTCTTACATCACATCCTTTGATTGGCGCATCATCAAGGAAAGGCATTGTAGTTTTAGGTATGAAGTCATGTAGGACTTTGTTCATACCATTCATCATATGTGCAACTGAATTAGCTGCTCCTTGAGGTAAGGTGCACATCCTTACCAAACCCAAGGGTGTCCTCATGATAGTCAGGTCCCTGCTTTCCATTGCTAGTTGGAATTGATCATACCCTGAGTACAAATCTCCATAGAATATATTTTCCTTCTTGCAAATGCCTCTGCAAATTCATCTACAGTTGGCGTTGTTCCCACATTTCTAATTGTAACCTTATTGACGGGCTCCATATCCTGTATAAAGCGTAAAGAACCATTTTTCTTTGGAATTGTGAACCACCTGTTCGAATATGGAGCACAAGATGGCTCCAAAATACCCATCTTGATCTTTTGATTAAGCAACTCAATAAGTTTTGGCAAATGTGTTGAAGATGATGAAACAGGAAACAGAAGGAAGACAACAACTCAGAGTAGGAAGAAGATGGAGAAGGAGAAGACACAGAGCTTGTGTACGAGATCTCTGTAGTCTGTCTCTCTGTATTGGAATAATAGTGTGTATACAAACTCAGAGCTACAAAGCTTATATGAAACCCTAAGAGATAAGGTGTCCTTTCACACCGGATGTCAAGGAGGAAAAACACAGTGGGAGAAAAGTGCCCCTGGTGAAGCGCGTATACACACTAACACTACTACATGTCTACAAATCCCCCCTGTAGTGATAGTGTGAATCCGTACAAGGTAGCAGATCATCATGTGTATGAGAGTAAGCCCAAAGATTTTTGGAAAGCTTCAAACTTTTCTCGTGATAACGCCTTCGTAAATAGATCTGCAATGTTATCCTGTGTAGGACAGTAAGTTAGTTTGATCTCCCCTGCATGTAGCCTTTCCCTGACATAGTGGTAGTGAACCTCTATGTGCTTTGTTCTTGCATGAAATACTGGATTCCTTGCAACTGCCATAGCACTCTGACTGTCAGTGAAAATGGTAGTGGGTGCCTGTTGACACTCACAAAGATCTGCCAATAACCTGCGTATCCATACACAATCAACTGTTGCCGTGAAAGCTGCCCTGTACTCAGCTTCACAAGTTGATGTAGCCACTGTGGGTTGCTTCTTGCTTAGCCAAGATATACATGCATTTCCCAAGAAAAAACAATTGCCACTTGTGGAATGTCGTGTGTCAAAATCACCAGCCCAATCTGAATCGCTGTAACCAAGAAGCTGCATAGAACTGTGCTTTCCATACATATCCCCCCTTGGAAAGAACATGGCAAGATTAGGGGTACCTGAAAGGTAACGAAGTATGCGCTTCACAGCCTGCCAATGATGCATACCTGGGCTGTGCATAAATCTGCTTGCTTGTGAAACCCCAAATTGAATGTCTGGACGAGTGTTGCCTGCCAAATATATCAAGCAACCAACCGCTGCTGCATAAGTATGTACATCAAAAGTTTCTCCAGCATCATGCATGCTCAACTTTGATCCAGTTTCTACGGGTGTAGAGATTGGCTTAGAATTTTGCATACCAAACTTGTCCAAAATTTTATGCAAATATTTTTCCTGCAACATGTATATGCCATCCTCTGATTGCACAAACTGAATACCCAAGTAATAATGTAGCAAACCAAGATCAGACATCTCAAAGGTTTTTCTCAAAGCATCTTTAAATGCTTCAATTTCATTTGCATTATTTCCTGTAAGAAGCATATCATCCACATAAAGTGTTAGCATAATGAGAACTCCATCTCTCTTTTTGACATATAAAGTACTTTCTGTTGGACTATTCTGAAATCCCTGGCCAATCAAATAAGTATTTATCTTCTCATACCATGCTCTTGGAGCCTGTTTGAGACCATACAAAGCTTTACGCAATCTACATACCTTTTTCTCTTGACCTTTTACAACAAAACCACTTGGTTGACTTACATAAACTTCTTCCTGCAAATCACCATTCAAAAAAGCAGTTTTGATATCCAACTAATGCACTTTCCAACCATGATGAGCAGCAATTGCAACTAGTGATCTAACTGTGGACGCACGAGAAGTAGGAGCAAAGGTTTCATCATAATCTATGCCTTTCTGTTGCGCATAGCCTTTTGCCACAAGCCTTGCTTTGTACCTGTCAACAGTACCATCTTGTTTCCTTTTTACCTTAAAAACCCACTTTGTACCAATAGGCTTTTTACCTGTAGGCAAGTCCACTAGATCCCATGTATGATTCTTATGAATAGAATCAATTTCTTGCTGCATAGCATCTTTCCACTGAACACACTCTAAAGCTTGTTCAAATGAATCAGGCTCATCTGCATCACAAAGAGTGCTAAAGCAAGCCAAATCTACTTGCTCTCTGCCAAAAGTAGTACCAGCACGTGTTTTTCGTGGCAACGGTGCATCCAACTTGCTATCCTGCAAAGTTTTCTGAACCCATTTAGGCAAGGTTCTTTCTTCCCTGAGAACTTCTTGCTCTTCACGCACAATTTCCTCTACATCATGAGGTGTCACATGCTGATCAAAAGATTGATCAAGATTATCAACCTGTTGTGATTCTTGATTCTCCACAAAAGAAGGAAGCAAACCTTCAAATACATCATGTGTCTGCATATGAGGTACATCAAAAGCAACCATAGGTTGAGCAGTAGTTTCTGCAAAAATTACATCACAACTTTCAAAAATCTTGTTTGTAGCAGGATTGTAAAGTCTATAACCTTTACTTCCACTATTGTACCCCACAAATATACATTTGATTGCCTTATCATCAAGCTTCCCACGTAACTGCTGAGGGATGTGAGCATAAGCAAGACAACCAAAAACACGAAGATAACTGACTGAAGGTTTTTTGTCATACCAAGCTTCATATGCAGTAATGGTCTTCAAGGCACGAGTAGGACACCTGTTCAAAACATGTGCTGCACAAGCAACTACCTCCATCCATAGCTTATGAGGCAAACTCTTAGCCTTGAGCATACATCTAGCCGTCTCCATTAAAGACCTGTTCTTCCTTTCTGCAACACCATTTTGTTGTGGTGTGTATGGCATAGTGCATTGGTGTTTAATGCCTTTCTTTCCCAAAAAATCCTTAAATGCACCTGACATGTATTCACCTCCTCGATCGGTACGAAGAGTCTGTACTTTGCAACCTGTTTCATTTTCAACCATGGCGACATAATGTTGAAAAACTGCAAACACATCTGACTTTGCTTTGAGTGGATACACCCAAGAAAACCTGGAAAAGTCATCAATGAAGGTCACAAAATAAAGGCTGTTTCCTATAGATGGCGTCCTCATAGGACCACATACATCACTATGTACAAGCTGCAACTTTCGTGTCGCTCTAACTGAACCATCCTGCGAAAATGCAAATCTGTGCATCTTTCCAAGAACGCAACCTTCACATACATGTCTTGGTGGCATCTCCAATAAAGACAAATCATGCACCATATTATGACGTTGTAAAGTCATCAAACTGCCATAACCAACATGCCCAAATCTAGCATGCCACAACTCAGCATCCTGCATGGCCTGAGTCTTTGTTTCTGCAATACATACCTGAATCTGCTTTTCATAATGATCTAGCACAAATAGTCCATTTTCCAGCGTACCTGTAGTGATAAGAGAATAACCATTCTCTCGATCTCGTACAATACATTTGTCATCCTCAAAAATGACCCGAAGACCATTTTTTGCAAGAGAGGATACAGACAACAAATTCTTCTTGATCCCTGGAACATATAAGACATCTGGCAAGCATAAATCTGAACCATCTGAAATGGTAATCAAAATCTTACCAACGCCTTTGATTGGATAAGAAGCATTATTTGCACATGTCACCTTCTTTCCTGCTGGAGCTGCATCCAATGAACAAAACAAATCCTTCCTTGAAGTAATATGCCTGGATGCACCACTATCAAAGTACCAAATCATTTGTGTCTTGTCAACACTGTAAGCAGAAAAATCGAAACATACTGCAAAAGCATAAGAATCCTGCACAAAGTTTGCAGACTCTTCTTTAGCTGTAGAAGAATCACCAGAAGCTGAAACAACCAAACTTGACTCTTTCTTCTTTTCTTTAGCAATTCGCTTTTTACACTCACTAATGTAGTGACCAGGTTTCTTGCAGTAGTGACATTTACCTTTCTTCTTGGACTTGTCGGACTCACCTTTAGACTTCTCTGAAGATTGTCCTGCACTAGACTTGGAGTGATGAGCACTCTCTTTACCCCTGTTTTTGTTCTGTACAACAAGAGCATGATCCATACCATCCACCTGTAAAGACTTGTTCTTACGTGATTGATCCTCCTGCAATAGCAAAGCCACTAACTCTTCAAAATGAAGAGGGTCAGGATTAGCTCGCAAAGACAGAGTCAAAGAAGTCTGAAAAGTCAAATAAGATGGTGGTAGTGAATTGAGTGTTTTGGAAACCAAGTCCTTCTCTGGAATCACTTCATCAATGCTAAGCAATTGCTCTTTAAGATCCCTGATTTTTGTAAGATGCTCGACAATATCGTCACTTTCGTCCATCTGTATTTTGTCAAGTTGTTTCTTCAAAAACTCTATTCTGGCAGCATTTCTTCCTCCAAACATAGCTTGCAGAGTGTTCCAAGCATCCTCAGAAGTTCTGCAAGATCTGATATGTGGTGTGATTGTCCTCTTTATGGTTAAGGCAATCACAGCCATAGCCTGTGCATCTTTAGTATCCCATCTCTTTTGCTCTGGAGTGACTTGTGAGGGTCCTGCACCAACAGCTGCACCACGACCAGGCGTGGCAGGTGCAATGCTACCTGGACGAACTTCATCTCCAGATACATAATCCCACAATCCTTTACCAACCAAAACATTTTTGGCCATAAAAGACCAAAGAGAATAGTTGGTACCATCCAATTTGTCTTAGGATGTAAACGCACCAAAAATCTCTTTCTCCGTAGATTGAGCCATACTGTAGATGCACACAAGAGAGCAAAAGAACCTCCAAGAGATTCACAAATTTCCTCTCCAATGCAATCAAAACTCTACACAAAATCTCAGCACAAAGCTAAGACAAGCTGCTTCCCAAAAGAACTGTTTACCTGAAGAAAATCTGTCAAAAAGCACACCCTCTTGATCTAAACGCCTCCGAAAAGTAACTTCTGCTACGCTGCTCAGAACAAAATTCTGAGGGCTCGAACGGATTCGAAAGGGGGGTAAAACCCCAGGTCACCTAATCAGAATACTCCCGGAACGTCGAGGATGCTCCCACGAGCAAATTTTTGGAAAACTGCCTGAAAACTGCGATTGCGCGCGCGGACGCGAAAACGCAAGTAGAGGCTCTGGAAATCACCTCGCTCTGATACCAATTGTTGAAGATGATGAAACAGGAAACAGAAGGAAGACAGCAACTCAGAGTAGGAAGAAGATGGAGAAGGAGAAGACACAGAGCTTGTGTACGAGATCTCTGTAGTCTGTCTCTCTGTATTGGAATAATAGTGTGTATACAAACTCAGAGCTACAAATCTTATATGAAACCCTAAGAGATAAGGTGTCCTTTCACACCGGATGTCCAGGGGGAAAAACCCAGTGGGAGAAAAGTGCCCCTGGTGAAGCGCGTATACACACTAACACTACTACATGTCTACAAAATGGACCGTTGGAAAGATCACCATAGGGGAAACAATGGATGGATCAATACACCCTATCTCATGCGGCTCAAATACAAAAGCCTTTCCATGTTTGGCAAGCATTCCTTCGAAGCATACTCTTTCAACATTTGTCAAACTGTCCTGCAACCAATCTTTAACTCCTTCAAAGTATCATGAGTAAACTCATGTCCAATCTTGCTTGGCTCACAAAGACTAGGTTGCAAAGCAGCTTGATCCATCTTATCCGTACAGTCTTTTGGTAGAGGTAATGCCACTGGTTTCACTTTCTTTTCCATAGAATTGTACTTGGTCTCCACTCGTACATCAACAACTTCAGCATTTTTGAAATCTTTAATGACTTTTGTACATTTCTATTGAGCATACTTTTGCAATCTCACTTTCCATACACAAATTGAAATCCACTAAAGACTCTAGGTCTTGCATCGTATCCACAAGTGAACACTCATCAAACACACCTGCAACGCATTCAGTATCTTCTAGCAAACCGTTCATCTTCAAGCCCCTTTGTACAATATGTACATGTTGTCATTCACCCTGCTTTAATTCGTCACACTTTGTAACAGCAATAGATCCATAGTCTGTTAATCCTACAAAACATATAGAAAATGTTTCCTTTGCATATACATCATGCGAGAAGTTTTCTCTTCTTGTAGCACTGCAATCCCGCTCTACAATGGTACATGGACAAAACCCCTCATTTCTCTGTAGTCCTTGAATTATTTGTTTGTGTTTGGCAAGGGTTTCTCTCTAAAACTTTCACGGCTCCTTTCATGGTCCACACAAATAGTAAGGAACTATACTGCACGCTTCCCATCCCTGCTCCTTATCCTAGAATAAGCTGACCCATCATCCATCACCTTGGTTTCCATGCAAGTAGCAGTGATGTATGGTTGCCCAAGGATAAGAGGGTATGTAGACATCTCTTGTACAAAGAAATTTTGGTCATCTTTCACATCCCCTATAGCCACCTTTACATTTAGACAAGCTCCGTATAGCTCCTGACGGACGCAAAGCGGACCCAGAACCCCGACGGCCTCTAAAACGCCGGGGGCCGAATGGCTCGCCTTGAGCCTGCCACAGTAAAGTGAACAGGGGGCACCACCTAGCTTTGAGCGGCTAGGACGCAAAGCCCACGATGATATGAACACCGCAAGCCTACACACACACAGAGAGAGAGAGAGAGAGAGAGAGAGAGAGAGAGAGAGAGAGAGAGAGAGAGAGAGAGAGAGAGAGAGAGAGAGAGAGAGAGAGAACACTCGCAATTGATGAAAACAACCTCAGGGGTGTGAGGGTGAGTTATTTCTGCAATATTTACAAGTAGGCATGCCATGGTGGTAGAGAGGTAGGGGGAGGAGATGGTGCAACCTACTTGGTGCATTCTCAAGGGCGACTCAATGACTGTGAATACTCATTGCCAAGAGCGTGCATACATGTGTGCATCGACCATTGGAGTCGGGAGATGGGTGTGGTTCGCTTCGCATGGTGCAATTCCAAGGCAAACCCAACACACAAGACCCCCTCCCTGTGATGGTGATGGTGTCAATCTCTCCTACTACACTCTACCCAATGCTTGGTTCCACATAAGTTGCCCCCCCCCCCCCCCCGATAGTGACCTCTCAGTGCCAATTTATAGGTGTTGGCTGCTTGGATTATGGTAATCCTAGTGTGGTTAGGGTAATCTTAATCGGGGAGACAAAGCAAGTGGTGGGCCTGGTGTGGTCGACCCTTGCTTTGTTTTGGGGAAGGTTATTAAAAGATGGGAATCTCTAGGTGGGCCCTTGTGACCATCACCTAGAGAGAGGATATTTACAAAATGGAAATTTACAATGGCTTGGGTGAAAAACTGAAGATAATGGTAAAATAACCTAAAAATTACTGGGATGGCATCGTGGTTGCGTGTTGCCGGCGAATGGTGAGCTGCCGGTGCGTCGGTGTCGAGAGTACTTCTTTTTGGAGTCGGCCGGGGCATGCCTTGGGCGCATTTTCTCTTTTTGTTGTTGGCGGCGCGTGCTTTGGATCCTTCTTCTTTCGTTTGTTGATGTCGATGGCGTTTTGCTTGTTCTTCTTCTTTTGTATTTTGTCGGTGCGTGCGTAAATGCGTGTCGTGTGTATGTGTGTGAGTGTGGGAGCATATATGTGTATATATGTGTATTTGCGGGTGAGTGCGTATATGTATATGTGTGTGCGCATGCGTGCGTGGGAACAAGGGCTATATATATATATATATATATATATATATATATATATATATATATATATATATATATATATATATATATATATATATATATATATATATAATGTATATATATAATTTTTTTTTATTTTTTTTCTTCTCTGATGCCAGCGGCTTGTTCTACTGCGCATGGCGGAAGGGAGGGGGGGGGGGGGGGGGTAGGATAGGGGGGTGTGTATGTATGGTGTGTGTGAGTTTATGTGTGTGTGTGTGTTTTTTTTTTCTTGCTGCTGCCGTGAGGGCGTGTGTGTGTGTGTGTGTGTGTCGGCTGCGGACTGCGCGCGAGGAGAGAGAGCGTGTGTGTGTGTGTGTGTGTGGGATGCAACGTGGCGCTCAGCGCATGGGAAGAGAGAGGGAGAGGGGGGGGGGTGTATTGTGGGGTGTGTGTGTGTATGAGGGAATGTGTGTGTGTGTGAGGGAATGTGTGTGTGTGTGTGTTGTGTGTGGTGCAGCGCTGCCCGCATGGGAGAGAGAGCAAGCTTTGGCGTGCTGTGGCGGCATCCGGATGAGAGAGAGAGAGAGCCTTTGGCGCTGTCGTGAGAGGGAGAGTGAGGGAGAGGGGGAGGGGAGAGGGGTGAGGGGATAAGAGATAGAGAGAGTGTGTGAAGGAGAGTGAGGGGAGAGGGGGTATGACGGGGTATGGGAGGTGTGTGGGTGAGAGGGAGAGGGGGGGGGGGGGGGGGGGGGTGTGTTGTCTTGCATGGGGCTTGAGGACGAAGGGAAACTAAGTCAATGGGGGGGGTGTAAGGGAATATATCCGCGGGCCGGGGGGGGGGGGGGGGGGGGGGATGAGGCCGAGGGACGGTGTGAATGAGCCGAAGGAGGGTGAGGCGAGCGGGTGGGGAAGAGGGAGGAGGGAATATTGGCGGGCCAATGAGGGGGGGGGGGGGGGGGGGGGGGGGAAATGAGGGTAGAGGGTAATGGGTGAGTGTGATTCGGGTAAGTGTAAGAGTGAGGGGGGGGGTTCTCACGCGGCTCACACCGAGGGAGCACGAGAGAGGGGTTGGGGTTACTTTTCTGAATTTCTTCCTGGCCGGGGAGGGTAAATCGGGGAGAGAGATATTAGGAAAAGAGGGTATGTAAGGAAAATTGGGGGAAGAGAGTGCGAGGGTTTTATCCGATGCCCGTAGGGCGGGAGGGGGGAAGAATAAGTTACGGTGGGGGGGTACTGAGAGTATGGGGGGCGGGGGGGGGGGGGGGGGGGTGAAATGAATTTTTTTTTCTTTTTGTTTACTTGATTTTTGAAAGTCGGCTATCATTAGCCCTCTCTCTTTTGGCTAGAGGCATTCATGCTTCTAGCCCTTTTTCAGTTTCTTCAGCTGTAGAGTTAGAGTGTTCTCTCTCTTCTGGAATGTCTAGCCCGAATTCTGGGTCAAACCTAAGGAAATACCTCTTCAGTCTCCATCCATTGACTCTAGTCTTGTGAATTCTCCCATCTGCTTCCATCAGCTTATAGCTGCCATTGTCGTAGCGCTTCTTGGTGATGAATGGCCCTTCCCATCTGGGTTGAAATTTCTTATCTTTCCTGGTATCAAACCTGTTGTTGTATCGCAGTACTAGCATGCCTTTTTCCAGCCCTTTCTCTTTAAGCTCTTGATTGAAAGTGAGTCGACGTCGTTCTGCCTGTGCTGCATAGTGATTGATTGCTTCTTCCCTATCCAGTTGGAGTCTCTCTAGATCCAGGATGTGGTTTCTAAGGTTTATGATTAGACGGTGGGTCTAGCTAGCCAAGACTCATAAGCTGGCTATTTGTACCTCAATGGGTAGAATTGCCTCCTTCCCATAAACTAGATGGAAAGGGGTGAAACCTAGTGATGTTCGGAACGTTGTTTTGTAGGCCCAAAGAGCTGCCATGAGATGTTTATCCCAATCTCTTGTATGGTTGTTCACCTGTTTTGTGATGATCTTGCAAATCATTCCATTTACCTTCTCTACCAGACCATTGCATTGTGGATAGTATGGTGTGGAATGCCGACGTGTGATGCCTAATTTCTTCATCAATTCTCCTACCACATCACCTCCGAATCCTGGTCCTCTATTTGATATTATCTCAAGAGGAGTGCCAAAACGGCAAACGATTTGCTCAAAAATGAACTTTGCCACCTCTTGGGCTGTAATGCGGGTGGTGGCCGTTGCTTCTGCCCATCGTGTCATGTAGTCTACACCCACTATGATGTATAGTTTACCTGATTGGGCCCTTAGTAAGGGACCAATTGCATCTATTCCCTATTTCTCAAACGGACCATATGAAATGATAGGGGTTTGTGGCTCGTAGGTTAGCGTACGATCACTGGCCACTTGACAAGCCTTACATGTTTTACACCAATGGTGCACATCTCTGTTCAAACTAGGCCAAAAGTATCCTGCTTGTAGAATCTTCCTACTGGTGATATCTAGAGCAAAATGACCACCGCAGACGCCGTCATGGCAGCTTGAAATTACCTCTGTGATTTCATTGGAGGTTGGCACCCGCCTGAGAATTTGATCCTTGCCCTTACAATACAAGTGGTCGTCTATAAGGCGGTACCTAGTAGCCTTCCTTACCAGCCATTGTTTTTGGCCTTTAGTGTGTCCTGTTGGACATTCCCTTGTATTCAAAAAGCTGATGATATCAGGCATAGCGTCACTGCCTTGGAAGAGAGGTAGCTTTAATTTGATTGCTCCTATGGGAACATCTTGTATTCTTTCTTTAGCTAGTGCATCTGCCTCTTGATTTTCTGCTCTGGGAATATGGAAGAGTTTTACTGCTTCAAAATTCTTCAGAAGGTCCTTAACTTGGCGAAGTTGACCAAGTAAAACCTGATTTTTGCACTCCCAGGTGCCATTTATCTGCCTTATCAAAAGCAAAGCGTCGCCGAACACATTCAAGTGCTGAATTTTTTGTGAAATACATTGTTCCAGCCCAAGGATTAGGGCTGCATATTCTGCCTCATTGTTAGAGTGGGAGTGTAATAACTGCCCCATGGAGAATACTCTTTCCTGTTGTTCATTGAGGATGACCATGCCTGCTGCAGACTGATCCATTGTTCTCTTGTATGCTCCGTCAAAGAAGAGAGAGTGAGCTCTCTCTAGCTTAGGGATCTCTTTATCTGGTATTCCTTCCTTTGCTTCCGTGTTGACCTTCAGTTTTTTCTCGTAGTGGCGATGAGTAAGAATTCCTGCTAGACTACCCCTGGTAGAGTTTTCTACTTGCATGGTGTAATCAAACTCTTGTAGTCTAATTAACCACTTTGAGATCCTAGATGAGACATCCATGTGTCGCATTACATAAGGGAAAACCTCTTCCATTGTCAGGATTACAAATGGTCTAGGCAGGAGATAGGAGCGGAATTTCGTGGTAGCAAACATTAGTGCCAGAACCATGTGTTCTACTTTGGTGAATCCCTTTTCTGATGGGGTCATGACTCGACTAGAGAAGTAAATAGGGCGCATGAAAGAAGTTTTGGGATCCTTTTGCATTAGCACTGCTCCCAGAGTATCATTTCCCACACTAGGGTTTACATAGAATGGCTCGTCCCACTTAGGAGGTGAAATAGTGGGAAGCTTAGATAGGACTTGCTTTACCTCAGTGAACTGCTGCTCATTCTCTTCACTCCATGAGAAAACATCCCTTTGGGTGATTTGTTGTAGGGGAAGGACTACTTGAGATAGCAGGTGAATGAACCTGCTTAAATATCTTACCTTCTGAAGGAAAGAAACCAACTACTTGGCGGTGTTGGGAGATGATAAAGATACCAGAGCCTGAATTTTGCTAGGGTCAGCCTTGATTCCTTTTGCTGAAATTACATGACCAAGGAGAGTGACCTTGCTCTCACCAATGTGACACTTGTCCACGTTGAGTTGGCCACCTAGGGTTTGTAGCGTGGTTAAGCCATCATAGACTTTGCTTAGATGAAGGGCTCGTGAGCTATAGATGCAAAAATCATCTATGAAAACCCATATTGATGTTCCAAAGTAGGGTTGGAAAACAAATGTCACATAGCGTTGAAATGTGGCTGGGGCATTGGTGAGGCCAAATGGCATCACTCTGTAGGCAAAACATCCCCAAGGTGTGATGAAGGTTGTTTTCTTCTGATCCTCCTCCGCAATGCTAATCTGGAAGTATACTGAGTAGCCATCGCATACTGTGTAGCGTTCGTGACCTGCCACTTCATTGAGTATTTCATCCTGGAATGGGGGGGGAAAATGGTCCCCCTTTGTGGCTGCATTGAGCGGTTTATAATACACACAGACTTTCCATTTACCATTTTTTTTTTGGCGTGACTACTATTGGGGAGACCCATTCTGAGTCTTCGACAGGGTAGATGAAACCTGCTTGTAGCAAACTCCTTACTTCTTTAAGCAATGCCTCTTGTTGGATTACTCCAAGTCTCCTGAGCTTCTGTACTACGGGTTTACTGCCTTCCTTGAGCTTTATGTGGTGCTACACTACTGTAATTCCTGTGATCTTATCATAGCCATCAATAAACAAAGTAGTGAATTTGCCTAACATGGAGACATACTCCTTCCTTTCTTCATTGGTTAACTCATTTGAGAGCATTTTTTGTAGCTTACCTGCATCCTCCAATGACTGCTTACCTGATGGTACCTCTTGGGTTGCTGAGGTTGCTTCAGATTGTGTTAATCTATTTGGGTCTTTAAGAATGACTCCCATTACTTCGATGCTACTGTCACTCCCATCAGTGGTGGTTGTGTCTTCTCCTGAGGTAGACGAGGAGTCGCTGGTGGACTCGTCTTCTGAAGCCTCCAAGATCATATTGCGCTGCTTTCCAGTCCTCATGTCGTAGAATATGGACTTCCCTTTAGCATCCTTCATCTGGATCATCCCGGTGCTCCAGTCTTGTTTAGCTTCCATGGCCATAAGCCAAGGCCTTCCAAGAATGATGGGGTAGCCCTCCCCTTTGTGTGGCATGACGAAGATGTCTACCTCCACTTCCGTATTGAATGCTTTTACTTTGACCGCATTTACAATGCCTACGCATTTTACTCTTACATTGTTTGCCATCTTGGCTCGGCAGGGTGCCGGCCTACTTACCTCTAGACCTAGATGGTGCATCATCTTTTCACTCATGACGCATATTTGCGCGCCACCATCTATGTAGACGTTTGAAATCCGCTGCCCTTTGATGTGAGCGTCCATGGTTGGCAAGATGTCATCGAGATCCCTCCCAGAGATAGCCCCAGCTATCCGTGGTTTTGATTTCCTGGTACTTACCATTTTCGTCCATTGCCTCCTCATTCTGGGTGCAAGGTGGAGTAATTGGGGCCATGTTATCTTCGGGCCCTGCATTAACACATCCTGAACTAAGTCATAGGGTCGTGCTTCCTCACTTAGTGAGAAGTCCACGATGTCTATCTTCCGCCGTGGTTTAGCTGCTTGCTTGCTAGACTCGGCTTTCCCTTTCATCTTCTCTTCCTTTTGAGATGCCTCCTCGTGCCTCGCACGTTTCACTCCCATAGCATCCACTTCTTCTACCTTCGCTTTTCCTTTGTGCTTCTCTCGAGCTGACTCTTCTACCTTCGCCTTCCCTTTAGCCTCTAAGCTAATGACACTAACCGCTTGGTTCACCACAGGTGGTGGGGGTAGTGGCGGAATGAGAGGTTGGGGTGGTGGTTGCTGTTGTATAGGTGGTTGCAGGATTTGGATTGTTGGGATTGGTCCTGGTTGCCTTGGTGGTGGTCTTACCCTTGGCGGAGAGATCTGATTCTGTCTCCCCCCTCTATGGAAATTCTGCCCTCTTGGGTGTGGGCAGTAGTACATTCCATGGCCGTCTTATCGGCAGTTGTAACAGTGGTATTCTGGGTTTTGCCTTCGTTGTCCTCTTCCTTGTTCTGGATTTCTGCCAGATGCATGCCCTTGCTGCACCAGATGCACAGATAAACTCTCTAGTTGGGTGGTGATGCGACTCAGCAGGTCTTGCTGTTCCTCTGCTGTCTCTTGTGGTTGGACTCTATGATTGGTTGTTGCAGCCACTGGGGTTGGTCGGGCCGAGCTTGTTTCCTTTGACTCGTTTACTCTTGCTTGCATGCGCATCTTCTTGTCTTTAAGGCGGGCTACTTCGACTGCCAACTCATATGTTGCAAGAAACCTTCCCTTCACCTTCTCTCTAAGCGGCGACCATAGACCAACAATGAAACGGTCCTTCTTCAGGAAATTAGGCGCTCCTTCGCCTTCCTCCAGTGTGGCAACCCATCTCTCCCATAAGTCCACAAACTTTGATTCATAGGTGGCGTACTCCAGCAGGCTTGCCTGCTTTAATTCTGTCAATAGCTACCATAGCTTCTCCGAGGTTGTGCCTCCACCAAACCTCTTTACAAAAGCAGCCCTTAACACATCCCATGCATTCTTGGTAGCCTGGGGCAATGCATTATACCAGGACTTAGCCTCTACTTTCATTAGTAGAGGAAAAATTTTGAGTCGTGAAGCGTCGTCATCTTTGTTGGAGACGACACAAGAAATGTCAAAATCGTCCAAAAAATCAGTGGTAAGATCCTCACCCTTCTTTCCACTGAACGTGGGGAAAGAAACACTTGCCATGGTGGTGACTTGGGAAATTACAAACCTTTTAAAAAAAAAAAAAACATCAACAGCAATGGCTCATAGCGGTTTCTTACAGGGGCGAATGGATAGGCTAAAACAGGATAAAAATAGAGACATTAAAGGAATGATGGTAATCTAGTATGGGGAGAATGATAGGGTTCGGGGAATTGAGGATTTCTCCTAGTACGATCGCACCGAATAGGTAAACGATCTTCTGTTGGTAGAAGACTTTCCTATCTACATAGATATTCACATGCATATGCTGCAGGAATCTGAACGGGAATGCCATCGGCCCATTTTCCATCATGCACAAAGGGTGAAATACTTACTTATACTCTTACCGTTCCAGTGTTGATGAGTCGGCACATCCACAAGAGGTCGTCACCTTTCATGGGCTCTATCCTTCCTTCGTTGCTTAGCACATACGGGGTGATGGCAACGCGTCTGACCACTCCCAGTCTCTTGGCTAACAACAATTAAAGGTAATTTCCGTAATTGGCGTGTTGCATGAATTCTACTCCATTCAGCTGCAGCTCATCTCCAGCCCACTGGGTCTCTCCTGTGGTAGAGAGCTTCTTCAGGATAAGTTGTACAGGGAGGGGAGGAAGGTCCTCCACTCGCTTCCCAAAACAGCGAGAGCAGTAGCCTAACCACTCTTCTCTAGGACATGGAAATCTTCTCACCACTTCTTCTTCTGGGTTGTCGAAGTGGATTGGTAGCACTCGCATGCGTCGTGAAAATCGGTAGGCAACCTTCAGTCGCTTAGCTTTGGATGACTTCTTCTTTGACAAAGTGGGTACAACCCGGCTCTCTGAGCTTGAAGCACTTGCTTGGCCAGATGCTTCTCCCTTCCGGGTCATGTGTTTCCACGCTAGCCTATCTTCTCCTTGCCCTTGGCTCGAGCAGCCCCTTTAGGCCACTTTGGGGTTTTATCTTTGGCTGCAGTTTCTTTAGGGAAAAGAGGCCTCACCGTCTGCTTTCCTTCCTTGACGTGAATGACCTCCTTGCGATGAATGTCAATGTAGAAGACTTCAGCCCTTCCGCTGCCTCCGTTGCTGGCACTCATCGACTGTGTGCCTTGGTTGACAACAAGGATGGCACCTCACCAATCTCCCACCTGATGCTTTCGATTTATAGTTAGAACGAGCGATACGAAATGGAGAATTTACCTCTTGAATGTTGATGACACTGCAGCCTGGCAGTAGCACCTCAATGAAGGCGGCTAGGGCCTCCTTAGTCTCTTCTTATTCCGTCCTCCAGTTAGAAAATTCCTTCAGCCACTCGTCCATGATTGATACTGGGCGTCACTTTCAGCATTGTAAACTGAAGGTCTTAGAAAAGACCTCCTCCGTGGGGGCACCAAATGACGGACGCAAAGCGGACCCTGAATCCCGACGGCCTCTAAAACTCCGGGGGCCGAATGGCTCACCTCGAGCCTGCCACGGTAAAGTGAACAGGGGGCACCACCTAGCTTTAAAAGGCTAGGACGCAAAGCCCATGATGATATGAACACGGCAAGCCTACACACCGAGAGAGAGGAAGGGAGAGAGAGAGAGAGAGAGAGAGAGAGAGAGAGAGAGAGAGAGAGAGAGAGAGAGAGAGAGAGAGAGAGAGAGAGAGAGAGAGAGAGAGAGAGAACACTCGCAATTGATGAAAACAACCTCGGGGGTGTGAGGGTGAGTTATTTCTGCAATATTTACAAGGTGGCATGTCGTGGTGGTAGAGAGGTAGGGGGAGGAGATGGTGCAACCTACTTGGTGTGTTCTCTAGGGCGACTCAATGACTGTGAATACTCATTGCCAAGAGCATGCATACGTGTGTGCATCGACTATTGGAGTCGGGAGATGGGTGTGGTTCCCTTCGCATGGTGCAATTCCAAGGCAAACCCAACACACAAGACCCCCTCCCCGTGATGGTGATGGTGTCAATCCCTCCTACTACACTCTACCCAATGCTTGGTTCCACATAAGTTCCCCCCCCCCCCCCCCCCCCGATAGTGACCTCTCAGTGCCAATTTATAGGTGTTGGCTGCTTGGATTATGGTAATCCTAGTGTGGTTAGGGTAATCTTAATCGGGGAGACAAAGCAAGTGGTGGGTCTGGTGTGGTTGACCCTTGCTTTGTTTTGGGAAAGGTTATTAAAAGATGGGAATCTCTAGGTGGGCCCTTGTGACCATCACCTAGAGAGAGGATATTTACAAAATGGAAATTTACAATGGCTCGGGTGAAAAACTGAAGATAATGGTAAAATAACCTAAAAATTACTGGGATGGCGTCGTGGTTGCGTGTTGCCGACGAATGGTGAGCTGCCGGTGCGTCGGTGTCGAGCGTACTTCTTTTCGGAGTCGGCCGGGGCATGCCTTGGGCGCATTTTCTCTTTTTGTTGTTGGCGGCGCGTGCTTTGGATCCTTCTTCTTTCGTTTGTTGATGTCGATGGCGTTTTGCTTGTTCTTCTTCTTTTGTATTTTGTCGGTGCGTGCGTAAATGCGTGTCGTGTGTATGTGTGTGAGTGTGGGAGCATATATGTGTATTTGCGGGTGAGTGTGTATATGTATATGTGTGTGCGCATGCGTGCATGGGAACAAGGGCTATATATATATATATATATATATATATATAATTTTTTTTAATTTTTTTCTTCTCTGATGCCGGCGGCTTGTTCTACTGCGCATGGCGGAAGGAGAGGGGGAGGGGGGGGGGGGGGGGTAGGATAGGGAGGTGTGTATGTATGGTGTGTGTGAGTGTGTGTGTGTGTGTGTGTGTGTTTTTTTTTTTTTTCTTTTCATGCTGCTGCAGCGAGGGCGTGTGTGTGTGTGTCGGCTGCGGACTGCGCGCGAGGAGAGAGGGTGTGTGTGTGTGTGTGTGTGGGATGCAACGCGGCGCACAGCGCATGGGAAGAGAGAGGGAGAGGGGGGGGTGTGTTGTGGAGTGTGTGTGTGAGGGAGTGTGTGTGTGTGTGGTGCAGCGCTGCCCGCATGGGAGAGAGAGCAAGATTTGGCGTGCTGTGGCGGCATCCGGATGAGAGAGAGAGAGAGCCTTTGGCGCTGCCGTGAGAGGGAGAGTGAGGGAGAGGGGGAGGGGAGAGGGGATAAGAGATAGAGAGAGTGTGTGAGGGAGAGTGAGGGGAGAGGGGGTATGGCGGGGTATGGGAGGTGTGTGGGTGAGAGGGAGAGGGGGGGGGGGTGTGTGTTGTCTTGCATGGGGCTTGAGGACGAAGGGAAACTAAGTCAATGGGGGGGGTGTAAGGGAATATATCCGCGGGCCGGGGGGGGGGGGGGGGAATGAGGCCGAGGGAGGGTGTGAATGAGCCGAAGGAGGGTGAGGCGAGCGGGTGGGGAAGAGGAGGGGGAATATTGGTAGGCCAAAGAGGGGGGGGGAAATGAGGGTAGAGGGTAATGGGTGAGTGTGATTCGAGTAGGTGTAAGAGTGAGGGGAGGGGGGGGGGGGGGGGGGGGGGGGGGTTCTCACGCGGCTCACACCGAGGGAGCACGAGAGAGGGGTTGGGGTTACTTTTCTGAATTTCTGTCTGGCCGAGGAGGGTAAATCGGGGGGAGAGAGATATTAGGAAAAGGGGGTATGTAAGGAAAATGGGGGAAGAGAGTGGGAGGGTTTTATCCGATGCCTGTAGGGCGGGGGGGGTAACTGAGAGTGGGGGGGGGGGGGGGGGGGGGGGGGGGGGGGGTGTGAAATGAGTTTTTTTTTTTTTTTTTTAACTTGATTTCCGAAAGTCGGGTATTACTCCCTTGATGAGTTGTTTGCTGCACGAATCATCCATCCATGATTTATATCAATTGGCCATTTTCCTTTTTGATAAAGGCCCTTTGACATGAGGTTAATTTCTGACCCATGATCTATAAACGGAATGTATGGCTCTTCTAAGACTCCCACTTTTACTAGGGTGTCAGTAGTTGCTATTGCCGAGTGACTCTTGAAGTAGTAACTCTTGTGAGTGGTCTCCACTTCATCTTCATCATCCAAGAAGAGAACGTGTTTTACTCCTCTCCTAGACTTGTAGCATCCAGCAATCGTTTCTTCACCTTGCTCGCCATGGACATGTACACCCTATGCATTTAAAGTCTCTTCTGCACCTTGTACATGGATAGATTCAGTAAGAGACTGTTGCTGCTTCCTCTTTATGATATCAATTATTTCTTCATGAAACTCCCTCTTTGCTATTCCAAGGACCTCACCCAAGGTAAATTCCACCTTATTGTTCAAAATCCTCTTTTTCGAAACCTTTTTGAGATCAGTTGCTGCCTCTATGTTAGATTGAAGTTTGCATTAGATTTCATTGCATCCTTCTTCTTTTCTTTGGAGGCTTCTTGCATAGGCACTACAGGGACAAGAATCTATTGCAGGGAACATGATCTAGGAGGCACTGTGTCATTTTTGCCTCCACTCCTCGTCGTTCGTTTGAAGGCCCTTCATCCCCATTCTCATGCCTACGTTTCTCTTCAACGATGGCCTCATTGGCTTGACATTTGGAAATGTATGCAGGCATTGATAAAGAATCTATAGGGCCGTTCCAACCTGTTATGAATGCAGTCTCTAGTGTCATGTAAAACATATGTAGTCCTTTTACCCTTCATAGCATACTTTATAGCGCATGGACATAGCTCTCCAATACCATTAGATTCTTCTTCTCCAACCTTGACTTATCCTTTTTTCTTAATAGGATCCACCTTCAACCCATAGGTGGCTTCCTCAGCCATTGAGATGGCATGGCTAGTAGCCATGTCCTCAACTACCTTCTTCATCCCGCCTTTTCTAAAGTTTGTGCCCAAGAGCTTACCTATTTTACTTAACTGAATCTTACCATCTTTAAAGAAAACAAGCTCCTTCATCAAGGCATCTTTGAAACTTTCACAATCTCTCCATGCATGGTCATCACTATCACACCATATGCAACTATTTACAAATCCTTCTCTAGTTTGAGGTCGTTGCCCTATAGGTTAACCTGATGGTTGCCCCTTCTCTTCTAGCCTTGTAAGCTTTACCTTTAGCTCTTGAATTCCTTTAAAAATATCATCTAGAATGGACTTGTCACTCTTTGGAACCACAATAACAGGCTTTATGGGATTCTCAAGAACGCTTGGGTTTTGAGTAGGATTAACTATCATCTTATCTCTCCATTATTGTCTGTTGGCTAGCAGTGAAGTTGCATCTTCAACTTCATTCCTCAAGTAGTAACTCTAGCTTCTCTTGAATATCTTTACTTGCTTCTTGCAAAAATAGCTCTATCTTCTCTGAGTTTAGGGTAGCCTTTTGAGTCCTTGAAAGTTGATCATAGCAGCGTTCAAATTCCCTTAGCAGTTCGGTAGGTGAAAGCCTCTCTTTTGGCCTAACTACCCACTTTAGAAAATTCCTCTTTGTCACCCTTTTGGTTTTTTCCGTGATATACTCTTCTTTCAAGGCTTATTTGAATGCTTCCCAAGTTTCCCCATGCTCATTTCTAATTCCCCTTACATGCTCTCTGATCTCAGGAACCACAACTAGCTCAAAACTTTGTACCATCTCCTTTACATATCCACCAAGATACTTTGTTACATATTTACCTTTAAATTGTTCCATTTTCTTCACCACAGATTGAAGCAATTTGGTTGAGGAAATCTCCATCCTTTCCACAACCTGTTGTTGCTTCATAAACACTGCAAAGCTTGAAACATTTGCATTGCGATTGGATCAAACCAAACCCCTTGTTTCTCTTGTTGCTCCATAGATCTAAATATTTAATTTGGAACCTTCAATGAAGGTTTTGAACCCTCACCCTAGGCTACTTCTCATCGGGTTCACCAAAAATGTGTCAAGAAATGCGCAGTGCGAATAGGAAAGCGTTGGGCCTCTAACTATGAGGATTCGTAGAAAAATCAAGCAAGGCGTAGATGATTTGAATCTAAAAACACACTAAAAGAGAACAAAACTCCAGCCATAAAATATCCACTTTGAAAAGGAACCAAGGTTAACTCAAAACTCTTGTGTGTGTGAAGATTAGGTGTAGCCTCGCTCCCAATTGGACAGATGCAGTGCTCATTTGACCTGTTAAAAACCCTAAATTTATGCTTCGATTCTTCATCGTGACCATTTCATGGAAGCTTTAGTACTTTGCTAGAGAAGCCCAAGTAGTTATTTGAGGAGGGGAAACCCTAATTGGAGGCCTCACAGCCTCGACCATGTAGTGGAAGCAGCACGGGACTGCACTAGCACCCTGTAAAGAAATGGTTGTATCTCCTTACTTATATGCCCAAATGAGCTTATTCCAGGCTCTAAAACTTCCTTCTCTACTTAGGAAACAATAGAATTGGCATTGATGTGGCATTTGGAGCTATTTTGAGCTATTTGAGGCTATTTTTGACCATTTTTAGCCATTTTCACCGGCCAAAAATTCCACCTTTTGTTAGTAAAAAGCCCAAACGAGTTGGAAAAAATTCCTAAATTTATGGTAAAATCCCATTGGGATCAAATTTCATTTTGAACCTCATTTTTCCACTTGGTAAGAACTTTGGACACGTCTTTTATGCCTGCGCCGTACGGAACCTTCTATTTTTTGCCAGCATCGTCCGCATTGAACTTTCTAGGCAAAACGAGCATGCCACTTCGAAACACTTGAAATTTGTACATTACCAAAGAAAATTAGGCATGCATTAATGTGTTAAAGCATGCAACGGTGTCACGTCCCCGGCCTCGCCTACCTGGCAAGGTATGTACACGCCTGCAACCATGGCATCCGTTTTTGCATATATCACACTATGTACATTGTAGAATTTGGTCCCACACATTAAAAATATAAAGAGTGAGGTAGATATTTTTATTTTCACATTATGCACGTGCCATGGTATGACAGCGCACGCAAGCGCGCACACACACACACACACATAGAGAGAGAGAGAGAGAGAGAGAGAGAGAGAGAGAGAGAGAGAGAGAGAGGTAAAACTTACCTACAACACAAAGGCAAAAGGTGGACCTATTTCTTATTGTGCGAATAGTTCAAAATGTGCTTGTGGCCACGTTTGAAGTTCTTTTCACCCTTGCAAAGTGTCAATATCACAATCGATGTGATACTTGCAATTATACCACAATGAATATTATTGATTCACATACCAACGCCATAGGGAAGTTTAAAAAGCATCGCTCTTTTTACACCCATAGACTAAAGAGTCACTAGTAGTGATACAACAAAGGAACAAGATTAAGCTGGTTTTTTACGGAGATTATTTTATGAAAAGAGGCCCATAGATACATCGGGTTTATGATGAGTGTCATGATTATGCCAAGGTATGCAACAATGCGGTTTAATTCACTTACGATTTTATTAATTGTACTAGAAAAAACTGAATGGTATGACCAAGAGTGGACTTATAGAAGCAAAGACTTGTTTTTAGGAAAGGGAGGAGCCTTTATCAAAATTTTAGAGCTATTCTGAATAGACAAGAGGTCGCAGGATTTTTGGCTTGGGCATCATTGTAGTTTGTAGAAAGGAGCGGTAGGACTCAATTTAAAGACTAGATAGATGCACAGAACTTAGTAAAACTTTATGTAAATGTGTGATGGAGATGTTGCAAGCTCTCGATCACCATCTCTATAACCAAATATCTCTTGTTCATGAGAAGTATAAGAAGAAGAACCATCTCTCTAGAGATGCATTTTTACTATATTCTTTTCTTTTTTCATGGAGAACGTGCTTTAGATCAACGTTGTGGCAAAATACTCTATGTAGATCTCATCACTGCTCTCTTGTGGAAAAGTAATAATACTTCAAATAAATGGTAATCACTCTTTGTTCATGGTAAGAAGCTGTAAACTCCATAGGCATCATCTCTTTCTCTATCTACGCTCGTTTCCATTCATGTACAAAAATTGAGCTCATAGTTGATACCTTTCTATGTACCTTGGATTGTAGTACAGGCTTGCGAAAGTGTGTGAGGTTTCTTAATGCATACCTTATCATGACTAGCATGTTGATATATATACTATGCGTTTATGATCATGTAGATACCTAAAAAGAATGTTTTTGTTTCACTTCATTTAGATGGTCGGGGCACTCTTTTGGGTGTATCTCCCAAACCATCATAAATCAGGTTGAACACTTCTTATTAGAGATTAACCACATTGTTTAGATAATTTTTTCTTTCATGTGTCTTGTGAAAATTGTGCTTGAGTGAAGAGTGGTGTTCAAAGACTATCTTGATGCCCAGTGCACAATCAATATTTTGGACCCCAAGATCCTTAGAGATCCAGTATATGCATTCACTGAATGGGGAAACCCACATAGCAAAGTCAATACCTTGATTAAACATGTTGTAAATATGTTTTGCTCACCATTATCATTTCTTGAGTGTGGTTTATTAATTGCTTTTTGCAGAAGATTACCTATACATGTACGGGTGATACCTAGGAGGGGTACCATATGGAGTCATAGGTTTGATGTGAGGTCCATATATGTTTAATGGTTTGTTTTGGTGAATGAAATTAACATATTTGATGTCCACAAACTTATGTTTTGATCTCCTTGGAGAGCCACTATATGCATTCATGGGAGGGGAATACCCACATAGAAAAGTGAAGACCTTGATGAAACATGCTATAAATATGTTTTGGTAACCATAATCAATTCTTGAGTGTACTTTATTGATTACTGCTTGTGCAGTATTACCTAGAAGGAGTACCTATTTTGGACCCTAGTCTCCTTGAAGAGCCAATATATGCATTCATCGGCAGATGGGGAAACCCACATACAAAGTCAAGACGTTTATCAAAAAATGTTATAAATATGTTTTGGTCATGATTATCATTTCTTGAGTGTGATTTATTAATTTCTTTATGCATGAGATTACTTATATGTGTATGGGTGCTTCCTAAGAGGGGTACCATATGAAGTCATAGGTTTGATGTGAGGTTCATATATGTTTAATCATTTGCTTCTTGAATGGATTTCACTTATTTCATGTCCATAAAGCATTCATCTGAATGGGGAAACCCACATAGCAAAATCAAGACCTTAATTAATTAAATATGTTGTAAATATGTTTAAGTCACCATTATCATTTCTTTTGTATAAACACAAAAATTCTTCTGACTTTCCACTTCCATGGGTCGTTTCATTTCCTAGACTCACCGTGCACTTATTCCCTTTATATGTTTTGAGAGGCTTTTTAATTTTCCAATATTGGGGAGACCTAATTGAGTGTGATTTATTAATTGATCTTTGTATGAGATAACCTACATGTGTATGGGTGCTACCTAGGCGAAGTACCTATTTTGGATCCCAGGCTGCTTGGAGAGCCACTTATGCATTCATCGGATAGGGAAACTCACATAGCATGTTGTAAGTAATTTTTGGTCACCATTATCATTTCTTGAGTGCGATTTATTAAATGCTCTTTGTATGAGACTACCTATATGTGTATGAGTGCTACCTAGGAGGACTGCCATATGGAGTCATAGGTTTGATTTGAGGTTTCTATTTGTTTAATGGTATATTTTGGTCAATGGGTTACACTTATTTAGTGTCCATAAACTCATTTTTTTATGAATGTTAAGGATCCCCTCATGTTTGTTGTGGCTACAGGTCCCTTGTATTGTTTTCTTGAGATTCAAGCCAGTTTGGCAACCTTAAAGGACTTTTATTTGGACAAGATTACTTTATTTCACTTGGATTTGGAATGATATTTTGGCATTTCTACATGCTGATAATTCAAACATTGGGAAAGATATTGTAAGGTCTCCACCTTTCTAGCTGCAGAGGGATGAACTCAAAAGTTTTAGGGGAAAGCATTGGACTTACAAACAGATAAAGCACTATTTCAAAAGAAATTAAAAATGGTATTTTTGGAATCTTAAGCACAACAAACCCCGGGCTAGAAAATTTCAGATTTAAAATCGGACAAAAACTGACCCCGCTAGTCCTTCCGTAAGATGCAATATAAATTAAATTATTAAGAAAAACTTAAATGGTTGCAGTAATCATTTAAGCATAGACTTTACTAAAGGCCTCCCATATATTTACCAGATATTTACCAATTAAGCAAAACTAGGTCAAAATATAGCAGAATTGATATTTTAAAGCTGACAGGTAATGGAAGGGGTCATCACTGACCTGCCAGGGACACAATTAGCAGCAGGGGGTGCCATCTTGAGCTGTAGGGCTGCTTGACTGCAAGAAACTACCATTTTCAGCCTATGAGAGCTTATGAGAGCCCAGAAACCTATAAATAAGACCCCTTGCTTCATATTTTGAACAGACTCGGAGTCCTGGCCATTTCTCTCTCACCTAGAGAGATCTCTACTTAGAAATCACTAGAGAGCAAAACTCTAGTTGGTTAGTCCATGATAATTAGCACTAAACCTTTTTAATTAGCAGAATTATGTTGATCTAATTACATTTTCTTAATTAGTCAAATTAATTAAGAAGATTAAACTTACTTACACTCTAAAATTCTCTCCTAATTTTTTATTCTCTGTTGATTATTGAGATTAAGCTTAGGGATACTAATCTAATTAATTATTATGTTAAATTAGGACTGAAATTAGTCATTTTAATCATAAATTAATGATAGCTATACTAATTAAACATAGATTGAGATAAGATAATTATTAGAGTAGAACAAGACATTATAAGACATTTTCTCTTAATTTTCTTAATAATTTTTGTAAATATTTAAGCAAAATTACACTGTTTTTAAGAGAAAAGTAAAGGGAAAATTAGCAAATTAAATTAAAAATCTTTGAGATAATTTTTAGAGGTAAAACACATCTTAGGGAACTCGTGATAATTATCTTAATAATGAATAATTACTTTAGCTAATTATCCTAGTAGAAAAGCACTATTTTTAACAGAAAATTAAAGGGGGAAATTAGTAAACTAGTCTAAAAAGCTTTGAGATAATTTTCAAAGTCAATACACATCTAAAGGAATCCATGATAATTAGCTTAACCATAGATAATTAGTTTAGCTAATTATCTTAGTAGAAAAACACTATGTTTAAGGAAAAATTAAAGGAGGAAATAAGAAAATTAGACTAAAATGCTTTGAGATAATTTTCAAAGTTAAAATAAATCTTAAGGAGCTTGTGATGATTAGCTTAACCACAAATAATTAGTTTAGATAATTATCTTAGTAGCAAAACACTGTTTTTAAGAGAAAATGAAAGGGAGAAATTAGCAAATTAGACTAAAAAGATTTGAGATAATTTTTAGAGTTAAAAAATATCTTAAGAAACTCGTGATAATTATCTTGACCACAGATAATTAGTTTAGTGAATTATCTTAGTAGAAAAACTCTATTTTTGAGGGTAAATTGAAGGGGAAAATTACCAAATTAAATTAAATAGCTTTGAGATAATTTTTAGAGTTAAAATACATCATTAGAGACCTGTGATAATTAACTTAACCATAATAAGTTAGTTTAGCTAATTATCTTAGGTAAAAGACCTTATTTTGGAAGTTAAATTAAAGGAGAAAATTAGTAAATCTTGTTATATGATTACATGATATTTATTAGAGTTAGAATACACAATAAAGAGGACGTGATAATTATGTCAAGGTCAGAAAAGTAGTATAGATATTTATTTGAGTCAAATTAGACAAAAGGTAAAGGGAGAAATTAGTAAATCATGTTAGATGATTACATGATATTTTTTCAAGGTATATTACATCATAAATAAGCCTTGATAATTATGTCAAGATTAGAAAGTTAGTATAAATATTTATCTAATCAAATTATACTAATTCTAGCTTAGTAAGTCATGTTATATGATTAAATTCTATTTATTAGAGTTATATTACATGATAAAGAGGCCGTGATAATTATATCAAGGTTAGAAAATTAGTATAGATATTTATCTAAGTCAAATTATACTAATTTTGGTTGAAAATTAAAGATTGAAATTAGGTAATTAAGTTGGAAAATCAAAAGATAATTACCAAAGGTCAAAAATATCCTTATCTACTTGTGATAATTATACCATAGCTAATTAGTGATTTTAGGAAATTATAATTGACCAAAAGTCCTATTTTTAGAAAAGGATTAATTAAAATAAATAGACTCTGTGGTCAAAAGTTTTCAAGAAGATTATTGTAAGTGTAAACTTATGATATAAAGTTCCAGAAATGAAACCTTTAAAAGAAAATAAATAGAATAAATATTAAGCTCAAAATAAGCAGATTCCAAGCTTAAAATTCGATGGGGAAATTAAGAAAAAGATATTGAAAATTATAAGAAAATTAGGAGAGCTTAGAAAACCCTTAGGAAAGCTTTGGAAAAAGTTATCATATCCATATAGGCAAATAAGAAATTACTAGGTCAAGAATTTACCAATTAAGACTACAAATTTAACCTAGTTTTGGGTAAAATTGGATACAAAGCTTAAGTCTAGCTTTTGGATAATTTACCTAATGATGAGACGTCCTTTTTATAAGGATAAGAAGTTATGGCAACTAAAAGGACCCGAGCCAATCCTACATCTAATGATGAGGGTAGAGCTTTAAAAAGAACTAGAGCGTCGAACGACGATGAAGTGGGCCTAGTAGTAGGCCTACGGAGGAGAGTCTTCAGCCGCCAGTGCAGCAGCAGATGGACGATCAATCCCAGGTGGATTTTCCATTATTCAATTAAATCTTTAAATAGTTTAAGTTCTTTTATAAGTTAGCATTGCATACGTAAGGAGTGAGTAAGAATCAGAAGAGGAATAATTGACCAAAGACGGAAGGTAACTTCCAATGTGCATTTGTTTATAATATAGGAAAGAATTGTTTGGGTTAAAACTGGTTGAATTAGGACAGCTTGTCTCAAGACACCTCCAACTCCTTAAGACTGGTTGATCATCCTTAAGACAGCTTGTCTCAAGACACCTCCGACTCCTTGGTATGAATTGATGAGATAATGATGGTTTTCCAGCCACGGATAAGTGGTTACCCCCATGAACGATGAGTTTTTACTCCGTGTCATGTCTTGATGTTTCTACATAAGTTAGGATACCGTTTTTATCTTAGGGGAGTCGCCTGGTTGTATGTGCAACTGGTTTGGTGTATGGGCACCCGGAACCTTGGGTGGGGGTTTATCCACTCCGATTGTGAATAAGAAATGGGTGCCGTTTTTTCACCCTTAGGTGATCTTGAGACAAGAAGAGTACTGGTCATGGTTATTATGGACAATGTTTTGATTAACAGTACCCTGTCTTAAGTTTAAAGATGTCTGGTTGTTAAAAAGATGCTTTTCAATACTATCTTTAATACTTGATTGAAGGAATTACTGTGATGGAAAGTTAAAAGAAACCATTATTTTAAATGTTAAAACAATGTAATAGTAATTAGAAAATAAATGAATCATGTGTGAGTACGGGGTGGTAAGTGGGGATTAACTAAGGTTGTCAATCATGGATGGGTGGACCTGATTAGTCAGGTAACTAGCCATCCGCGCACACTAAAAACATTTGGAAAACATCTTCACTTGGACGAGGAGCCACCAGTGGTTGTGCCCTCACATATGTTAGGGAAAAAAAAGCGTTGATTGAGGATACCTTAGCTCAAGTTGTGGAAGTTATAGGGCCGAAATAGTTTTGGACTTTTAATATGTTGTCCTGTTTCCGCTGCGAGACAAGACTAGGTCTTCTTCTAGGGCTATAGACCCAAGCCATTGTCAATGGTAAAGGTCTATTCCTGAAGGGGATCGGGGAGCACCACAGACGGAGAGTGAGAGAGAGAAGGAGACACACGACACACAGATATGGGTGGGGAGACTCAAAGGAGTGAGCAGCCCCCTATACACTTATGCTATGTATAAGGTATACAAGTCAGTGGGCGCCCAGACTCTAGGCGGCCGGGCAAGGCACAGACGCCTATACCCCAACAACCTCCCACTTAAAGGCGACTATGCCTTTAAGCAAGGGAACCTAGTCTAAAGACTACAAAAGGTGAGAGAAAACCGCTCTCAACCGATGCCCACTGGCTGGCTGTGATCGTGTGCATCCGGCTTTCCTGCTCCCGTGTACGTCCATACACCACCAGATGTACCGCACACGTACTACAAGTATGTATGCAATACCTGCATATCTCCCTCGTGCACTATGCTATCATCAGTCAACAAACGACTGACAACCCCAACTGCAAATGCTCCCACTACAACTGCGATATCCGGTCTCAAGATCAGCATCTCATACATGAGACCACCGAATGCCGATGCAATGCTAGCGGGCCTTGCTAGCTCTACGGAGCATGCATCAACATATATATCCCTGGCAATAGGCATCTCTGACTGACAAGGCGTGTCAGCCACATGCATCTCCTGACTGTCCACAAAACACGCAACAACCTGTCGTGCAACCTCAGAGCAAACCAGCTGCTCTAGATGTCTGCTGGAATACATATCCTGCACAACTATATCCCCATGCTCACTGTCGAGCATAGAAAGGAATGACTGCATAATCGCTGACATCTCAGTCTCCTCTGCAATCATCCACTACAAACATGACCACTCAATCTGCTGTGACTCACTAGAGTTCTCATGCTCTAACTCCGTATGCATAGACTCTTGCACAATGTCCTCCTGTCGTGACTCACTAGATCAAGACCGCTCTACCTGTCTATCCTGCATAGAAGTATCTCGCACAACTGACTCTCTTCTTTGCTCAGTCACTAGCAAAGCATGCATGTCTGACTCTGTCACCTCTCTGTGTGACTGATCAAGTCGTGCCCCAACTGTGTGCACAACGAGCTCACTACTCTGCACTCCATGCAAAGTACCCTGCAACCCATGAGCAAAAGAGACTCGCCTGCTCTCTCGCTCTCTACCTGGCTGCGTGATCACAGAGACAACACCGTCTCTCCCGTGATCCACATGCAATGGGTAACCTGTACCACTCCTGGCACCTCTCGCAATCACTAGCGAACCCAAATGCATCACAAAATCTCGCTCTCGTAGCGAAATCTGACATCCACAATCTCTAAGCTGACTAATCGAGATCAAACTCACTGTCAAATCTGGTACATAGCGCACATGTCGTAACAAGTAAGATGCACCACTCGGTAATGACAGTCTCACATCTCCTGCACCTGCTATCGCATGCACCAATCCATCGGTCAAACGTACACTGCCAAGCATCCCGCTAGAATAGCTACAAAGCCATTCATGATGCGACGTGACATGAAACATAGCATTTGCGTCTAGTAACCACTGCGAAGGGAGTGCACTATCCACATGTATAGCATCTCGTGCATAGCTCGAGGTAAAAGTGACATCCCCGTCACTAGTATACTCCGACACTACATGTGTCTCAACTGTCAAAGCAACTGAGTCCATGGCATCACTACATACATCTCTGAGACTGCCATGTCTCCTACGATGTCGCATACGAAGAAAACAACGCCGTCTAACATGTCCAGAATGACCACAATACCAACATGTCACCTGTCGGCGTGCTCGTGAATGTACATGTCTCACACGAGTCCGTGATGACTCAGATCTATCATACATATCATGTAATCTGCGCCAAAGTGCTCTCAAAGTAGTCTCATACATAACAAGAGCATATACAGATTCCGCAAGGTGCAAAGAGAGTGTAGATAGTGCCATCTTCTCTAGCTCCTGCCACTGATTGTCAGACATGTTTGAAGGTCTACCTACATCACCACTCAATGGTCGATGCAACCCTCGCTGTGTCAGTGCATCAAGCATACAATCTCTCCATGCTGCAAAGTCTGACCCATCAAACACGCGCATCTATGAGAGGTCACAATCTGATCGATCACCTGTCTCTGCCATGAGCACAAGTAGCAAGCTAGATAGCAAAACCACCTCACCAACAACACCTGAAAACTGTATACCAATATGGCCAGAAACACAATGTAAAACATGTGAGACACACTCCAAAATAGAGCTCTCGCAATGTCAATACAAGCCTCGCCTGCTCTAGTATCACACTGCAATCAAACGCACTACTTACAAGACGCATTCATGACGACCATAACCTTGTGCATAATCTTCACCGAATCAGCCCTGAAATTCAGCCCAAAATTACAAAATTCTCAGTCCTCTTGCATGGCCAAAAACAGTCCGTAATTCAGCCCCACACTACCAACCGTAGCGCATAAAGAATTAGCCCAAAACTTCTCCAAGAAGTTATGACTTGTTCGGTCTGAAGATCACCTGCACACACGCCGTCATAGAGCATACATCTGTGAGCTAATCACCAAGCCCACACTGTGCGGTATCGATGCATACACACGCACAAATCTCCCACCTGCAGAGAACACCGCACGCAAATGCTGAGTGCAACCCGCAATCTCTACCTAGATCGCATAAATGATACGCGTAAAACTCCTGGGAAAATTTTGCCAGAGTTTCGTCAGTAAAACGGCCACAAAACCAGTAACCAAACTGACTGCATGCTTAAAACCATGAGCAACCAAAGCGCATCAAACCGCACTCCAAATGCATGCACCAATCTCCACACTTTGCATACATCATTGCATACACAAATATCTGTTCTACCTGTGACTGCCAAAAAACATACTCGAGGCATACATTGCCGAGCTCAAAATGCAATCACATTAGTCTCCCTGAGCATCAAACCACATAAGGCATACATTGTATCCTCCCACATGTGAGGAAACTTGCAGCAAATATCACTCTCACATCTGAGAGCAAACCATGTGTGGAATCCTCGACACACAATAAACAACTGCTGCAGCAGAAAATTCAGCGTTCAGAATTTTAAAATTCTGATAAGACGAGCGTGTCCGGAGCGTGCCAAAACCCCAAGGTAGACTCCTGGATCACATGTATCCGAGTCCGGGTGTGAAAGCTATGCCAAAAACCTCCGTTTCGACCCAAAAACGCAGCATAAACTGCCAAAAGAGGGCTGAAAAATGCAGCTCCTCAACCGTAGTTCGAATGAAGTTTTTGATGGCTCGAATGGCTTCGAAAGGGGCGTAAAACGCCAGGAAATCTGGTGGAAACACTCTCGGAAAGCTGAATTTGCCGATGCCGAATTCGAAACCCTGTTTGCACTCTTGAAAGTGCGGGCGCGCGCGGACGCGATTTCGGGAATGAAACTGGCTCTCCGCTGTCGTCGTGATTGTGCACACACGCGCTCCCTCCACACCTACGCTCTGATACCAATTGAAGGGGATCGGGGAGCACCACAGACGGAGAGTGAGAGAGAGAAGGAGACACACGACACACAGATATGGGTGGGGAGACTCAAAGGAGTGAGCAGCCCCCTATACACTTATGCTATGTATAAGGTATACAAGTCAGTGGGTGCCCAGACTCTGGGCGGCCGGGCAAGGCACAGACGCCTATACCCCAACAATTCCTTGGATTTTTTTGGTTTGGAGACTCTGAATTTTATTAGGCCTAGAGACCTGTCAAGGATCCCATCCCAATCTTGGTATTAGCGGGTTGGGGAACTCACAAGTGGTATCAGAGCGTGTGTTAATTAAAGTCTTGGACCTAGGGAAAAGTTTAAGGTGCTAGGTTGAAATAGGTGATCTTTGACAAATTCAACTAAAGAGGTATTTAACTGAAACGAGAGAGAGAAAGAAAGAGAGAGAATTATCCCCATCTTTGCAAGAAGATTTCCATCATGTCTACCGCAAATTCATGGATTTCAACATTAGATTTATGAAGGCTCAATGCGAAAAGGCATAATGAAATGGCTAGACAGGAGATTTTCTGCTCCCACTTGGAGGATCAAGTGGTCACAGTGCATCTTCTAAGATCAAAAGTTACTCAAATGCAGGCACACAATGCTCATCGATTGCAAGAAAAAGGTGCGGGATTACAACAAAACGAGCCACCATCAACGGAAGCATTTGATCAAGACAAAGCCAATGTAGAAAAAGTACAAGCCATGGACACTCCCACCACAAAAGCACTCAATCCAGAAAGAAATCCTGAGAAGGTCAAGTGCAACATCACCAGTGAGAACAAAGAAATGCTATCAAGCGAAGTAAAGCTAAATTTTCAGCTAGACAAGAATTTCATGTCCTTTCGCACTTGGAAAAAATGTGGCCAACCACAATTGGAAGATGCTTCTGAATTTGTGAGCATATCTAGAGATAAACGAGCAGAATGCTGGGGAATCATCTCCACCACCATTGAAGTAAGTTCACAAATCATCATAGCTCAATTCCACGTGATTACATCAATAAATATGCTAGATGGCATCATAATGGTAATGCCAATGGCCCAGAAGATGTAAGAGATACAAAATGAAAACAGGATGCAGTCATCAAAGACAACAAAGAATGAAGACCAAGACTAGTCACTCGCGGACGACAACACAAGGTCCTTAAGCACAGTTAGATGGAGACTTATATCAAAGTAGATCTTATTGAAGATGATTCATCTCCATCAAGCAGAACTGCAAAAGAGCTTAAAGCAAATCAGGCAATATCAAGTGCAGATCAAACAAAGCAAAAAGCAGTCATGGAAGCTATTGAGCAGAGAATGCCATCAAAGCTAGAAGTAAAGAAGAACGAGGTTGCACACAACCAAGAAGAAATAAAAAGTCCACAGATCTAGACATTGTCAGCTAAATCAGCTGATGAAAGTCAGATTGCAACAAAATGTCTAGAGCCACTCTCCATAGAGACACAGTTAGATCAAGATGAAACCATGGCAAAAGCAGGATAGAATCTTCAATAGAATCAACAATGAGAATAGCTATAGTTCTTAGCAGTACAAAAGGAGCAAGCGTCAGATGTAATGCTCTACTAGATAAAGAAGCAAAGTGCAATATGGTTGCAGACAACATTTAGAGCATTCTTGAGATTACTCAAAGAAAGCCAGGTAATAGGGAAATCATGCGTAAGGCTACAAGTAAAAAAGAAATGGTTGCTAGCCTTAGCATCGAGAATCATGAAGAGCGGGTAAAGTTTCAAGTGAAGCCTTCAAAAGATATGGTTATAGATGTCATTCTTGGATATCAATGGTTAGACCAATACAAGGCTTACAAAGAAAAAATGCTAAAACTCTCTTCTCCAAGAGGTAGCTAGCACCAATTACAGGTACCGTTAATGTTAGATTCAGGGTTGCAGGAATATCTAGAATCAAAGACAAATCGTGCAGACAAAGGTAAAGCTAAAGTGGAACTTCCACGGGTTAGCAAATAAGGTGTGACAGCGTATGCCGCTACATCAAAGAACCCTCATGGACCACCTTCTTCAAGCAAGTCAGGCTTTCAAAACTTCAAGTCAAGTGCTGACCCAACGGAAACCTCCAAGGAGACACCCAGAAAAGTAAAGATATTTCAACCAAAGTACTCAAGAAAGCAAAGGAAAGTGAAGCAAGTGTTTTTTCAAAACAATTTAATCAAAGTCAATGATCCGGTTTGGGTTAAAGACGGGAAATCAACACAAAAAGACAAACACATGGGATGGATAGCATCACACTGGAGCTTAAAGGAATAGGAGTACTATGGAGGTAACAAACAAATAGGGGTGCCAAAACCGCAGGTTCAGGGCATATGAAGTAACTTCAAGTCCCTTCCAAGAAAGAAGGCCCACAAGGTATCAACCTCGAAAATATCCTAGGATACCTAAGAAGCAGATATACAACAAAACAACATTGAAAGATGCTAAAGTCAACCACAACTCTCAAGAGGATACAGAACAAAGACGGATCTCAAAGGATCTTCCTCTTAGACAAGGATTCTACACAGGTTATACAAAGATTTGGCTACCAGTCAACCGCAAGCCAACTGCAACTACACCAGACCTACATGAAGATCTAAAAAACTCAACAAGATCTAGAGCAAGGCAAAGTCAACAAAGGAGTTACAAATGTCATCAAGAGATTTGGATTCCTAAGTCCTCCAATGCTCCTAGTTAAAAGCCAAATGCCGACAGTGAACAAAGGCATACAACAACATCAAATACTCCTATCAACTGGCCTATATGGAAAATCAAACAGATAATGGATTCTTCACACTTAAAGAAGGACGACCCAACCAATGCGAATGCAGATTCAAAGATGATAAAATAGGTATGGCAAAAGAAACCTTCAATGCCGGCTTGGTCCTTCACTAATCCTCTTTTTGAGGATTCAATCTTACTTTTACCTGAAGAAATGTTTGTAGTAAGCACAAGAATGTAAAAAATCAAGTTGCCAAGGTGCAAAAAACACTCTTTGGCATAGTCAGAGTCGGGCTACTGAGCCATAAAATGAGCAAAGCATTAGTCCCAAAGCTTCAAGTCATATTAAACCCTGTGCTAAGAGTCGTAGTTATTAGGCTTACACTCAAGCTGGAAGAGTTGAGCATATCTAAAGTCATATTGCTCATGCTGGATGAGATGAGTATAAGAGTTGAAGTCTATTAACTTACAATTGGTGGAGTGTCGTAGAGTCCAACACTCATGCATAGTGCATAGTAAGATGAGAGCACATATCCTCATCAACAAAAACCATTATTAAAGGGGTGCCAGCTTGCAAAGCCATGTCATATGATTTTATAGCTACACCATCTTTCTGAAGAACCCCTTAAGAGCTCTAAAATCTTTTTTGCACAGCACATTGTTTCCCATGAATTTTTGTGTATGCATAAATAGGATGTCCTACCGTTGGAAATATGCATTAGACACTCTTTTTTGCTTCCACCTATGCACCTTGAGTGGACTACAACAGGCAATAAATGTTCCATCATGCTACCCTTTCATATTTGCTTTCTCTTTATTTCCATATCTATCAGCAATAATCCCTTGAGTACTTTATTAATATTTCCTATGCTAATAAGTACTCCAATAATGCACGTATCCCAAAGGCACTTTTTTCCCAATGGGTTTTCCCCCTTTGGTCATCCAGGTATTAGACCCTAATTTAGAACCTCATTATTCTATATCCCTTGTACATACTTTTTGTAATAAATAGAAGCCTCGTCATTATGCTATTACAACAGACAAATGCAACATCATCTCTCACATCAGACATATTCGGACCAATGAAGATGCTGTAGCAAATTGAGCCTCATCAACAAACTAAAAGACAAATGCAGATGATCATCCCATCAACAACCAATCAAAAACCTTCCACAACCACCACGGAAACTTTTAACAGTGCCCGAGGACTCAGTAACGTGCTACGGGCTCAATAAGATTTCCAAGATGTAAAGCATAGGTCACTTAGTGTACCTAGGTTGCAGATACAATAAGTGTGGAGTCTCAAAGGTCTTGGACACCGAACATTACACATTTTAGACCTTGGCTAAGGTATAACAGCCAACTTTGTAAAGATTTTATCAAGTTTTGGATAATGAAATACACAGTGTGAGCTAACGGTGCTCACTCCTCCCCTTCTCGCGCTTCCTACTCCCTCCCCGGTTGTCACATTGCAGCTGCGTTTGTTGCATTGCAACCGTAGGTAAGAGCTCTACACATTGACGTAAGAAGTTCACAGTAATTCGTAGCTTTTGGCGTCGCCGACCCGTGGTCTAATTTCATCATAACTAAGAATTTACACTTTCAAATCAAAAATTAAGCATAGGCGGGGTATTGGGGCATCATTGCTAAGAATTTAGATGCATTTTGGGTCGAAAAAAACTAGGTCAAAAATCCACTGCTGTTAATAATCACGATTTTGGAACTTGACCTAAAGTGGGGTTTGAAATCATAAGCATGTGTGCTTAGGTCTTATAAACTTTTCCTAGAAGTTTTGTTACGTTTGGATGTCATTTGATGCTGTAACGGACGTGAATTGTTTGCCGATGAGCGATTGGCTTTTGGTAATTTCAGTCACCTTGAGTGTAGCTTGAGTTAGATGCGAGTTGTTAGTTGTTTCCAAGAGATTGACAACCTCTTGTAGCCTCTATGCACTAGTCGAGTCAGTTTCATCCCATGGATTGACAATTGAATCGTGGTTCTCGCTAATACTGCAAAAAGATAGGATAGTGAGGTTAGACATGCGTCCCACAATCTATTAGATGCATCATGCTACATAGTATTTTCTTTTTTGAAGAAAATATTCATATTAAATGGTTCTGCACGAAGAATTCCAAAGCTATATGCTCCATTGAATCTCAAGGAAAACATGTCCATGCATGACCCATCACCTCATGTTGATCAAGGATCTTATCCTAGTGTGGTGGACTTCCTTATTTGGCTCACTAATTACTCCCACCTAGACATAGTTATATAGATCTCCTAATGGATTCAAAAAAAATAAAAGGCTTTCCTAATGGCTCTAATGGCTTGAAAATGCTAGAGGAAAGAAAATCAAGAAGTAAAACACACGTATAAGGTGCATTCAACTATCTCTATTTTTATGCACACAAAAAGTTTTGACTTTCCACCTCCATGGTCTTTTCATTTCCTAAACTCACCCTCCACTTATTCACTCGTTGAAAGGATTTTTAATTTTCCAAGATTGGGGAGATCTAATGGCTTCAAAAAAAAAATTATTCACTACTTACTCTATCTAGATGGACACAAAAAGTCTTCTGACTTACATGGGTCTTCTCATTTCTCAAACTCACCCTCACTTATTCAATTAAGATGTTTTGAAAGGATTTTTAATTTTGTGACATTGGGAGCCACCCAAACATTTGCTATACAATTTCTACATTTAATTCTTACTTCACCAAACTTTTCCAATGACATATGCTTTTAGTGCGGCATACTTTACAGTACATAGCTGGCACTTTGAACCATGTCATTTTCTATGAGATGAGGATATTTGATGGCCATGGCAACAAGTGCACACTTATACAAGGATGGTGCAATTTGGACTAGGTTGATAACCTTGATACTAGAATACCTACTATGGGAGTAGGGTTTACCCTTGGCTTAGCTAGGGCCAATATCTTCAAGCAACAAGCACCAATTGATCACTGTGGCGCTTTCTTTGACCGTATGTAGAGTACTAGGCATCTCGCTATGCTTCTTGTGAGGCCATTTGGCTATAGAGATTAGTTGTGGAGCTTATGTTTTCTTAATTAGCATCTACACTTCTCTAGTGAAATACCCAAAATTGCATTGTACTCAGTGTTTCACGCTTGGATGGATCCTTGAGGTTTAGTATCGCTACATCCAAGAGTGGGTGCTAATTGTAGGAGGAGACCTTTCACTTGAGCACTATTTGACCAAGGAAAATTCCATTGACATTTCAACAAAGTCAATTTCTCAGTAGATTTTGGTTTCTCACCTTTAGCTCCTCTTTGTGTGTTCAACATCTAGTGCCAAGAGGGGTGCTATCATGGACACTACTTCCACATCGATAGTACATGGCTACAGCTTGCGCACGTGCACGCATGTGCGCGCGCGCACACACACACACACACACACACACACACACACACACACACACACACTTGCCCATGCTAATGACCGTGGCCACACTTTGATGCCCATCACTACATACACACACACACTAATAGTGATAGCTGACAATATGCCCATGTATCATCAACAATCAAACTAGTGTTGTATTGTGTGAGAGGTCAAGTGCTATTTTGGGCATCTCTCTCTCTCTCTCTCTCTCTCTCTCTCTCTCTCTCTCTCTCTCTCTCTCTCTCTGCGCCCAAGTCAAGGAGTTGAAGAACGAGAACGACAAACTCAAAACGTGGCTTGCCAATGTGGAGGCATGCCTCCGATTGCTCAAATCTAAGAAGCTAGTAGAGATTGACCACATCCTAGTGAAGGCCAAAGATGTAGAGCACACATTTACCCAAAATGTGGCCTCACTAGCCACCCAAATCCAAGAGAATCTGCCATTGAGAAGGGCAAGCGCAAAGCAGCCCCAGTAGCTTCTATGCCAAGACCGTGCACGTCGAACTCGTCACGGGGAGTGAACAGGGGGCACCACCTATCTTTGAGCGGTTAGGACACGGACAACAAAGATTCAAATAAACATTAACACATCACACCGTAGAGAGAGAGAGAGAGAGAGAGAGAGAGAGAGAGAGAGAGAGAGAGAGAGAGAGAGAGAGAGAGAGAGAGAGAGAGAGAGAGAGAGAGTAGATGTAGAGGATGAAAACCCCTCGGTATGTGAGGGCAAACTTGATTCAAGGTGGTATTTACAAAAAACCTTTGTTTCGGTGAGATGGAGACTGTGGTGATAGAGAGAGATAGAGCGAGAGAGAGAGAGACAGCCTATAGTGCATTCTCTTGGGAAAATTCACGTTTGTGGAGGTCTTACTCTTGTGTGTAGCGACCCTTGGAGTCAGTGTGTGTGCATGGCTTCCCTCTCAAGCACTGACCCCAGATAGTGACCTCTCAGTGCTCTTTTATAGGTGCACACTGCATTAGTTTAACATAAATTGGTTAGGTTTAGGGAACTAAGCTGGAGAGACAAAGCAGGCAACCGAGTCCCCGATGGTTGACTGGTGCTTTGTTTTGGGAGGAATTAGAAAATGATACACTCCTAGGTGGGCCTTTGTGACCATCACCTATAGAGAGGTGGAATATACAAATGATTTTTACAAGGTTTGTCTTGAAAATGGAAAATAGATTACCCTATGAATGTTTACTAAGGAAGTGTGTCATGGACGAGATGCCTATGAATCATAGGTTTTACTGGTGCATCGGTGTAGCGCACCTGTCAACTTCGATGCCGGATGGGGAATTCCTTCAGCGTCTTTCTTTGAATCGTTGTCCTCATCGCGTGATTTTGGTCCATTTGTCGATGTATTGTCATCCATTTTTGTTGCTTTTTTTGCTTTTGTGTGTGCTGTGTGTGTGTGTGTGTGTGTGTTGTTGTTGTTGGTGCATATGGTGTATGTGCTCATGCGTGTAGTGTATGTATGTGGGTGTATATGTACGTGCTTGTGAGTGTGTGTGTGTATGGAAAGAGAGAGAGACAGCTTATTTTCTGAATGAGAGAGAGATGGAGTGTGAGAGGTAGAGAGCGAGCTGAGGGCAAGAGTGTGTGTGTGTGTGTATGTGTGTAGGTAAGTGTGTATGTGCTTATGAGTGTGTGTGTGTTTATGGTAAGAGAGAGAGAGGGCTGAATTTTTACAGAACAAGAGAGGGAGAGACAGATCGTGGAGTTTGAACGAGGGTGAGAGAGAGCAAGATTATGGAGTTGTGAGAGGTGAGTGTGTGTGTGTGGGTGTATGTAGGTGTTTGTGTGTGTGTGTGTGTAGAGAAAGAGAGAGAGAGAGATATTTTGTGCTACTTGCTGCCAACACAAAAAGAGAGAGAGAGAGAGAGAGAGAGAGAGAGAGAGAGAGAGAGAGAGAGAGCATGGATCCAAGTAAGAGAGAGAGAGAGCTGTCCTCTTTTGATAATGGAGGGAGAGAGAGAGAGAGAGAGAGAGAGAGAGAGAGAGAGAGAGAGAGAGAGAGAGAGAGAGAGAGAGAGAGAGAGAGAGAGTGGCGGCCCCCTTTGTGAGCACTGAGACAAGGAGGGGGGGTGGTGGTGGTAGCTACAACAACAACAAAAAACGTTTATTTTTTTGTATTATTAGGCCGATGGAAAGGGGTGAAACCTAGTGATGTTTGGAATGTTTTATGGTAAGCCCAAAGAGCGGCCATGAGATGCTTATCCCAATCACTTGTGTGGTTATTCACATGCTTTGTGATGATCTTATAGATCATGCCGTTTAACTTTTCTACTAGACCATTGCACTGCAGATAGTATGGAGTGGAGTGTCGGCATGTGATACCCAGCTTCTTCATCACCTCTCCTACCAGTTGCCTCTGAACCTGGCCCTCTATCAAATATTATCTCTAGAGGTGTACCAAAGCGGCAACAGATGTGATCAAATATGAACTTCGCCACTTCTTGGGCTGTAATACATGTGATGGCCGTTGCTTCCACCCATCGGGTCATGTAGTCTACACCAACTAGAATGTACAATTTACCCAACTGGGCCCTTGGCAAAGGACCAATTGCATCTATTTCCCACTTCTCAAACGGACCATATGAGATGATACGAGTCTGTGGCTCATAGGTTAGTGTTCGATCACTGGATGCTTGACAAGCTCTGCACATTTTACACCAATGATGCACATCCCTATTCAGAATAGGCCAAGAGAATCCTGCCTGTAGAATCTTCCTACTAGTAATATCTAGAGCAAAGTGGCCACCACAAACACCATCATGGCAACTTGAGATCACCTCCGTGATTTCATTGGAGATTGACACTCGCCTGAGAATTTGGTCTTTGACCTTGCAGTACAAGGTGATGTTTATAAGGCGGTATCTTGTTGCCTTTTGGACAATCCATTGTTTCTGGCCCTTGGTACACCCTTCAAGACATTCTCCTATAAAGAAGCTGATGATATCAGGCATGGCATCGCTACCCTGAAAGAGGGGTAGCTTCAGTTTGATTGCTCCTATGGGGACATCTTGTATTCTTTCCTTGGCTAGAGCATCTGCTTCTTGATTTTCTACCCTAGGGACATGAAATAGCTGCACCACTTCAAACTTCTTTAAAAGATCCTTAACTTGGCATAATTGGCCAAGCAAAACCTGGTTCTTACAAACCCAAGTTCCATTTATCTGCTTAATCAAGAGCATGGAATTGCCAAACACATTTAAGCATTGAACCCCTTGCAAAGCACATTGTTCTAGTTTAAGAATTAGGGCCGCGTACTGTGCTTCTTTTGTTGGAGTGGGAGTGTAGAAGCTGTCCAATAGAGAATACCTTTTCCTTTTGCTCATTGAAAATGACGATGCCGGCTGTAGCCTCGTCCACTGTTCTTTTGTAAGCCCCATCAAATAAAAGAGAGTGAGCTCCTTCTAGCTTAGGAACTTCTACCATTGGTGTCACTCCTTTGCCTCCTGTGTTGACCTTTATCTTCTTCTCATAGTGATAATGAGTAGGAATACCTACTAGACTAGCTCTGGTGGAGTTTTCCACTTGCATAGTGTAATCGAACTCTTGTAATCTAACAAGCCACTTGGAGATTCTAGATGAGACGTCCATTCATTGCATCACATACGGAAGGAAAGACGTCTTCCATTGTTAGAATTACAAAGGGTCTAGGCAATAGATAAGAGCGGAACTTTGTAGTGGCAAACATCAATGCAAGAACCATGTGCTCTACCGTGGTGAATCCTTTTTCTGATGGGGTCATGACACGACTAGAGAAGTAGATAGGATGCATGAAAGAGGTTTGGGGGTCCTTCTACATTAGTACCACCCCAGGTGTATCACTTCCTACACTAGGGTTAACATAAAATGGCTCGTCTCATCTAGGGGGTGCAATGGTGGGAAGTGAAGCCAGAATCTGTTTCACTTTGCTAAACTGTTGCTCATTTTCTTCACTCCATAGCAAGACATATCTATGGGTGACTTGTTGTAAAGGGAGATACACTTGAGAGAGTAAGTGAATGAACTTGCTCAAATACCTTACCTTCTAAAGGAAAGAGACCAATTTCTTAGCTATTGTGGGTGATGATAAAGACACTAAAGCTTGAACCTTGCTTGGGTCAGTCTCAATTCCTTTGGCTGAAATTACATGGCCGAGAAGAGTGACCATGCTTTCACCAATGTGACACTGATCTACATTAAGCTGGCCACGCAAGGCTTGCAGCCTAGCCAGGCCATCATAAACCTTGCTCAAATGGAGAGAGTGAGAGGTGTAGATGCGAAATCATTGATGAAACCCCGTATTGACTTATCAAAGTATGGGTGGGAGACAAACGTTCCATAGCATTGGAATGTGGCCGGAGCCACTACAAGATGTCGTGCAGACATCGACGCAGGTACCGACAAAATAAAGTTACTTTTTAAACTAAAAAGCACTGAAATAGGCCTCGGAAGAGACGCCGGTATCATAGCGTCGGTATGACCATCGGTATAGCTTACGTCGGAAAATACGTGTCGAAATAAACAACGTAATAAACATCGATATTTGTATAGCATATTCCGACGCTTGTACCATTGCTTCTACCGACGCTCATACCGTTGCCTATACTGACTACCAAACCTGCATTTTTTTTTTTGGGCAGTGAGGGTTGGGAACTAATGCTGCATGTACTGCAGCAAAAGAAAACAACCCTCTCTGCTCAAAGGAAGAGTGCACAAGCAACCGCACTCCACCTACAAGCCGACACTAAAGAGCGAGTGGATGGCAATTAGCAAAATTGTAAGAATAACATAACCTGTTAACATAATTAAAACATGAGTCAAAAACTGTAAAACCAGTAACATAACCTATTTGCCATACTATAACCGTTATCATAACTTACTTGTCATACCATAACCATAACAGCCATACCATCATCGCACAACCATAACCATAACCATCACATGATTGCTATACCATCATAGCAAAACCATAACAATCACTAGATTTCCATACCATCATTGCACAACCATAACCATAACCATAACCACAACCACAACCACAACCACAACCATAACCATCAGATGATTGTCATACCATCATAGCAAAACTATAATCTTAAGTTTACTGTCAAACCTTAACCATAACATCTCTGCCATACCATTAACATAACCATAAACCATTAACATAAGCACTACAAAACTGTACATATGCAAACAATCACTGAGTGAGAAGACCCTCATGGTAATTCCTCCCAATCGTCGTCCTCTCCCTCCTCCTGGAGCTGGGTCAAAAGGGTCATAAGTCCATGCTTGTACCCATACTTCTTCTCTTGGCGTGTTGGAAGGCGCTTCACGATAACTTCCTGCAAAATTATGGTTTAATCATTAAATAAATCTTCAAATAACATATATATTATCAATAATTTAAAGCATACGTATAATATTACAAACTCATGTCAAAGCGTATCGTAGCCTCCACTCCCAAGATGTGACACTCCAGTAGACTACAAACATGCTCTCGATGCATTTCTCTGTTGCTGAAATCTATCAGGATTGTCTTGTGTCTCTCGTGCAATCTCGTCCACTCCTCTATGTCCAACCATGCTGGCTTGGGACTGCTGTCATTGTACCTATGTCTCGCCTCTAACCAACAGTGTGAGATTGTGGACTCCGCCACGCTCAAAATCCAGTTGTTTGAGACTTGATCGTATCCCTCTACCGACCTGTACTCTCTCTGAATGGTGTCGACGATGTAATTCTTTCTCTCAGCATTGAGGTTATCCCAAATTTCCATCACAGTGTGACCAAACTGAATCGTATAGAGTTATCGATTCCTCTATTGCATGGCCTTTCCGACCCTATCTGCCACAACAACCCCATCCTTGCTCTTGTACACCTTGCTAGGATCATGCTCGTGTGATCTCCAAGGTGTACGTGGTGTGCCCATCGATGAACTATCTACTGAAGACAGTGGTGGATGCTCTCTCGATGGTGTGGACGCATCGGTAGAACCGCTACCACAGCAACCACTGCCTCAAGAACCGCGCCTACCTTGTCTCGAGGATGAACCACCCGTCAGTGTAGGGGGCACACGAGTCCTAGGCATAAGGGGCACACTAGACTGAGGTGTGGGGCCGCTCGGTGTAGAGACCACTCTAATCAGGAGCGTAGGGTCGGCTGTATTAGGTCTAGAGGGACCTACACCTTAAAGGTGTTGTTCCATCGCGATCGTCTTTGGTGAGAACTGAGACAAAAACGAGCCCATCTGCTCGGGTGACATGCCTGCCGGAGTGACAGGAAAACTAAAACAAGGAGAGTATGGCTCATCATCATCGGCCATGGCTAATTATACACAAACAACACCCACAAAATACATTAGTTTACGTAAGAAATTCTTAATCAATACAAATAACAAATCAACGAAACTACTACACAAATGACAACATCTAAAGTGTATTGTAGACTAATAAACAGAGCTTTACAAAAGGTTTCCTAGCAAAAGTCATTAGTTAAACTCTCATCCTCTATGAGATTTGATGCACCAAAGATGTCTATCTCAGTCTGTACTTCTGCATCTTCCTCATCGAACTCTACTTCTTCGTCGCTCTCCACATCAGCTTCACTATTTGACACCTCATCTCTAGGTTCAGAGAATTGCTCAATGCTAACATCCACCTCAAAATCTAAACTTAAAGTTGGAGTCGGTCTTGCACTTTGTCCATGAATCACCTCTTTGAGCTCAACATCCAATCCTTCACACTTGCTTGCTACGTGGAGCAACTTGAACGACATAGAGCCAGTAGGGTTTAGACGGATCATTCTCATCATTTTCTATCCATAGTGGATCGTGTATGAATACAACTTGTTCACAATTCTACGGAATTACAAATGTATCCCGCACATCTATCCACACCCACCTAGAGTTCACTTGAATCAATCCACTCTTGTCTTTATGCACAATTGCATTAGGGCCGCTTGTAATAACTTTGAACCACTTGACATCAAAGATAAACGTATCAAAATTTCTATAGCTAATCTTCAAGATATCTTGGATGTAGCCAAAGTATTCAAGCTGGCTAGTCTCTGTATTCTCATCCTTGGCACTACTCCTACTTTCTTGGACGAAGCTTTCCCTAAGACCACTATCAAAAGTGACCTCTGTAGCCACTTTTGCATGATGTATGAGTTGAGAAGGCAAAATCTCATAACCTTTTCTCGCATTGTGATGTCCATCTTCCTAACGATGCCTTGTCCCTGTGGCTCGTCCCCTGTCACCCTGACGTTGATCTTAGTAGTCCACATTCGGGGCATCTCTGGATAAATTGAGACAAAAAATTCACTGGTGAGGACAAGAGACTCTTGTACAAGCCATCCTTCGGCCATGCTACCCTCGGGGCGAGCCCTTTGATGAACAAACCCCTTTAAAGTCTTCATAAATCTCTCCAAGAAGAACATCCATCTGCTATGGACCACCCCAGCAACTGCAAGTTCATCGACCACATGCACAAGTACACGCATTTGGATGGTAAGAATGTTTTTTGGAAAGTACTTCTCCACCATGTACACTGCTTCAATAGCATTTAATCGTGCTGCATCGATGTCGTCTTCTCTTATCTCTTTTGAACTGATTCAGCATACCAACTCACTGATTTTGTAGATTGTTCCTCTAATGTCATCTGTCAAACAACCCTTTATGGAAATTGGTAAGATGAACTGTAAAAATTTGTGCCAATCGTGGGACTTAAGACCACTAAGATTGTCATCTCTCGTAAAATCCGTTTTCAAACATCGCATGCACCCCATGGGAGTCTTGAATGAAGACATAGTCTTCTTCACTTGTTGCTCTTCTGTGCGACTCAGAACCCATGGACCTTTTGGTATAGACCACTTTTAAGTCAAGGCCACATCTCTTGCATTTGACCCACAGTCTGCAGGTCATCTCTTTGGGCCTTGCTCTCCCTTTTTCCAGTGATGGTCTTCCATATGATCTCCCCCACATTCTTGAAGATGTGCATTGGGTCGAGCAAATGATTAATCAACAGGTCACTCTAGTACGGGAGATCATGGAAAATAGAAAGTCTTTTCATTCCAGGTGGCATCCAATCTCCCCTCTCAAGCCACATGTTTTTCCAATCGCTCACTTTCAGTGGAAGCATGTCATCTTTGCATATGTTTGGTCCATGTAGCTCATGTCCTTCAGGCAAAAATCTACCATGCTCCTCGTAAAGTGTCTTTCCCAAATGCTCAGAGCGGAGAAAGCCAAGTCGAGGACCACATTTTGGACATGCATGATTGCCCAAGTAACTCAAGCCTGAAACATCACAAAATTAAAATATAAAAGCGTTGACATAGCCATGAATCACATGTGTGTGAGGGTTTTAAAGGCACTTACTTAAGCACCCACCGAAGCCTAGCCAATCGTGCATGATCCACATGAGAATGCCTTGCACATGTACATTCCATCGTCCGATTGGTTGGGACATATCAACCACATCGATTCCTGTCCACAAGATTTGGAGTTCTTCTATAAGTGGTGCTAGATAATCATCCATGTTCTTTGCTTTCTACTTTCCTGTGACAATCAATGACAACAACAGATGGCCCTTCTTGATAGCGAGCCATGGTGGAAGATTATAATTAACCAGACAAATAGGCCACGTGCTCCATGACGAACTCCGTAATCCGAATGGGTTTACTTCGTCCATTGCCAGACCAAAGCGGATACATCGAGGCTCGTTCTTAAATGTAGGCCAACTTTCCTCTATGTGCTTCCATGCACGAGAGTCAGCAGGTACCCGCATAACATCATCTGTCAATCTAGTATTTGAGTGCCATGTCATCAAAGTGGCTATGGACTTGCACCTGAACATGCTCTTTATTCTTGGAATGGTAGGAAAGTGTTGAAGGACCTTTGCAGGGATAAATTTTCCTTGTGTATCCTCCCTGCATGTAGGCCAACTTTCCTCTATGTGCTTCCATGCACGAGAGTCAGCAGGTACCCGCATAACATCATCTGTCAATCTAGTATTTGAGTGCCATGTCATCAAAGTGGCTATGGACTTGCACCTGAACATTCTCTTTATTCTTGGAATGATAGGAAAGTGTTGAAGGACCTTTGTAGGGATAAATTTTCCTTGTGTATCCTCCATGTACCTATTTGATCCACAATTGGGACATTGTTCCAGGTTTGCATACTCATTGCGAAAAAGTATACAATCATTAGGACATGCATGTATTTTCTAATAATCCAAGCCCAAATTAGTAGGAAGATTTTTAGTGGCTAGACGGGTAGGGGGCATGTGATTCCCTTCTGGAAAGATTTGCTCATTCAACAACCTGACGTTACATGAACAAGTCAGCCCTTTGATCACTTTATATGAATTGTAATTTGCACTTTACCATGCTTAGGATAAAATATGTTTACTTGAAAAGCTCTGTCACTAAGACGTCAGGCCAACCGTAGACAGACTACAAATTAAGCATTGCCAATGCGATACGGAGAACTGAGATTTTTGCACCAGTGTAGATCGGCATGCGTGCAAGACTTTGCATCATCTCGCCCTCTTCATCATTGCTATCATGCCATCGATATGAATGGGATGGCTGAGATTGGTCCACCATACTGTGTTCAATGTTGTCACCTTCTATGTTGGAATCCATGTCAAAGAACACGTCCAACATCTACTCCATTTCTACTTTTTGATATGACGCTTTAGGCATTAGTTAGGGTGAATCATTCGATGGCTGTTCGTTTGAAAATCGTCTTCTCTAGGATGAAGTTGGATCAATATCTACTTGCGGACTTTGACCTTCAATCTCTAGACCATGAGATCGATAACGCAGGTCTTGTACTTGCTCTATCAGAAATAGACCGTGATTGCGTATGTGTTGGTCACAGATCTTTCGTTTTCAAAAGATCTAATGCTTGCAATGCGCAGAAGGACATGCCATCCTATCGTCCATACTTTATCTACCAATGATGCAACAAATAATTAAAACACTCTAGTTATTATAACTACACACTACTAAGTACATGACAAGCTTTAACAACCTCACATTTTCTAGCTAGGCCCGATCACCGCACACCTCGGTCTAGATGTGCACGGAGATTAGGACCACAGGGTAATAATCTTGTCTTTATTGGTCAATGACTATATATTAAAGTTCTTGAAGTCTGTACACTTTTGAAGTCCGATTGCATTTTTTCAACTATTTTCTGCTAGCTCTAACAACCTCACATTCTCTAGCCAAGCCCGATCCCCGCACACCTCGGTCTAGAGGTGCATGGAGATTAGGACCACACGGTAATAATTTGTCTTTATTGGTCAATGACTATATATTAAGGTTCTTGAAGTCTGTGTACACTTTTGAAGTCCGATTGCGTTTTTTTTACTATTAATTTGATGCTAGCTCCAACCTAACCTATAATCTAACCTAACATTAAACATAAACCTAACCTAACTTAATGTAACCTAACTTATAACTTAAACCTAACCTAACCGAAGTCTCTTTGCGTTTTTAGAAGTACACGAGTCATCTTTGAAGTTCGATTGGGTTTTTTCTACTATTAATTTGACGCTAGCTCTAACCTAACCTATAATCGTTATGCCTAACCTATAATTTAACCTAGACTAAAACCTATACCTAACCTAGCTTAATGTAACCTAACTTATAACCTAAACCTACCCTATAACCTAATCTAACCAAAGTCCGTTTGCATTTTTAGAAGTACACGAGTCATCTTCGAAGTCCATTTGTATTTTTTTGACTATTATGCCGTCGATAGCTCTAAGCTAGCCTATAATCTCACCTAACCTATAACCTAAACCTAGCCTAACCTTACCTAACAAAAAAACAACACAATGGTGAGGCGTTTAGCAAAATGACAAGACATACAGCTTGTCCACAATGCATATGCGATGTGGGCAACCTCTATGGCTTGCCAATTTGGCAAACGGCTCCCCATTGTGTTGTTTTTAGAGTTGCGGAGTGATTTTATGGCCTAAAAACTGCTTGCAAACATATAGACAACACAATGGCGAGCCGTTGGCAATATGGAGAGCCATAGAGCTTGCCTACAATGCATATGCCTTGTGGCCAAGCTTTACGGCGTGCCGTATTGCCAAATGGATCACCATTGTGTTGTTTTTAGGGGCACGAGGCAATTTTAGCGCTTGAAAATCGCTCGCAAACATATAGACAACACAATGGCCAGCCGTTGGCAATAAGGCAATCCATAGAGCTTGCCCACAATGCATATGCATTGTGGGCAAGCGCTATGGCTTTCCATTTTGCCAAACGGATCTCCATTGTGTTGTTTTTAGGGCAGCTTAGCTATTTTAGGGCTTGAAAATCACTTGCGATCCTAACAAACAACACAATGGCAAGCCTTTTGGCAATATAGAAAGCCGTAGAGCTTTCCCTCAATGCATATTCCTTGTGGGTAAGCTTTATGGCTTGCCGTATTGCCAAACGGATTGCCATTGTGTTGTTTGGAAGGACACGAGGCAATTTTAGCGCTTGAAAATCGTTCGCAAACATATAGATAACACCATGGCGAGCCGTTTGGCAATGCACAAAGCCATAAATCTTGCCCACAATGCATATGCATTGTAAGCAAGATCTTTGGCTTTCCGTATTGCCAATCTGATCGCCATGGTGTTATTTTCAGGGCCACTTAGCTATTTTAGGACTTGAAAACCGCTCGCGGACATATAAACAATAGAATGGCGAGCCGTTGGCAATACGAGAAGCCATAGAGCTTGCCTACAACGCATATGTGTTGTGTGTAAGCTTTATGGCTTATCGTATTGACAAACAGATCGCCATTGTGTTGTTTTTAATATGCGATGTGGATAAGCTCTATGGCTTGCCGTATTGTCGAACGTAGCTTAACCTAACTTAACCTAATGTAGCTTAACCTAACCTAACCTAACCTAACGTAACGTAGCTAAACCTAACGTAGATTAACTTAACCTAACCTAACCTAATATAACTTAACCTAACGTAGCTTAACTTAATCTAACTAACGTATAACCCAATCTAACCTAACCTAACCTAAAGTATAACCTAACTTAACAACGTAGATTAACTTAATGTAACCTAACATATAAGATAACCTAACCTAACCTAATCTAACTTAACTTATAACCTAAACTTAACCTAAAACATAAACCCCATCAACTGCATAATTTCAAAAACGACATAGTTCAATACAAAATTTCTTCAAAACAAGATTTTTTCATAAACTTAAACAAATTTTTTTCATAATTTAAAATGAAATTTCACATAACAAACCATAATTGCTTTTAAAGCATGAAATTTTCTTTTATTAATATAAAAAGTAATTTAAATAAATTTAATATGCATTTAAAGGTTTGAGCACTCATATTCGTCCTATTTGAGCAATGAATGTTGTTGTAAAAGTCTTGGAACCTGCAAAAACGCGCACACAAACACAAAGTTAACCCTAAACCTAAATCTACAAGTAAACATGAAAACAATCTTACCTTAGTGTTATGCGCTAACCCACAAGCAAGATTAGCACTTCCGATGGCTTGTTTCGCACCAGATCTGTGAGAGATGGGGAAGAGGAGAGCTTGAGAAAATGCACAGAACAAGAGAAATGCGCAGAGAAAGCCCGTGGTTTTGATTTTTGCAGGTGCCGTCGTTACAAGCGCCGGTATGTCAATTCGCACTGTCGTCAGAATAGACGCCAGAAGAAATGTCAAAAATTTCAAAATCAATTTTAAAAAAAAACCTTAGCTTCCTCCATAAATACACACACATATACCGATGCCCGCCAGTGACGCCGGTAATGTGGCACCGGAATTCAAGTGACCTCTTGTAGTGAGCGTTGGTGAGGCCAAAAGGCATCACTCTGTAAGCAAAACATCCCCATGGTGTTATGAAGGTTGTCTTTTTTTGGTCTTGATAGGCTCAGGGAACTACTATGGCTGGATTCACCGCCCAACCTCCCTTATATAACCCTTGGCTACCGAATCCCCTATTCCACACTAGCAGCAGGCCATCTACTGGCCCAGGTCCATGACCCCCACCGAGTATGCCCTTGACATGACATTACTCCCCCCCTTGGGGAAGTTTTTTCGTCCTTGAAAAAAAAAGTGGAAAACTTCTTCTTAAGAACACTAATGTTTTCCCAAGTGGCGCCTTCTTCAGGTCGATTCTTCCACTTGATTAAAGCTTGGCGATGTACATGATGACGCGTACGTAAATCATGATAGTCAAGAATTTTCTAAGGTTCATGTGGTGCAATAGGAGGTTCAACGAAATCGACCAAAATCTGTTGGTCAATGACATTGTCGTCCCCAGGTAATCATTTATGTAAACGACTTACATGAAACACCAGATGGACATGAGAGTGTGTCGGTAACAAGAGTTTGTAGGCACGATCATCAACTAGCTTGAGTATCTTGAAAGGCCCAGTCTTGAGACTTTTTGAATGCTCTGGCACACGCAAAAACACTTCTTCCCCTTCCTCAAAGGTAACTTGCCAATGTTTCTCATCAGCATACTCCTTAGATCGATCATGCGCTTGCCGGACGTTCTGACGAGCATATCCATATGGTCTTGGAGAAAATCCTTAACCTGTTGGAGTTTTTTGATAGCCAACCCCACCGTAATGGGTGACCTAGGTTGAAAACCATACATGAGCATGAAAGGACTATATTCGGTCGTGACATGCTTAACACTGTTTAAGCAAACTTAAGAAGAGGTAGATACTCTTCCCAGTTTGTTTGTTTCTTGTGAATGTATGCGCATAGCATATCTTCTAGCATCTTGTTAACTCGTTCAGTTTGACCATCCGTTTCGGGATGATGTGTTGTACAGAGGTTGAGTTGTGTGCCCAAGCATTCAAATAAAGTCCTCCAAAAATGACTGTTAAACTTGGGATCACGATCACTCACAATGTTACTTGGCAAACCATACAACTTGTACAGATTGTCCACAAATAACTTAGCTAATTTGGGAGTCTTTATGGTCAACTTGGTTGAAATAAACTTACAGAGTTTAGTCAGCTGGCGGTCTATGACCACCCATACTGAGTCATGACCGCGTACAGTGGTTGGTAAACCCACAATAAAATCCATTGAGATACTTTCCCATTTCCCGTTGGGAATCTCCAAAGGATAAGAGTCCTCCCGCCTTCAGGCGCTCTGCTTTGTTGACTTGACATTTTTGGCAATGCAAGACATAGTCTTGAACAAAGCCATGTAAACCTAGCCAGTAAAACTATTGTCGTACAAGAGCAAAAGTCTTTTTAATACCCGAGTGCCCTGCACTTGGACTGTCATGACATTCATAAATAATTTGGCACCAAATGTTTGTGTCTGTCAGTACACAAACTCTCCCCTTGTGGAGTAGGTACCCATTATCGATGGAAAAAATCTTCCGTTGCTATAGTTCATCACTCTATGGAGAAGAACTGTGTGTGGAGGTTAACGACGTACGACCAGCATTGGAGTGAGAAGAATCCTTCATTTGCACACGGCTCCAGAATTTGGAGTATGAGTCATCATGCTCATATTTGCCATGCAGAGAATCCAAAAAGTCACTGCGAAGTTCTTTGAACAAAAGGGAATTGATCTCAGGCATACGACTAAGAGCATCAATCACCACATTGTATCGTCCTTTATGATACGAGAGCTTTGCGTCATACTCCTGAAGGATCTCAGTCCACCTGGCCTCTTGAGCCTTCAAGTCTATTTGTTGTCTAAACCATTTTATGCTTTCATGGTCAAACACAATCTCAAACTGAGCTCCATACAAATAATGTTGCCATGTCTTTAAGGCAAACACTATTGCGTAGAGTTCATGTTCATAAGCAGAATAATTCTGTTGTGCGGAATCAAGCTTCTTGCTTTCCAATGCAATTGGCCTCCCCTCTTGTAGAAGAACCATCACACTTGGATTCTTTGGCATATAACTTATTTGTTCGTAACAATTCAAACACCTGCCTCATATGTTGCAAGTGCTCTTCCTAAAAAAATCTATATACGAGAATGTCATCGAGAAAAACGATAATGAATTTGCCCAAGTACGGTCTCAAGACTATTAGGAAAAAAATAAACCCTCTAGGGGTTCTTTGGGATGAGGAATCCCAAACTCCGAGCCAAATTTTTCGAGCGATGATAAAATCGAGCGGGTTAGTGAGAGTCACTCTATCAAAATACACATAGCCAAGAGTTTTCACAATTCACTCATTTCTTTAAATCACTTATTTATTCACTTGAGAGATTAAATAAATTGACCCTAAACCTCCTAAAGATGGCGGTTAAATTTAAGAATGAATACTCTAAGCAAGAGGTAGGTCCTAGAAAATCTAGCATTGGATAACTCTTGAGGTGCAAAGATTGTTGGGGGACAGGGGCTATAACATTATTTTTTTTGGGAGGCATCTCTCTCTCTCTCTCTCTCTCTCTCTCTCTCTCTCTCTAAGCTTGCTTCTAGAAAACATGTGATGAGTAGGTGACGGGAAGTGTTTTCACACAACTCTTAACAATGTGTGTCCTTACTAGAGAGGCAAGGCGAAATTGTTATTTTATGCAAGACACGGTGATGCCTTGCTAGTATCATTCCATCTAGCGTCTGCTATCTCTCTCTCTCATTATATAATTAAAAAATCTCCCTCAAAGGGTTGCGTCGGTTGCATTGGCAAAGACCCTTTCAAGGATTTTTTTTAAAAAAAACACATTGAAGAAAAAAGACCTCTCTTGCGATGGTGGTGCCTTTGGTTGGTTTGTGTTTCTGCTCTAGGAGAAGGGGTAGAGAAATCTCACAGCATTCCACCTTAAGAAATCAAGATGGAGCTACCTAGGTGTTGCCAATTTTACTTTTGGATTGAGTTAGAGGGTACCTTTGAAGATATCCTCTTTGACATCAAAAAGAAAAGTTGATTAAGGCAGGGATCTCATCCCATGGAGGTGGAGAGAGAGAGAGAGAGAGAGAGAGAGAGAGAGAGAGAGAGAGAGAGAGAGAGAGAGAGAGACGATATGTGAAAGGGCAAATACAGAGAGAGAAAAAGAGGGAGAGATATTTTTAAAAGGAAAAATTATGAAAATACCCCTCTAATTCATGGAAATTCTCCTCAAATTTCAAAATACCATTGTGTCTATTTTGGTTGGATTGTTCAAGATTTTCTAATTTCTATTCCTTCCATGTAATTTGTCGCAAATCACTTGGCAAAAAAAAGGCAATTATGTCTAAAATGGCAACTCATCTCCAAAGCGTGCACGACAGACTCAAATTCTAGTTTTAGCATCTTGTATTGATAAACAATCAGTCTTCTTATGAAAAGCTACAAAAAATATATATATATCTTTGGAGAAATTTGGTATTTTGGGAATTTATGACAAAATATTGGGGGTAGTTTGGGAATTTCCACTCGAGTTAGCAGATTGGCACGTGGAGGACGGAGAGACACACAAAGTTGATGTGTGTCAGTGTGAGGGTGGGCGCTTCGATTTTTTTGCTCCTTCATCCCGATGGTATCTAACATGCAATTATGTCTAAAATGGCAACTCATCTCCAAAGCATGCATGACACACTCAAATTCTAGTTTTAGCATCTTGTATTGATAAACAATCATTCTTCTTATGAAAAGCTACAAAAAAATTTATCTTTGGAGAAATTTGGCATTTTGGGAATTTATGACAAAATAGTGGGGGTAGTTTGGTAATTTCCACTCGAGTTAGAAGATTGGCACGTGGAGGACGGAGAGACACACAAAGTTGATGTGCGTCGATGCGAAGGTGGGCGCTTCAAGTTTTTTGCTCCTTCATCCCGATGGTATCTGACATGCGTGTGGTGCATTGTGTTTTCTCGATGGTGGTTACAAGGGAGAACATTAGCTTTCGTATGTGTTGGCTTGCAAGGAGCGCAGAATTTCTCTCTCTCTCTCTCTCTCTCTCTCTCTCTCTCTCTCTCTCTCTCTCTCTCTCTCTTGCAGTTGCTATTGAAGAGTTTTTTGCTACACACTTTGGCATGTCAGGAATCATGGCTTATGGTGCACATCGAGTTGGAAAACAAGGAGTCCCTCGCTTGGGAGAAAGACCTATTGTATGTACCATGGCTGATGAGGTAAAGAGAAAGATCATCCTTGACAATGGTTGGATCTACCTCAAAGGAACGGGTTGTAATGTATATGAGGATCGCACTCTTATGCAACAAAATGTACGTCGCAAAGCATATGAGGAAAGAAGCAAGAAGGTTAAGGTATCATCTCATGAAGAGAGGCCACTTGAGGAGGATGCAAGTCCACCCAACAAATAGGGACACATGATCTATGAGACCAACTCACGCTTGCGAATAAGCTTTTGGAATTGTAACGGGTATCCATGGAATGCGGGAATTGGCATTGATGAGCTTACCAATGACTCCGATGTGATACTTCTTGTCGAAACATGGGAGCATGATGCGCAACGAATTCTTGGATTTGACAAATACGATGTGCATTCTTTGATGTGGGCCAAAAATGCAAAGCAACGAAGAGGCCAAGGAGGCGTAGCATGTATGACCAAAAAGGGTTTGAAAGATGTTTCCATTGTCAAAGAAGATAAGTATAAATGCTACTTATGGCTGAAAATCAGCCCACCAAATGGTCAAGTCATGTTTGTGGCCGGTTGCTACATTCCTCACTATGACTCCAACTTTTATGCTTGCTTGAATATGGATAGAGATCAGCCCTTTGTTGAACTAGAGGAAGACATTGCTCATTACAAGGATCAAGGTGAAGTCATTGTTTTTGGAGGCATGAATGCTCGCACAAATATGCTACAACACGACACACAACAAGTAGACATGCCGCATGTCTCAAGAAGAATAGATGACTCATACATGTATAATCGAAGTTCTAATGATGTAAAAGAAGTGGATCACTATGGAAAGTCACTTCTACATATGTGCAATAGTACCGGAATGCTCATTGCAAATGGTGTATCTCTATGGCAAGGCACCAATGACTTTACATGTAGAAAGCACAACGGTGCTAGCGTGATTGACTATATGTTGTTCTCGGAAGCCACTCTAGAATGCATACAAAGCTTTACACTTGGTGAATGGAATCCGGAATCGGATCATAGGATGTTATGTATTGACCACAAGTGTGGTAAACGGCCCGAGCATGTAGCCTCCAATCATGATGTGAATCATTTGTACCTACGTCTAGACTTCAAACGAGCACTTATATATGCTGATATGGTGGACCAAATGTTAAGCATGATAGAGCATCAAGAGAGCCCAACATTAGAATGCAAGTGGAAAGTTTTCAAAGAAGTAATTTTCTCTTGTGCGAAGGAATGCTTTTCGGTGAAACACATGTCTTGCAAAAGGTCTAAGAAGGGTAGCACCAAGAAGAAATGGTTTGACATGGAATGTAGTCAAGCCCGAAAACACTTGCTAAGATTGGATGCAATCAAAGACAAGGAAGTTTAATTGGAATGTTCACACACATACAAAGCACTTGTTCAAAAGAAGAGGAGAAGGTGGGAAGTCGAAAAACAACTTCTTTTAGCACAAGAGAAAGCACATGCATGTGGCAAGTTTTGGCAAAATCTAAAAGGCAAGCGCGTTGAGAGCTTTGGTGACTTGACTCTTGAGGATATGTATATGCATTGTAAGAATCTCTATGAGCAACCCAATGTTGATAAGATGGAGTGTTGTAGCTCCCTTCCGTTTATGTCTCCCTTCTTTACCATTGAAGATGTATGCCGCGCTTGAGAAACTTGCTACTCGTAAGGCAAGTGATCTTCAAGGTGTCAAGGCTGAAATGATTAAATGGACAAGCAAGAAAACACGATATTGGATATGCGATATAACAACTATCGCACTATAATGGTTGGTTCTTTAATGGCAAAGTTATTTGGTTGTATCATGGAGATGAAGATAAGTGAATGGGCTGAAAATAATGGCAAACGTGCACTTGGCCAAGCAGGTTTTCGAAAGCATCATAGCACTATTGATCACCTTGTCACTCTTCGAGTTCTTATGGAAGCGTCTCGATTGAAAGGAAAAAAGTTGTATTGTTGCTTTGTGGATTTCAAGAAAGCTTTTGACATGGTACCGCGAGGAAATCTTTGGAGACGTATGCAAAGCCTTCAAGTGCCGAGAGAATTTATGCATGCAGTCTTTCGCATCTACCAAAAAGTGATATGTCGATTACGTATGGGAGATGGAATTTCAGAATTTTTTGCAAGCACTATTGGTGTCAAACAAGGATGCCCACTTTCCCCAACCCTCTTTGGGCTACTCATTGATGAATTGGAATGCATGGTTCTTGACTTTATGCAGCAAGAAGGCATAGAAGAGGTTAAGATTGGAAATGCGGTGATGATGATTTTGCTTTATGCCGATGATGTAGTGCTCTTGGCACATACCTTAGAAGATGCACAAAAGCTTATGAGTGTCTTGGAACGCTTTTGCCTACATAGCTGGCTGATCGTGAATGGATCCAAAACCAAGGTTATGCTTGTAAAGACCCTCAATGATGAAAATCCATGCATTGTATATAACAATGAGAAACTTGAAGTGGTAGATCACTTCAAGTACCTTGGCCTTGAGGTTCCATCCAATCATAAATGGAAGGATTGTGCAATGCGTCGCTTGGAAGCCGGAAAGAGGGCCTATTATGCATTTGAGAACATGTGCAATGCAGGAGAGATCAAGTGTTGGGCTCTCAAAAAGTACCTCTTTGACACATTGGTGACACCAGTGCTTCTTTATGGAGTGGAGGTGTGGGGTGGAAGCATCGGGAAGTCGACTTGGAAAGAGTTTGAGAATGTCCAAAAGCGTTTTCTCACCAATTTTCTCGAAGTCAAGACACAAACACCCTACATGCTCTTACTTCTTGAGTCCGGATTGCTTCCCATTGAGGTCTTGGGCATGCAAAGGGTTGTGGAGTACATGTGTAAGACACAACGTAGCCCTTTGCATCGACTTCCTAGAATCGCATATGAAGCAAGTCAAATGGTTCAAAAGACATGCAAGAGCAAAATACTAAGTTCGGGGTGGATGCTTGATATCAAGAAATGGTTTGGAAGATGGGATGCATGTCACTTGATCAAGGATGCGTCGATCGACTCCCAAGTTAATGAGGCCTTCTTACAACGCCAATGTATTACGGCTTGGGAGAAATCCGGAGGTTCTCGCTTCAGCCATTACAACACACACGTTGCCCCAAACTCAAATCTCTCTTCTTCTCGGAACGAGGTAACCGAAACCATTCCTACATCCTTGAGCCCATCCCGTTGAGTGCGATCCGCACCATTGCCTCCATTCGTCTTAGCTCCCATTCTCTACGCTGCGAGACAGGACGTTGGGACACTGGCGAGGAGTGTCATCGACTTTGCACATTATGCCCTCGTCAAGTGCGAGAGAGTGAGTACCACACACTACTTGAGTGCTCAGCTTTTGACCACATTAGGTCCTCTTTTCCCCATATATTCAGCCATGATCTCTCCCTACATACCTTCCTCTCCCAACCACGATGTGGACTCTCTATTGCGACGCTCATTTCAGCCATTTTTGAGCATCGAGAGTCACTTATGAACTCCACTCACACCACGTGACATGTTTATTTGGTCCCATAGGTCATATTTGACCTCCCAGGACGATAATAGAACTATCTATCTATCTATCTATCTCTCTCTCTCGCTCTCATTTGCGGCTGTGAGAAAGTGCAGGCTGCTAGAGTTTATTGCGATAAGGAGTGTAGGGGGTAACAACGATCTATCTGCAACAGGCGGCAAATTGCTCGTACAACACAAGAAGCGGCGACTTCAAGCTAGGTGAGGTGTGCGCGCCCTCAGTGCAAGAAGAAGGTGGCGTGCAAGAAGAGGCACGAAGGGCTGTTGTGAAGCCAACAGAGAGAGAAAGTAGTAGGCGTAGGAAAATCCAATACTCGATCCATAAAGGAGATGATGGTGAGCCAAGGAGAACATGTGTAGAGCCCATGATGGCAATTCCTAGTGACTCACTATATCTATCTAGAAAGCATCTTCTGTGAATTAAGAGAGAGCACGCATGAACAAGGCTTGCTATGTCTTTTGCTCTAAAATTTGGGAGATTCCAAGAATTTGAATAACAAATTAATAATCTTGCATTCCCTACAAAGGGTGTGAGAGAGAGAGAGTTTTTTTTAAAAAAAAGTCTAGTGACTTTAGTCTTCACTCCATAAAAGAGATAAAAGAGAGTTTCTATACTAATAGATAATGGGGGAGGGGATTCCGGTTCCCCCCCCGCCACGTGTCAATTTGTGAGGGCTCAGGCGCTTTCAGCCGGGCTCAGTTCAAGGCGCTTCCAAAATACCTCAGCCGGGCTCATGAGTTCAGAAAAAGGTTTTTAAAAAAACACCGCCAGCCGCCTCTTGAGTAGGCGCGCTTGGCGAGGAGGGTGATCAAAGCGGGGCGAGAGAGAGAGAGAGAGAGAGAGAGAGAGGGGGGGAGGTCTTGCAGCTTCAAAGACCTGCGTGACACGAGAGAGAGAGAGAGAGAGAGAGAGAGAGAGAGAGAGAGAGAGAGAGAGAGAGAGAGAGGGGGGGGGGGGGGGGGGGGGGGGGGGGGGGGGGGGGGGAGGTCTTGCAGCTTCAAAGACCTGCGTGACACTCGCGAGAGAGAGAGAGAGAGAGGGAGAGAGAGAGAGAGAGAGAAAGAGAGACAGAGACGCCATCCTCATCGCCATTGCGGCAGTCCGAGAGAGAGAGAGAGAGAGAGAGAGAGAGAGAGAGAGAGAGAGAGAGAGAGAGAGAGAGAGAGAGAGAGAGAGATAGATAGAGAGAGAGAGAGAGAGAGAGAGAGAGAGAGAGAAACGTCATCCTCAGCGGCTCATCACCTGCTCATCACTTGCACTCTCAGTTGCGTCGTCATCTCCTCAGCGGCTTCACGCTACCTCCACGCACTGCTCATCACCTGTGCTCGAGAGAGAGACGTCATCACCTTCTCATCACTTGCTCATCACCTGCGTCGTCATCTCCTCAGCAGCTTCACGCTACCTCCACGCACTGCTCATCACCTGCGCTCTCAGCTGCGTCATCATCTTCAAGAGAGAGACCTCAGCTACTTTGTGCGGCTACTGTCTGCCTGAGTTGGAAGGTCTCCACACACTCCTCAACCTGCGGCCATCCTCAACTTGCGCGTCGGCTCAGAACCTCACCGGCTTCGTCATCGGCTCAGCGGCTCGGCTTCGTCACCAGCTGCGGCTAGGCTTCATCACCTTCGTCATCACCTGCGGCTAGGCTTCGTCATCACCTGCTCCAAACCTGCACGTCGGTATTGTGCAGCTCTCTCTCTCTCTCTCTCTCTCTCTCTCTCTCTCTTCTTCACCACAAGAGTGGCGGGCTTTAGCAAAGCGAGCTAGAGAGAGAGAGAGAGAGAGAGAGAGAGAGAGAGAGAGAGAGAGAGAGAGAGAGAGAGAAATGAAATGAAACGTTTCTGTTTTAGCGTCTCTGTGTGAGAGAGAGAAATGAAATGAAATATTTAGCGTCTCAGATAGAGAGAGAGAGAGAGAGAGAGAGAGAGAGAGAGAGAGAGAGAGAGAATGAAATGAAAGGCCGGGGTGTGTGTGTGTGTGTGTGTGTGTGAGAGAGAGAGACGGGGGTGTGTGTGTGTGTGTGTGTGTGAGAGAGAGAGAGAGAGAGAGAGAGAAATGAAATGAAATGCTATATTAAATAAATGAATAAACGTGTGTGTGTGTGTGTGTATGTGTGGGTGAGAGAGAGAGAGAGAGAGAGAGAGAGAGAGAGAGAGAGAGAGAGAGAGAGAGAGAGAGAGAGAGAGAAATGAAATGAATGCGTGTGTGTGTGTGTGTGTGTGTGAGAGAGAGAGAGAGAGAGAAAATGAAATGAACAAAATGAAGCTTAAAATAGCCTGTCTGTGTACAAAAAGAAAAGAAAAGGGGCAGATTTTGAAAAGTGAAATGAAATGTTATATTAAACGTCTTCGGAAGGACACTGCTTGAGAAAGTATTGTGCTGACAAATGTTATATTAAACGTCTTCGGAAGGACAAAATGACCTATGTGACCAGCTTAAGGGCCGCACGACCGGCACGATATTAAGCTCAATTTCAAAAATTCCAGTTGAAGGCAAGGGAAAAAGGAGAAATTTCGCCCCGAATGCTTTTGAAAAGTGAAATGAAATGTTATATTAAACGTCTTCGGAAGGACACTGCTTCAGAAAGTATTGTGCCGACAAATGTTATATTAAACGTCTTCGGAAGGAAAAAATGACCTATGTGACCAGCTTAAGGGTCGCACGACCGGCACGATATTAAGCTCAATTTCAAAAATGCCGGTTGAAGGCAAGGGAAAAAGGAGAAATTCCGCCATGAAATATAGAAAAATAGTGTAAAAACTCAAATGATGGAGCTGATGGACAAGAAGCATTAGGTGGGGCAGCCGCTCTCTTGGCCCTAACCGAGTTAGGCATATCCCACAATCAGTGCATTCCAAGAGACGACATCCTACATAGGAAGCTTCTCAAGCACTTTTTGTGCTTTCCGAAATGCACAACAAAGCAGCAAATGTCCTAGCCCTTGAGCGTACTCCCAAGTGTCCACATGCCTAAAGATTGTCACGCATCGTCGCGCATGAGAATTAGCGCCGAAATATAGAAAAATAAAGTAAAAACTCAAATGATGGAGCTGATGGACAAGAAGCATTAGGTGGGGTAGTCGCTCTCTTGGCCCTAACCAAGTTAGGCACATATCCCAGAATGAGTGCATTCCAAGAGACAACATCCTACACAGGAAGCTTCTCAAGCACTTTTAAATGCACAACAAAACGGCAAATGTCCTGGCCCTTGAGCCGCTCTCTTGGCCCTAACCAAGTTAGGCACATATCCCACAATCACTGCATTCCAAGAGACGACATCCTACACAGGAAGCTTCTCAAGAACTTTTAAATCCACATCAAAACGGCAAATGTCCTGGCCCTTGAGTGCACTCCCCAGTGCCCACATGCCTAAATACTGTCACGCATCGTCGCGCATGCGAATTAGTGCTGAAATATGAAGGCAAGGGAAAATGGAGCTGATGGACAAGAAGCATTAGGTGGGGCAGCCGCTCTCTTGGCCCTAACTGAGTTAGGCATATCCCACAATCAGTGCATTCCAAGAGACGACATCCTACACAGTAAGCTTCTCAAGCACTTTTTGTTCTTTCCAAAATGCACAACAAAGCGGAAAATGTCATAGCCCTTGAGCGTACTCCCCAGTGCCCACATGCCTAAAGATTGTCACGCATCGTTGCGCATGCGAATTAGCGCCAAAATACAGAAAAATAGTGTAAAAACTGGAGCTGATGGACAAGAAGCATTAGGTGGGGTAGACGACAAGAAGCTCACATATCCCAGAATCAGTGCATTCCAAGAGACGACATCCTACACAGGAAGCTTCTCAAGCACTTTTAAATGCACAACAAAACGGAAAATGTCCTGGCGCTTGAGCGCACTCCCTAGTGCCCACATGCCTAAAGAGTGTCACGCATCGTCGTGCATGCAAATTAGCACCAAAATATGCTTAACCGAGCTAGGCATATCCCACAATCAATGCATTCCAAGTGACAACATCCTACACAGGAAGCTTCTCAAGCACTTTTTGTGCCTTCCGAAATGTCCTGGCCCTTGAGCGCACTCCCCAGTGCCCACAGCCTAAAGATTGTCACGCATCGTCGCGCATGCGAATTAGCGCCGAAATATAGAAAAATAGTGTAAAAACTCAAATGATGGAGCTCATGGACACCAAGTTAGGCACATATCCCACAATCAGTGCATTCCAAGAGACGACATCCTACACAGGAAGCTTCTCAAGCACTTTTAAATGCACAAAAAATGGCAAATGTCCTGGCCCTTGAGCCGCTCTCTTGGCCCTAACCAAGTAAGGCACATATCCCACAATCAGTGTATTCCAAGAGACGACATCCTACACAGGAAGCTTCTCAAGCACTTTTAAATGCACAACAAAACGGCAAATGTCCTGGCCCTTGAGCGCACTCCCCAGTGCCCACATGCCTAAAGACTGTCACGCATCGTCGCGCATGCGAATTAGTGCCGAAATATGAAGGCAAGGGAAAAAGGAGAAATTTCGCCCCAAAATATAGAAAAATAGTGTAAAAACTCCAATGATGGAGCTGATGGACCAGAAGCATTAGGTGGGGCGGCCTCTCTCTTGGACCAAACCAAGTTAGGCACATATCCCACAATCAGTGCATTCCAAGAGATGACATCCTACACAAGAAGCTTCTCAAGCACTTTTAAATGCACAAAAAATAGCAAATGTCCTGGCCCTTGAGCCGCTCTCTTGGCCCTAACCAAGTTAGGCACATATCCCACAATCAGTGCATTCCAAGAGATGACATCCTACACAGGAAGTTTCTCAAGCACTTTTAAATGCACACCAAAACGAAAAATGTCCTGGCCTTGAGCGCACTCCCCAGCGCCCACATGCCTAAAGACTGTCACGCATCGTCACGCATGCGAATTAGCACCGAAATATGCTTAACCGAGTTAGGCATATCCCACAATCAGTGCATTCCAAGAGACGACATCCTACACAGGAAGCTTCTCAAGCACTTTTTGAGCTTTCTGAAATGCACAACATTTGGCATGAGAGAGAGAGAGAGAGAGAGAGAGAGAGAGAGAGAGAGAGAGAGAGAGCCTTTTCAATGAGCTTAATCAATGAGCTCTGATAATGGTGGGGCTTGCAGAGCTAGAAAAAAACCTAGGTTTGATGTAATCCCACATGACAAAAACAATCTACTGACGGGGAAGAACTAGGCTTGAAGCCAAGATACACCTAGCAAACTCAGTTTCAAAAGCCAAGAGGAGGAGGAATTGAGGCATTGCTCATTATCAACGGATCAGTAGACAAATAAACAGGGCGGGAGAGGAGCTTATATGCACTATTTTGCATTGATACGGAGCTCTGATGATGGTGGGGCTCGCAGAGCTAGAATTTTCCCTGAGCACATTCAAGGGAAGGAATTTTGTATGTTTAAAAAAATGATTTTTCCCGAATCTTGAACCCTAGAATTTCATAAAGAACTTCATAAAGCACAGAAAGTGCTTTCAATGAGCTTAAGCAATGAGCTTTGATCCCACTTACAAATTTTGGTATTTACCTTTAAATTTAAATTTGAACTTGAGAAAACCTACAACCTGTAGAGGAATTTAGTGCTTGAATTCTAGCATTGCCTTGGTGGACATGTATGCCAAATGCCATGCACTTCATAAACCACAAAAGGTGCTTTCAATGAGCTTATTCTATGGGATGTTGTCTCTTGGAGTGCACTCATTGTGGGATATGCCTACACATGAGTAAGGGAGAGATGAAGAGAGAGAGAGAGAGAGAGAGAGAGAGAGAGAGAGAGAGAGAGAGAGAGAGAGAGAGAGAGAGAGAGAGAGAGAGAGGGATGGAGCTCATGGACAAGAAGCATTAGGTGGGGCAGCCGCTCTCTTGGCCCTAACCAAGTTAGGCATATCCCACAATCAGTGCATTCCAAGAGACGAAATCCTACACAGGAAGCTTCTCAAGCACTTTTTTTTGCTTTTCGAAATGCACAACTTTTGGCATGAGAGAGAGAGAGAGAGAGAGAGAGAGAGAGAGAGAGAGAGAGAGAGAGAGAGAGAGAGCCTTTGTGTGTGTGTGTGTGTCTGTGCGGGAGCCCGCTCGATTTCACATTATGCCCATAGGAAAGTCAACAACCTTTTGCTATGGCCATAGGATGCACACAGGCTTTGGCTATTGCTCTCTCTATGGCGACCTTGCACCATAGAGAGGGAGGTATAGAGAGGTGGATAGGGGAAAAATAGAGAGAGAGAAAAACATGTATAACCCGGTGCTAAATATATATCTTATTCTTCTTACAGTAATGGAGCACGTGCTTACCTCTGGAGGAGATTCTTCGGAGGTGATATTTTCTACCCCAGAGAGAGACCCAGGCAAAAATTTACGAAATGCCAAGCGCGTTGCCCAAGGTGGGGATGGACCTGCAAAGAAGAAAATTGTAGATGGATTAGGTATCATCCACACAGTATGCTCCAAAATTCAAGCCTCATGTGAGAGAGCGGAGGCATCACAGGTTTCCTATAGAGAGAGCATTCACTGGTTGAGCCATTCACAATATGAGCAAGGGGTTTATCTTCATCGTCTAGAGGAGAGGATGCAGCTACAGATCAATGGTATTTTGCAGAAGCAAAGCTCAGTGCAAGGACAACTTTCTCGCATAGAAAGCAACCAGGCAAAAATCATGAGTCTCTTGGAGAGGTCCCTTCTTGACAAGGATAACATGGATTTCAAAAGCATTGTGCCTGAATTACGAAGCACTAGCAACAAATTGACCGCCGTAGCAATACAACATACTACAGGTGTCTCCGAAGTTAGATCTATCTCAAACAAGCTCCATGCATTGGTAACAACCCATTGGCCCAAGAAGGGGATTAATGCCGTTGGAGATGTTCCATCCAGTTCAAAGCAGGGCAACCCTTGCAAGAAGTGAATTATGTAATCGATAGTAATACTCACTTCTTTCTCATTTATAGGCTTAGCGGATCTATATTTTGGTGGCTTTGGGGATATTGACTACATTTTGGGGGAGGCTTATGTATGTAGTGGATACCAATTTTCTCACAACTCTTGGTTGTCTTCTTTGGATAATGGGGGGAGGGTATCTCCAAAAAACATACTCACTTATTTCCCATTTATAGGCTTAGCGGATCTATATTTTGGTGGCTTTGGGGATATTGGCTACATTTTGGTGGAGGCTTATGTATGTAGTGGATACCAATTTGCTCACGACTCTTGGTTGTCTTCTTTGGATACTACATTCTCAGAGGATCTCCATAATTGTAGTATTTTTGTTGCCACTGTCTTTTGAGTCACACCTCCCGTTCCCCCCCCCCGCCCTCTCTCCCTCCCTCTCAAGTTATGCTGCAATGAATCTCTCTCTCTCTCTCTCTCTCTCTCTCTCTCTCTCTCTCTCTCTCTCTCTCTCTCACACACACACACACACACACACACACACACACACACACACACACCACACACACACATACACACACACAAAGTATTCTAGGTGTGTGCAATGTCTGACTTCTTTCTAGGTATGACAAATGTGAAGCACTTCATAAAGCACAAGAAGTGGGAGAGAGCTTCCTATATAGGATGCCGTCTCTTTGAATGCATTGATTGCTACATTCTCAGAGGATCTCCATAATTGTAGTATTTTTGTTGCCACTGTGTCTTTTGAGTCACACCTCCCGTTCCCCGCCCCCCCTTGCCCTCTCTCTCTCTCTCTCTCTCTCTCTCTCTCTCTCTCTCTCTCTCACACACACACACACACACACACACACAAATTCTAGGTGTGTGCAATGTCTGACTTCTTTCTAGGTATGACAAATGTGAAGCACTTCATAAAGCACAAAAAGTGGGAGAGAGCTTCCTATATAGGAGGCCGTCTCTTTGAATGCATTGATTGCCAGATATGCCCAATTTGGGTAGGGTCAAAAAGCTCTGGTCTATTTTTGGCAGATTCAAAGTGAGAGTGTCTCTCCCAATGCAATCACATGCACACCATTGCCGATATGGTATTTGCTTTTGATTGCGTAAACGGAATGTACAAAACAATTCAAGCCTCAATGGCCAATAATGGGTTGACCAATAATGGGTTAACTTGGCACGTCTGCATCAACTGCGAGAATCCGACTGACATGCAGACTGGCGCGTTGTAACCGCAGTGGAAAATTGCCAACTAAAACTCAGGCCTTAACCTATCACCATGGTAACTCTTCATAATGAAGCACCTCAGGGCTTATTTGGATGCACCTTTGAATCCATCTTGATGTGGGTTGCCAAAATGGCAAATAATGGGTCGACCAATAATGGGTTAACTTGGCACATCTGCATCGACTGCGAGATTCCGGTTGACGTGCAGACTGGCGCGTTGTAACTGCAATGGAAATTTGTTGGAAAACCCAAGCCTTAAGCGACAATCGTCAATGGGCTAATCGGATGGACTCGCTCCCCCAATTATATCCTTAGTAGTAGTTAGATGAGATATAGAAGTATATAGACATTTACCATGTGGGTTGGCAAGCCTCCTCTCACTGACTCCTTCAAAGAAAGATAGACATATTTGGGAAATCCTTTCTTCTCCATACTCTCTTCTTAATTCTCTAGATACTAGCCTATATATATCTGTGAGTACTTATAAGAGTTCTTTTTTGGACAGATGGCTATTGGTCCAAAGGTGTTGTCTCTTGGATATGCAAGACGTAGTAGGATATGTCAAGCCTCTCGAGCTACGCGACGTGCAACATCGTGAGATAGAGTTCGACGTTCTCTGGGTGAGATTGATGTGCCTCGCTTGGAAGATTTCCACCATTTGATAAACGTGAATCGATGCAATGAATTTCCTCAGGGAAGGATTGCGATGGATGTAGATAACGAGTCAATTCTCTCGCAAAGTTATGTAAGGATTGAAGTGGAAGACAATTTGGAAGCCAATAATGGAGATGTTCCTGAGGAGCCTGTAATTGTCTCCAGAGAGGGAGATTACTCCAAAGTTGAGACACTTTGTCTATCTATCACCTACTTATATTCTGAGACCACTTCCTTGATGCATATCTCTATGTTGTCTCTTTCTCATGAAAAGTGTATTCTTCACAACATAGGAAACTTGGATTTTGCATGCTCCTTATGTGGTGCTTTAGCTTGGAAAACAGAAGCGAAGACCATTCGCACATTTGTGGGGAAGAGTTGTTGCAACTCAGGAAATGTTTCTTTGCCGCCATTAAGTGAACCATTAAGTGAACCTCCTTTAGAATTAAGGGAATTGATGCACGGGGGCAATACTAGAAGTAGAAAATTCTTGAAACATATCAAATCATACAATAGTGTGTTGGCATTTGATTCTTTGGGAGCTCATATAGATGAATCTCTCTGCCAAAGAAAAGGAATCTATACCTTCAAGGTGCATGGATCTATTTATCATAACATTGGTCCATTGATGCCAGAAGAGCAATCAGGTCAAATCCCTCGCTTTGCTCAGTTGTATTTTTTTGACACTGAGAATGAGTTGCAAAATAGGATGAATCATGTTTCAAAACTCAAACCAAATGTTTTGGAAAGCTTGCAATCGATGATGCATCGAGTAAATCCGTATGTTCAAGCTTTTAGGGGGTTTGCTACAATGGTCCAAACTTCCAATATTCCGGAGATTAGGATGGTCATTACTGAGAAGCGTACAAATGGCTGGCAATATGTTGCTCCAACAAGTGTGGAAGTGGCTGCAATCATGCCCGGTCAGGGTGAAGAGAGAAACATTGGCCATCGTGATATTGTGTTGAATCTTTTGGGTGGTGGTCTAAAAAGAATCTCAAATTGCCATAGGTCATACATGCCTCTATTATATGTGTTGCTATTTCCGAATGGTGAAGAAGGTTGGAATCCTTACATACCCCAAGTGAACAGAGTGTAAGTAAACAGAGAGCGAGTAAATGGAACTACATAGTATATTTCTACGATGGATTTCTACAAGTATAGATTGCAAATTAGAGATGACACAACACAATGTCTTTTACGTGGTGGTAGGATACTGCAACAATATATTGTTGATGCATATAGTTGTATGGAGGAGTTGAGGCTTTTGTGGGTTCGTAATCATCAAAGTGAACTTCGCAGTGAGGTGTATCAAGGCTTGACATATATGGTTGGAGCAAGAGATGGAGCAAGGGATGATAGAGAACTGTTATTGGGTGCTAATGTTGGAAGAAGGGTTGTATTGCCTTCTTCGTATGTTGATGGCCCTCGCTATATGCACCAGCTGTACCAGGATGCCATGGCAATTGTACGCAAGAGAGGAAAACCTGATCTCTTCATTACATTCACATGCAATCCTGGATGGAAAGAGATACAGGATGCATTACTGCCCAGACAGACATCCAATGATCATCCTGATCTTACTGCCCATGTTTTCTACCATAAGTTCAAGGATTTGATGGGCTTGCTGATTAAGAGAGCTATTTTTGGTAAGGTCATTGGACACATTTCTGTGATTGAGTTCCAAAAGAGAGGCCTTCCTCATGCTCACATTCTATTGATACTTCCATCTGAGCATAAGCCAACAGAGACATTGCATTATGATAAGATTGTGTGTGCAGAGCTTCCTGATAAAGTAATGTTTCCACGGTTGTATGATGTTATCAGTCGGTGTAATGTGCATGGCCCGTGTGGAAACTTGAATAAGAATGCTCCATGTATGAAAGATGGAAAGTGCAGGTTTAAATATCCTCGAAGCTTCAGCGCGTCGACTACTGTAGCTAGGGATGGATACCCAATGTACATGAGGAGGGATGATGGAAATTACACTGTTTGTAATAAAGTGCAAATGAGTAATAAATGGATTGTTCCATACAATCCATTTTTGTCAATAAGGTACAATGCACATATCAATGTGGAGGTTTTCTCCACTATATCTGCTGTGAAATATCTCTACAAGTATGTGTATAAGGGACATGACAAGGCCACTGTTGTTCTACAAGATAGTGAAGGGCTTCTAAATGAAGTTACAAACTATCTTAATGCTCGATATGTATCAACATCTGAGGCTATTTGGCGTATACTTGGGTTTCATATGCATCAAGAGAAACCTGACATACAAAGGCTCCAAGCTCACTTGCCTCATCAAAATCAAGTCATCTTCAGCGACAGAGTGACTGTACAGAGTGTGGTGGAGGGAGATGTCAGCAAAAAGACAATCCTGAGTGGTTTGTTGCAAATCAACAATATCCAGAGGCCAACGATTTGTTGTACATAGACTTCCCAACAAAGTGGGTTTGGAAGCCAGCAAGTAGAACATGGACTCAAAGACAGATTGGTGACATGATTGGAAGAATGTACCACATTGTTCCCAATGCTGGAGATTTGTACTATTTGCATATGTTACTCAGCATGTGCAAAGGATGTAAGTCTTTTGAGGATATTAAAACCTTCAATGGACAAGTATATGACACATTTAAAGAAACATGTAATGCACGAGGATTACTGCAAGTTGATGATGAATGGTTTCTTTGTTTGGAAGAAGCTTCTTTTCAACAAACAGGGCAACAATTGCGCCTACTGTTTGTAGTCATTTTGGTTTTTTTTAATCCAATACATCCTGGTGCATTGTGGAATCGCTTCTGTAAGGAGCTTTCTGAGGACCATGTATATCATATGAGGGCGAATATCTATGAACACATGGCTCAAAACCAAGCTTTATCAAACTTAGAGACAGTGATTCAACACTATGGAAAGAGGCTCTCGGATTATTCGAGAATGCCCCAGGTGGATCACACACTGCAAACTATGAGTGAGCATGGAGTGCTTGCTGAAGAGTTCATGTATAACAGAGAGGAACAAAGAGTATTGTCTTCTCGAATGGAATCATCTTTCAATGTTGGGCAAAGGGAAGCTTACAATCGGGTTTAACAAGTAGTTGGCATGAGCAGAGGGACTGTTTTTTTCTTGGATGGTCCAAGTGGAACGGGAAAGACTTATCTCTACAATGCATTGCTCTCTCGGATACGTGGAGAGTCCAAAGTAGCTTTGGCATGTGCATCGTCCGGGATTGCAGCACAACTTCTCGACAATGGAAGGACTGCACACTCTAGATTCAAGATCCCTATTGATATAACTTCTGAGTCCACATGTAACATTAAAGTAAACAGCCAGCTTGCTGAGCTGTTGCGAATGAGTTCACTGATCATATGGAATGAAGCCCCCATGGCTCATAGACACGCTTTTGAGGCTCTTGATAAGACACTAAGAGATGTCATGAAAAATGACATGTTGTTTGGTGGAAAGGTTCTCCTCCTTGGTGGGGATTTCAGACAGATATTACCTGTTGTGCGTAAAGGGGGAAGAGAAGACATTGTCAATGCATCTTTGTGCCACTCATACATTTGGCAACATAAAGAAATCATGCATCTAACACAGAATATGCGAGTGGTCAATTGTTTTAGTAATGTTATTGAAAGAGAGTTTGTGCAGTGGACACTTGATATTGGTAATGGCCATGTTTGTGATGGGGGCATACTTGATAATGTGGCTTTGCCGTCCTACATGATGCTACCACAAAATAATTTGCAAGCATTGGTTGCTTGCATATATAGAGACCTTGAAACACAGACTTGCCATGCAACCTTTTTCAAGGATAGAGCAATTTTGGCTCCACGGAACAAGGAGGTGAATGCTATAAACAATTTGGGCTTGCAACAATTTCCTGGTACTTATAAGGAATATGTCAGTGTAGACGTAGTGTGTGAATCAAATTGTGATAGCATTTTATTCACAAGTGAGTTTGTAAATAGTTTAGATCTTGGGGGAGGTTTTCCACCGCATGTTTTACAATTGAAACAGAATGCTCCAGTTATGTTGCTTCGCAATTTGGATCCAATAAGTGGTCTTTGTAATGGGACACGTTTGATTTGTAAGCAATTCCACAGCAAAGTGATTGAAGCAGAAATCATTACAGGGTCTAGAGAAGGTCTCCCTTTTGATTTGAGACGTCGCCAATTTCCCCTATGTTGTGCTTTTGGGATGACAATCAACAAGGTGCAAGGCCAAACATTGGGAGTTCTTGGATTGTATCTCCCAACACCTGTTTTCACCCATGGTCAACTATATGTGGCAATGTCTTGCGTGAGATCCTCTTCTGCCATCAAGGTTGTGGTTGGTGATAGTCACTTAACAAGCGTTAGTAGACATGGAGATCAAAGAACATACACTTCTAACATTGTCTACAAAGAGGTGTTGCAATTGACCTGCCCCCTACCACCCCCTTGCCATGGGGTTTAACGTGTTTGGATATGTTTCATCCAATAAAAAAGCACGGTGACTCTCGCAACTATTTCTTTTTCATTTATAATCTTAGTATATCTTCTTATGAAACATGGTGTATTCGTTGAAACAATTGACTAAGATTTATTAGTGCTAAGAGATTTATGATTCATGCGCTTTTTGATGAATTTATAATCCTTTATTTATGTATATGTATATGTATGAATGAAGATGGATCCTAATGCCTCTGTGACTTATACACTAGGGAGACGACCTCGACACGTCCGAGGTAAAATATTATATATGTGTGTTTGTGACATTTCAATACTTTAAATAATTTAAATCTCACAGTCAACGATTATGTATTAGATCCACCATTATGGAGGGGTCCAATCACAGCCATGCAGGTGATTCATCTACTCGAGGACTTGGATGTAGCAAGGTAACAATGTTGATGTTGATATAGTAAAGTAATAGATTTTGTGTATCAAAATATCTATCTATATTAATAGCTTTTTGCTTCGCTATAGATCACAATATTACCCAGAATTCTTGATGGTGGGTATATATCATGCTTCATATGATCCGAGCTGCTGTGCTACATTCAAGTTGCTATTCAGAGAGGATTTAGAACACGTGTCACCATTGCAGAGTTAGGCAGAACCCGTCCAATTAATGCTATGTTTGCTCAAAATCTTAGTCTCGGTGCTTGGTTCCTACGTGTTTTTGTGTTAGGATCTCTTCCTCCAGTGATTGGTAGATGTGTTTTACATCGTGGGCCATGGGTGGTTCGATACCGCAGCAGATCATGTCGTAGGCTACGCTTTTGAGCGTATAAATCTTAAGTCTCTATGGATGTTATATTTTTTGGCATGGGAAATATCACTTACTCTATATATGTTGGTGCAAAGTTAGTTTGAAAATATGTTGTGATGACTTTTGCAAAGATTCAAATGTTGTCCATCTTATAAATTTCAAACACATACAATACCTCTCTCTCTCTCTCTCTCTCTCTCTCTCTCTCTCTCTCTCTCTCTCTCTCTCTTTTGTCCATGTAATGGGCCCTCTCTCTCTCTCTCTCTCTCTCTCTCTCTCTCTCTCTCCTTTCCTCACTCTGTCTCTCTCTCTCTCTCTCTCTAGCTAGAGAAAGAGAGAGAGCCCAGTCCATGCAAAGAGAGAGAGAGAGAGAGAGAGAGAGAGAGAGAATCCACCCAATATGTAGACAAAGGAAAATGCTCGAAAAACACCAAGGTTTAGTGTAATCCCACCTACAAATTTTGGGATTTACCTCTGCATTTTAAATTTGAAGGAGGACTGATGAAAGAGTGCCCTATAGCCCTGATGACTGCGAGAGAGAGAGAGAGAGAGAGAGAGAGAGAGAGAGAGAGAGAGAGAGAGAGAGAGAGTAAGTAAATGTTCATCTGTTTTAATGAGATTTGCCAAGATCAAAGAGCTTGAGGGTAATAGAGGCCATGCTGCCGCCGAAGGCGGCACCGTTTTAGACTAGTCTTTTTTTAAAAAAGAACTCCCCTCAAAGGATCTACACGGTGCAGATCCTTTGAGTGGAGTATTTTTATAAAAAAAACTCTTTTATGGAGTGAAGACTAAACAATAGACTTTTCTTTGTTTTACTTTCTCTCTCTCTTTTTGTAAGGATGAGCTCCATCTTTATTTCTTATGGAAGAATGTTGCTAGATAATTCTACCCCTTTCTCCCAAAGAAAATGCATGAACCAACCAAAGGCACCATCATAGCAAGCGAGGATCGAACCTTGGTGCACGCAACCCCAAGTTTTCTATGGTAACCACATAATTGCGAGGCTATGCTCGTCAAGAGTACAATGCCTTCTATAATAAAAAAGAACTGTGCACATCTTGTCTCTCGTATGTCGACACCTATCTCACCACTTGCAACCCCCCAAACCCTTGGCTACCTCGTGCAGCTCTTGGCTGGCATCACGTCTAGCACCTTCGTAGAGCTCAGCCTTGCTGCCACCATCCCTTCTCCCCTCGCAAGGCACCATTCATCTTCTCTTCTACCACTTGTCACTAGAGCCACACTTTTGCTTGCTTGATTTCCAAGGGATCTTCCTAGATTCGCTTCAAAGAAGCATTCCCAAAATCTTACCGACATTATACTAAAGTCTCTAGGCTTTTTTTTACTCTGTGTGTGTGTGTGTGTGTGTGCACGCGCACGCAGGGAATGCAAAAGGGAATTGAATTTTCTTTTTTAAGTTCTTCAACGTGTAAACAAAAAATTATCCCTCCAATGCAACACCACCACAACCCCGCCCACACCCCCCCCCCCCCCCCCCCCCCCCCCCCCGCGCCCCTAGGTGCACACTCTTTGAGGGGAAAAAAAATTTACTACAAAAAGAGGGAGAGAGAGTCTCACTTATTTCTTTTCAATTTTTATACACATTGAAGAGAGAGAGAGAGAGAGAGAGAGAGAGAGAGAGAGAGAGAGAGAGAGAGAGAGAGAGAGAGAGAGAGAGAGAGAGTCACACTAGGGCACCAGTCCCGCCCTCTTTTTGCTGATGGTCGTTAATAATGTTGTCACATTGGAAAACAAAAGCTACACATTTTTCTCAGCAAATGGAAGTAGCCTATGTAGTTAAAACCCTGGCTTAAATGCTGTTTGTTAGGGTTCGATGCCTCTGAAATGAACTCCCACATGCACTTTCTATAGTTTGCTACGCCTTGGACAACTTAGTCGAGGGTGTGAGGCCGTTCATCTGACAAGGGGTAGAGTCTAAATTTTTTATTTCATTTACAAATGATTAGATACCACCTCTGCATGGCATGTGCTTCCCTGTCCTAGTGTGGCATTGTCCTAGTGTGGCATGGGCCTAAGGCTGGGTTCACATCGGGCGGCGGAAGGAATTGGAAAAGCTTGTAGACCAACAAGAAAGTGCCATGTGGAACTTGTTGTTCACATAGGGTGGCGGAAAAGTGAGATGGAGAGTGCCACATCGTGGAAGAGAAAACGGGGATTTGTTCCGACCCCCCCTGGATATTCTTTCTTCCACCCTCCACCTTGGCAAAAAGTGCCATGTTGGCACCAATCATATTAAACTAAACCTCCCACCCTTTTCTCCACACTTGCCTCCTCCTCTTTCTTCCGCCGCCTCCCGGTGTTCACATAAGACGGTGGTAGAAAATTGCCTCACATTTTCTGCCGCCAGCAATGTGAACACATGGCCGGTGGAAGAGAACGTTTGCAAGTTTTTCCACCGGAAGAGCTCATAAACTGTCATGTTTTCCGTTGCCTCGATGTGAACCCAACCTAAGACAAATCGCTCTTCTCATTCAAGAGTACTATGAACTCTCTCTCTCTCTCTCTCTCTCATAGAGAAGTGGGCTCAACAAATAGGCTTCTGACAATTTTACCAATCTCAGAGATGAATATATGCCATCCCAAGGAACATTACACTTTTGTGAATTTTAAAATTCAATATTGCTCAACAATTAGGTTTTTAACACATAGCACTTACGAAGCCCTCATTGTCCCTCTTCTCAATGCCCTCATTACCTATCTCTCTCATTATAAGAGTTAGGTACTATAATATTATAAAGATTATATATATATATATATATATATATATATATATATAGAGAGAGAGAGAGAGAGAGAGAGAGAGGAGAGAGAGAGAATATAGAAGCAAAATAGACATGGTCCCTATGTGGCATGCCCCACTCTACTACGTCCTTGACGTTGAGGATGGGGCTCAAACCTCACCACATAGAACAACATGGGCCCATATCATAAAAATATTTGCTCGGATTTTTGTTCGCTCAAAAAATGTCGCTCGGTATATGATAAGACTCCTTTGGGATTAAGGTTAATTTGAGGCCAGCCAATAGGAAGAGAGTGGTGGACACACTCTATACCCTAAAAAAGTAGGGGGACAAGGTAGCTTTACACCTCTTAATGGCCTCTTACCTAGTGAGAAGGTAAGATAGGTGGCTAGGGGAAAGGGATGGGGGGGGGGACCACTTTGACCTCTTTTCCTCCACTTTTTGGCCCGGATTTAAAAATACACAAAAAATTCAAATTTCAAAAATTTGAAATTTCAAGTTTTCCCTCCTTAAAAGGTTCCCAAACTTATTTCATGGTCAAAAAAGTATTTTTGACCTCCAAAAGTAAAAAACGTGTACTAAAAAATCCAAAAATTTGATTTTTTCATAAAAGTTCAAAACATCATTTTCCACCCTCCAATGTCTTTCCAAACCTATTCTATAGCTAAAAAGTGATTTTCTCTCTCTACAAACTCTTTTCTAATCTCTCCATTGGTGCAACAATCACATGCACCCCCTATAGTCCAACATTATCTCTCTGCTAACTTTCTTCCACCTCCATTGTAGCACCAAGCAAGCTCCTTCCTCATCTCTTTCCCTTGCCCACCACATAGTTTCACACCAAGCTAGCTCCTCTTCCTTTTCTCACCTCCATTACACCATGAAACAAGATTCTACTCTTTCTACTTTCGTTCACTCACACTACATGGAAACCTATACTCTAGAAGATGGCAAAAGTATGAGCTCGCATGACTTGCATACCACAACAATAGGAGGTATGAATAGTGTGTGGGCATTGCAAGGGTTCATCTCCAACGTAAAGATAGAATGGTAAGAAAACTACGCTTGTAGCTTACATTTAGAGCTTAACATCATCTCCATCTTTAAGTTTATCATGCTGGAGAGAATAAACCTCTATATGGCTTTCAATGTTTAGGCTTCACACCTCATAACACTGGGTGGTGCTCTTTTGTTGATGGCTTTGGTGCACAATCTATAGTTGTGTAGCATGTGATTAAGTCTCACAATGCAAGTAAGTTGTGTTATCTATGGAGAGTCATCAAAGATTTTTCTTATAATTTATTCTTTTTATAATTGTCATTAGATTATTAGAATGATATCATTTTGTACTTTATAACTTTGTACTCACATAATCTGTTGTTTACTTACAGAGTCAACTTCTTTTCAGAGGACATGAGCAAGCAACCATGTGCAAAGATGGAAATCACTCTATTTTTGTTCTGTGAGGAACCTTTCACTACAATGTTAAAGGATTTTGATAAGAATAGTAGAATTTATGTAGAATCTTGAACGAATAGGTACTCTTTAGGAGCTCTTAGAAAATCCATTCATATAGTACTACTATCTTCCCTAGTGTCATAGACACACAAATACTCGTGTATATGAATCTCTAGATGAGAAAGACAAATACTTATAAGAGAAGCTTAACAACAACAACATTGTCTTCGTTTGTAATTATTTTCATGAGGCTGGATTCCTCTATAAATGCAATATAAATATGTTTTTTTGTTAAATGGTGTCGTATTGCGTGAGAGCATTTAATTTAGATTACACAAATATGTGTAGATAAGGTCTATAAAGGGATACTTTTTATCCATTCTGGTGAATGCACATGATATAGAAAAATTTAACATATTGAATGTTCCAGACATTTGAACACAAAGAAAAAGGGGTGGGTGGGGGGGGGGGGGGGGGGGGGGGAGGGGGTTGTGTTGATTCCATCAAACACTATACCTCTATCTCATGGCCATGCATTAAAAAAAGCCCCTATTTGTCATTACAAGGCCCCAAGGGGGGAGCGGAGCTCTTACTCTTTGTACATCTAACTTACATCCTTATCTCATGCTCATACACAATAATACTGCAAAGTTTTGCCATGTAAAGGCCCCCAGGGCCCTTACCAAGGGCGGCCACAAGGGCGTGCAAAATGCCCATCCAAAAGTCCCGGATGGGCATTTCGCACGCCCTTGTGGTCACTTTTTTTTTGAATTTTAATTTTAGTGTTGAACTTTTAGGCTGTGATGCAAAAAATTCAAATCTTGTTCGGATTCTCCAAAAATCAACGTGCAAGTTGGCAATTTCTAAAAACATGATGTAAAACAGACATTTCTTACTTTTTTCTTAATCTACGGGCTCTAACGAGCATTAAAACCATGGAATCTAAAAATACTCAAAGAACTAATGTTTTTTATTGTGGTAAGGATTGTATTTCCTACATACAAAACTTTTCCAAAATCTCGCCCTGACACCTTCAAAGTGGCTTCCAAGAAGTTCCCTCGGTCAAATTTTTTCAAATTTTTGCCATGTAAAGGCCCCCAAGGCCCTCACCAAGAGTGGCCACAAGGGCGTGCAAAATGCCCATCCAAAAGTCTCGGATGGGCATTTCGCGCATCCTTGTCGCCACTTTTTTAATAATAATATTATTATAATTTTAGTGTTGAACTTTTAGGCTGTGATGCAAAAAAATCATATCTTGCTCAAATTCTCCAAAAATCAACGTGCAAGTTGGCAATTTCTAAAAAAATGATGTAAAACAGACATTTGTTACTTTTTCCTTAATTTATGGGCTCCAACGAGTATTAAAACCATGGAATCTGAAAATACTCAAAGAACCAATGCTTTTTTTTGTGTTAAGGACTGTCTTTCCTACATACAAAACTTTTCCAAAATCTCGCCCTAACACCTTCAAAAGTGGCTTCCAAAGAGTGCCCTCGGTCGAAATTTGAAACTGAAGGAAAACAATAAAAAAGAACTCCTAAACTATGTACAAACTTTAAAATAACAAAAAATTCCTTCAAAACAAATTTATTGCTAAAAATTTAAAAATAGGTTTCCCTTGGACTTCCCACAACGATAGAAATCAAAGGGTTCAAGGAGAGGTGTGGCATCTAGGTTTATTCCGTCAAGATCTCTTGTACTTTATCATGTCTTCTTATGTACAATCTTACCAAACAAAAACAAATTTACACTTTAAATGACTACAAATCTTATTTACCTTACCAAATACTCTAAAGTAGGGTAGACCTAGTATGTCCCCTCAATCTTTTTTTGATTTGTTTTGAGAGGTATCTTCGGAGATGCTGTTGTGGTTGGTGGGGGGAAAGCCAAGGAGTGGACATGTGTTGGTATGACTTAAGAGAAAAAAAACAGTGTGTATATATGGCAGGTGTGTGGAGAGAGAGAGAGAGAGAGAGAGAGAGAGAGAGAGAGAGAGAGATGACATGTGTCAGGAGAGAGAAGTATTTTTTTGTGGTCGAGGCATGACTACAGGTGGGAGGGCGGATAGGAGACGCATGTCGAGGAGAGACACAGTCGCCAATGTGGGTGTGGCGAGGCGATAGTCCTGTCCAGCTGCATCCCTGTCCACGTCTCACAAGCACGTCAGTCCCCATGACGCATGGCCATTTCTCCCGGATGTGGAGAAAGAGAGCTCGAGCAATGGCGAGGACGCCGACTGTAAAGAGGGATGATGGTGCAGAAGCAGTGGAAACTAGAGACCTCTCTCTCTATCTATCTATCTATCTCTATCTCTCTCTCTGTCCTCTACTACGTGATGTGGTGGACGGCAATCATAGTCCTCCGGGTCTCCAGATACACCTCTCGCAAGCACACACACCACGAGTTGGTCAGGCAATCTCTGTTGCGCATTGAAATTCGGATTTGAGCAGGGTGACGACCTGAGTCAAGGTTCAAGGGTGGAGCTGGGGCAGACACAGGCTGCGTTGGTGGCGAAGCAAGCACCCATCCAAGGGTACAGTTGGGCCCTTTTCTTTTTGATTTGGGAGATTCGTGCGGAATTTAGGTAGTTAATTAATTAATAGGGTAGACCTAAAGTGCTCTTACACATCAACAAACAAAAAAGTCCAAATTTCTTCTCATTAACTTTGATAAACATAAATTTGTGAATAACTTCCAAGGGGTAGTGTGGTCATATTTCTTACATCCATTCCATGACATGGTATGCTCCTGGGCTGACCTATCACATAAAAATATCTTTGGTTGGGGTGCCCTCATGTTTGGAAAGGATGTGTTGTTGATGCAAAGCTATTGTATTGTCTTACTAGGGATCTCTCCATGTTAGCATAATGATTTTTGGTGTAATGGGAGCCACATTGCTTGAGGAGAGCTTTGTGCCATCGTAAAGCTTTGTGTTATGCTAGTTCCTTGAGCCATTCTTGCAAACAACACCACTCAATTAGCATAGTAAGAGGTCACCTTGTATCATGACACATTAGAGACATGTTCTTCAAACAAAAAAAATGTATGAATTTAACATTTGCAAGTTGTATAATAAAGACACTTGTTAAGTATACGTTGTACAAATTTGAAAGTATTTCCATCCAATAATCCTAAAATATACATTACGATGAGATTACCCACTTCTAATAAGCATGGGTTTGAAGCACCTACCTACAAGATGTAACAAAGAAGGCTATTTTAGAGAAAAAGTGGTGACACTTGACCTCTCTAACCTGCAGCCTTTCACTATTTGTGCCAAAAGCAGCCTTTGTGCCAAGCACTACAAAACAAGTAGAGGAAACACCTTAGGCTTCAAAGTCTATGATAAGAGAACACAACCAAAAGTAAGAAGTATATTGTTACCTTGCACCAAGGGGTATTTCTTTCAAATATGTGATGGTATTGGCAAGCTTCATAATGTACACATCCTTTTCTTGCAATTGTTGTTGGAGAGTTTCAACCTCCCTCTTTGAAGAAGCAATACTTTCTTGTAATGCCACTGTTTTGAGATGAAGAGCTTGACATTTGTGCATCCACGAATGCAAAGATTCACCTGCACCCATACACAACCAATTGCAATACCCTAACAAGCCTACTTCTCCCCTCCCAAGATATTGAAAAACTATCAACATTCGTCTCACTAACGGTACGACGTTTCTAAGATGACCTCTTCTCACCCTCACGTGTGGACTTCGCTGCAAACGTCACCAACAAGCAAATATGTACGCTTTTGTTGTGTGGAGTACATGGTGGTGGAGGCATGTGATGTCCATGAGTACCATGGCAGGTGTTGTGTGAGGAAGCAAAAGTATGAAAAGACAGAGGAGGGAGGGAGAAGGAGGAACATGGGAGGAGAGAAGGGGGCAGGAGGGGAGAGGGAGAGAGGGGAGGAGGAGGAGAGAAGGGGTCAGGGAGGGAGAGGAGAGGGAGAGAGGAGGAAGGAGGAGGAGAGAACAAAGGTCTTCTTGTTTGGGGGGGGAGGATTTTTTTGAAAAAGTGGACTTTCAGTGTTTGTAGATTTAAAAAAAGGTCAAAAAAGACTTTTTAATATATATATATATATATATATATGTTGGGGAGGAGTTTTAAGTCAAAAATAAGTAAAAATAACTTTTTTGAAAAAAAGTCAAATTTTGGCTCTTAGTGACCTATGTTTTTGCTGATGTGGCCACACCCCTTTACTCACTTCATTTTCAAAAAGCTAGAGAGAGAAAGTGACCTCCTAGGTACACATCCTACGTGTCTTTAAAAAAAGCTAGAAAAGCCTACTCAAAACTAGCTTCTTGAATGCCCTTGTCCCCTTAACCCTTCACAACACTAGCCTTAATCCCTAAAAATTAGGATTCCTTACAAGGCCCATGCACTATCCATGAGTTTCATAAATGTTGCGAGCGCATTGGGTAACCCAAAATGCATAACCAAAAACTCGTAATATCCAAACCTTGTTCAGAATGCAGTTTTGGATATATTAGCAAGTCAGATACGTACTTGGTGATAACCCGACCGTAAGTCTATCTTCATGAAAATACGAGCATGATTGATCTTGTCGAGCAACTCATTCACGCGTGGTAATGGGTACTTGTTCTTAACAGTGATCGCACTTAATCCACGTTAGTCTATGCACATGTGTATACTACCATCCTTTTTCTTTAGTAATAGGATAGGAGAATCCCATCCTATTACATGTGTATACTACCATCCTTTTTCTTCAGTAATAGAACTCGGTTGAATAAACCCTTTGCTAAGATAGTCAGCAAGCTGATGTTCCACCTCAACAGCTTCAGAATAATTCATTCTGTAGGGTGGTTTGCTGACTGGTTTACTACCTGCAACCACACAGATGCCATGTTGCATAGATCGTGTCGGCGGTAATCCTGATAGAAAATCACTAGGAAAAACATTGTAAAATTCCTTTAATAAATTTCTTAACTCACTAGCAGCCTTTGTTTGTTGATAAGTAGCCATTGCTAGAAGAGATGGGAGAGAAGCATGTGGCGTTGAGGAATGTTCAACAGATCAACATTGGAAAGAAAATGACACAATGAGTAACACAAGAAAAGTTCTTCTATTTCATTATGAGAAATGAGCTTCATAAGCTCTGTTGTACATATTAGTGGTGAGGAAGGCACATACTTCTCTTCTAACAACAACACATGTGCACCATGGGATTCAAAAATCAGGCTATTGTGCTTGTAGCTACGCTTTAGTGATGGTCCTAGGCTTGCTATGCAACCATTCTCTACCAAGCACATCTGCCCTCTTCATATTCATAACCTGGACATCCAAGGATGTGGAGAAGCCTTCTATTTCCAATGGTACAGCTCTAACTTGAGTATCCCATATTCTGGCATCATAACCATTCATCATTGCTACCTTATAGTGGTGGGAACTCGAAGTTTGGGGCAATTTGAGTTTTTTCACTAATCCATAGTTAATGAGTGCTTCTTAAGCTCTGGCATCAGACCAAAGGTAAACCCACGTACTTGTTGAAAGGTGTCTAGCCCTTCCAGCTTGAGGATAATATTTTGATAGTGAGAGATATATTCAAGCAATGATGGGTGTTGGCACAAGGAACCCATGTCCCAAGCCGTCCAATTTCTATCTGCCTCATTCGTGGGCAAAAAATCTTTTCTAAACATAGCCTCAAAGGCTGCCCAACTCTGTGGTATGGTATTCTTATCCTTGAGAGACATCCACCTTTTGTAGGCCTTGCCTTCTAGTGTTAGACTTGTCTGCAGTGCTCTGGCTGTATCCGGAGTATGCCATAAGGCGTGAATTTCATCCCACTTGCTGAGAAAGATATTCACTGCATCCTTATTGCAATCTCGGTCCTCTCCCTTAAAAACTGGTGGCTAATGTTTTTCAACAACTCGTCTACCTCCTTTGTAGTGAGAGAGTGCAAAAAATATGGAGATGGACCCTGTCCATGACCAGAAGGGCCTTGCCCATGATCGGCAATGTGCTCATGCATGTGTGTGTCAACAGGGCCCCTTGGCCTATTGCTGCATAAATTGTATCACTAAAGTGGATAATTTACTGACATTTTCATTTAGGGAAAAAAAATTCGTTTCCATTACTGATATGCGTGCTTTAAGTGCTCAAAATTCTTGGATATTGAGCAATTCATAAGCGTCATCTACTCCCGTAGTGTTGCGGGCACCCTCCGTGAGAGTATCCGGCCGCGAGCCATCATGGAGAGGATCAGGTGTATTATTCTCAAAATCAAAGGTCATGCTGATATTTGAATCCATGGCAATACTATGCAATGTGTGAGAGAGAAAGAAGAATACCTTGATTCCGAAAACAACCTCGTAGTTATAGTTTGCACCACCCATGCCGATAGGTGGCCGGGCTAATGATACCTACAACCGTATGGTCACGCTTGAAAGTTGCAAATCCGGGAGATTAAGCTTGTCATGCAATCACCGCATTCGATTTGCAATTCAAATGTTCTCCATCGATCTTTCTTGTAAACAAGATTGACGTTCAATTTGGAAATATTACCGTCGAAAATTCTACAACTTCAGCGACTGGCGGCTTGTGGAAAGATGTGCCAAGCTGCGGCACCATGCCAGGGTCGAGTGCTAAGCTTGCTTGGGTGCCAGGTTTGGGTGCTAGGTTTACTATTGTAGACACCTTCCCTAAGGAGAGGTTAGTTTTCTTGAATTTTCCCTAAGGCCAAGGGCCTTTGCGTGCCAGGTGTGAACGAAACGGCAAGACACAACAGCGATGGCACAGCGCTCAGTTGAGTGGACAAAGATGCACACCATGTGTAGGGTATTGCTCCTCGGCTTGAGAGGTAGTGTTGAGTTTGATTGCTCATGGCCTCGTGCACCAGTCGAGATCCATAACACAAAGTTTTGGGTCGATTGACCAGCCACTTCCCTTCGCCTCAAGAGGCCCTGCACACGGGTCCCTCCTTCTTTGTCCTTGCCTAGCAAGAGGAGAACTCCACGGTCCTTGCATGCACATGAAAAAAAAGGCAAATGACCACACTCTTCTTGACTAAGTTTAGCTCTGATGCCAATGATAGGCCCAGGGAACTGCCATGGTTGGGCTCACCGCCCAACCCCCCTTGGATATGCCCTTGGCATGACTGGTCTTCTTCTGCAATGATAATCTGGAAGTAGCCTAAGTAGCCATCACATATTGTGTAGCACTGATGACGTGCTACCTCGTTGAGAATCTCTTCTTGCAATGGAACGGGAAAATGATCCCTGTTTGTTGCTGCATTGAGATGTTTGTAGTCTACACAAATCCTCCACTTACCGTTATTCTTTGGCGTGACCACCACTGGAGAGACCCCCTCTGAGTCTTTGATTGGGTAAATGAAACCTTCTTGTAGAAAATTTCTTACCTCTTTGAGCAATGCCTCTTGCTGAACTACCCCAAGCCTTCTGAGCTTTTGCACTACAGGCTTACTTCCTTCCCTGAGTCTTATGCGGCGCTGCACCATTGTGATGCCTGTGATCTTGTCATAGCCATCAATGAAAAGTGTGGCGAAGTCACCCAGCATAGAGATGTACTCTTCTCTCTCTTCACTAGCTAACTCACTGGAGAGCATTCGATGTAACTTACTTGTATCCACCAAGGGTTTCATACTTGATGGTCCTTCTTGGTTCTTTGATGGTGCTTCAGACTGTGTCAATCCTTTTGGATTTGTAAGGATGACTCCCATCACTTCAATGCTATTGTCGCTCTCTTCAGTTGTTGTCGTCTCTTCTCTCGAGGTGGTCAAAGAGTCACTCGTGAATTCATCTTTTGATTCCTCCAGATCATGTTGTGTTGCTTACTAGTCTTCATGTCGTAGAATATGGGCTTTCCCTTAGCATCCTTCATTTAGATCATTCCGGTACTCCACTCCTGCTTAGCCTCCATATCCATGAGCCATGGTCTTCCAAAAGTGATAGGGTAGCCCTCCCCTTTGTGCAGCATGACAAAAATGTATACCTCCACTTCGGTGTTGAATGCCTTCACCTTGATTGCATTCACAATGCCTACGCACTTCACTCTGGTGTTATTTGCCATTTTAGATTGGCAGGGTGCCAACCTACTTACCTCTAGGCCTAGATGGTGCATCATTTTCTCACCCATGATGCATATCTGTGTGCCACCATCTATGTAGATGTTTGAGATATGTTGTCCCTTTATGTGGTCATCCATGATGGGTAGGATGTCATCTAGATTCCTCCCAAAGATAGCCCCAACTATCCTTGGTCTTGACTTTCTAGTACTTACCATCTTCATCCATTGTCTCCTCATCCTTGGTGCAAATGGACCCTACATCAAAACATCTTGAACTAGGTCATATGGTTTAGCATACTCGCCTAACAAAAAATCCACGATGTCGATCTTTCGCTGAGGCTTAGACGCATGCTTGCTAGACTCTCCTTTTCCTTTTATCTTTTCCTCCCTTTGAGAGGCCTCTTTGTGCCTGGCACGCTTCACTCCCATGGCATCCACTTCTTCTAATTTTCCTTTTTCTTTGTCCTTCTCTTTGATACACTCTTCTACCTCCTCTTTTCCCTTAGCTTCAAGACTAATGATACTCACTGCTTGGTTTCCAGCAGGTGGTGGAGGTAGCGGTGGAATGAGAGGTTGAGATGGTGGTGGTGGTTGTACGGGCGGTCGAAGAATTTGGACCGGTGGAATCGGCTTTGGTTTCCTGGGCGGTGGTGGCCTCGCCCTTGGTGGAGAAAACTGATTCTACCTTACACCTCTATTGAAGTTTTGCCTTCTTGGATGAGGACTGGAGTACATGCCATGGACATCCTCTCCACAGTTGTAACAATGGTAGTCCTGATTATGTCTTCATTGCCCTCTTCGTTACTCTGGATTTCTGGCAGGTGCATGCACTTGATGCACCAGTTTCTCTAAGTGGTTCGTGATTCGGTTGAGCAGGTCTTGTAGCCGGTTCCTATGGCTAATTCCTCTGGACGGCTGTTGCAGGTGTGACTAGGTGTGGTCGGGTCCTACCCCATTCCTCTTCCTCGGTAGTTCTGGCTTGTAGATGCAATTTCTTATCTTTAAGGCGGGCTACTTCAAATGCTACCTCATACGTAGCAGTAAACCTTTCCTTCACCTTATCTTTAAGAATTGGCCATAAACCAACCACAAACCGGTCTTTCTTTAGGAAATCGAGTGACCCTTTGCCCTCCCTCAGTGATGCAACTCATCATCCCCATAGATCCATAATGTTGCTCTTAGCAGGTCCCACCTCTCCTTGGTGGCTTGTATCAAAGCATTGCACCATGATCCTGGTTCCACTTTAATTAACAGTGGAAAAATATGCAGACACAAAGCATTGTCATCCCTTCCAGAGACAACACATGCTATTTCAAGACTATCTAGGAAATCCAAAGCATTTTCCCCAACCTTACCAATGAAGGTCGGGGAAAAAACTCTTGCCATTGCAAAACACAATTTTTTCAAAGTTTTTTTTTTCTTAAACACAAGTGACTTAGAGGCTTATAGCGGCTTTCTTACAAAGGTTGGGTGGATACATCAAAACAGGATGAAAATTGGAACATTAAAGGAGTGATGGTAATCCAACACTAGGAGGATAATGGGGTTTGGGGAGCTAAGGATATCTCCTAGCACCTCAGACCAAATAAGAACACAATCTTCTACCGATAGAAGATCTTCCTATCTACATATATATGTACGTGCATGTGTTGCAAAAACCTAAATGGAGAAGCGGTTGGTCCGTTATCCATGATGCACAGAGTGTAGAGTACTCACTACCCTTACCATGCCGATGTTGACATGCCGGTACATCCATAGGAGGTCATCGCCCTTCATAGGCTCCACCTTCATTGCTCATCATGTATGGAGTGATGGCGATGTGTTTGACCACTCCTAGCCTTTTAGCTAGCAGTAGTTGCAGGTAGTTACCGTAATCGGCTCGTTGAATGAATTCCACACCATTTAGTTGTAGCTCATCTCCGGCCCACTGGGTTTCATTTGTGGTAGACAGTTTCTTCAAGATGAGTTGTACAAGGAGAGGAGGAAGGCCCTCTACCCGCCCTCCAAAACAATGAGGACAGTAGCCAAACCACTCCTCTCTAGGGCATGGGAACCTCCTTATCACCCCCGTTTCGGGGTTGTCAAAGTGAACTGGCAGCGTTCGCATGCGCACCGCAAATTGATAGGCGATCTTTTGCCACTTTGCTTTGGATGACCTTATTTTTGGCAGCCTAGGCACAATTCTACTTTCCAGAGCTGAACTCAAAGCACTCGCATGGCCAAGAGCGTCTTCTTCCATGGGGGTCATCTGATTTAGGATTGGCCTAGCCCTCCTTTTCCTTTGGCACAAGTAGCCCCTTTGGGCCACTTAGGAGCAGAGGATACACTTGTTTTTTCAAATTCCTTGGGAAAAAGAGGACTCATGTAGAGGATTTCTACTTCTCCTTTATTCTTTGATGTCACTCATTGATGGACTGCGGTGGGTGAGGTCAATGAGAGCAGCCTGCTACCCTCCCTCTGGTGGCTCTTGATTAACGGTTAGAATGAGAGCTGCAAGATGGAGAACTTACTTCCTGGATGTTGACAACGGTGTATTTTGGCAGCAGCACTTTGATGAAGGCTGTTAGTGCTTCTTCAATTTCTTCCTCCTTAGTTCTCCAATTGGAGAATTCCCGCAACCACTTGTCCATGGTCGACGAAGTGCATCATTTTTAGCGTTGTAAACCGAAGGATTATGAGAAGCCGTCCTCCGTGGGGGCATCAAATGACAAGCACAAGCGCAAAACGGACCCCAACGATCTCTACGCCAAGACCGTGCACACCAAAATCGTCATGAGGAGTGAACAGGGGGCACCACCTAGCTTTGAGCGATCTCTACGCCAGGACCGTGCACGACAAACTCGTCATGGGGAGTGAACAGGAGGCACCACCTAGCTTTGAGCGGCTAGGATGCGAACAAGAGCGATTTAAATGAACATTAACACAGCACACTGCACACACACACACACACACACACACACACACACACAGAGTGACGTAGATGATGAAAACCCCTCGGGATGTGAGGGAAAACTTGATTCAAGGTGGTATTTATACAAACCTTTGTTTCGGCAAGATGGAGATCGTGGTGACACGCACACACACACACACACACACACACAGCCTAAAGTGCGTTCTCTAGGGAAAATTCACATGTAAAGAGGTCTTACTTGTGTGCATAGCCACCCCTTTGGAGTCAGTGTGTGTGCATGGCTTCTCTCTCAAGTGCTGACCCCGATAGTAACCTCTCAGTGCTCTTTTATAGGTGTAGGCTGCATTAGTTTAATATAAACTGATTAGTTTTAGGGCCCTAAGCTGGAGAGACAAAGCACGTAGCCGGGTCCCGAATGGTTGACTGGTGCTTTGTTTTGGGAGGAATTAGAAAATGATACTCTCCTAGGTGGACCTTTGTGACCATCACCTAGAGAGAGGTGGAATATCAAAATGATTTTTACAAGATTTGGCTTGAAAACAGAAAATGTATTACCCTATGGATGTTTACTGAGGAAGTGCGTCATGGGGACGAGATGTCAATGAATTGCAGGTTTTACTGGTGCGTCGGCATAGCGCACTCGTCAACTTCGATGTTGGCTGGGGTATGCCTTCAGCGTCTTTCTTTGAATTTTTGTCGATATCGCGTGATTTTGGTCCGTTTGTTGATGCGTCATCGTCTGTTTTTGCTGCTTTTTTAGTTTTCGTGTCTGTGTGTGTTGTTACTGCGTATGGTGTATGTTCTCATGCGTGTAGTGTATGTATGTGGGTGTATATGTACGTGCTCCTGAGTGTGTGTGTGTATGGAAAGAGAGAGAGAGAGAGACAACTTATTTTTTGAACGAGAGAGAGAGAGAGATGGAGTGCGAGAGGTAGAGAGAGAGCTAAGGGCCAGTGTGTGTGTGCTTATGAGTGTGTGTGTGTGTGTGTGTGTGTGTGTAGGTAAGTGTGTATGTGCTTATGAGTGTGTGTGTGTGTGTGTGTGTGTGTGTTTATGGTAAGAGAGAGAGAGCGGGCTGAATTTTTACACACAGAGAGAGAGAGAGAGAGAGATCATGGAGTTTGAACGAGGGTGAGAGAGAGCAAGAGTATGGAGTTGTGAGAGGGTGAGTGTGGGTGTGGGTGTATGTAGGTGTTTGTGTGTGTGTGTGTGTAGATATATATATATATATATATATATATTGTGCTACTTGCCACCGACACAGGAAGAGAGAGAGAGAGAGAGCGCAAGATGGAGAGAGGAGAGTGTGGTGTGTGTGTTTCTCAAGAGAGAGAAAGAGAGCTGTGCTTCGATAATGGATATGAGAGAGAGAGAGAGAGAGAGAGAGAGAGACCATGGAGCCAAGTAAGAGAGAGAGAGAGAGAGAGCTGTCCTCTTTTGATAATGGAGGAGAGAGAGAGTGAGAGAGTGACGGCCCCCTTTGTGAGCGCTGAGACGAGGGGGGGGGGGGGGGGGGGGGGGGTTGGCGGCAGCTGTGATGGACGTTGTAGCATAGCTATCTGACCCTAACATAATTCAATACTCAGAGAAGTGACTTGAATAGGGCACGAAGACCCTTTGAGGTTTTCAATCTCAAGAAGTGAACCTAACAAGGAAATGCACCAACCCAACAAGCAAACCACAACTCAATGATCAATGAAATCTACCTACGTCCTTTCTCAGACTTTGAAGAATTTTGGAAACCAAAGCCGTCTAAGCTTCAGAAAAAAATCCTATGTACCATTCTGGCCAAGATCCCTACTCATATGAACATTGAACAACTCTACGAGAAGGGAGAAAAAGTACAAGAGAAAGGTCTAGCAAGAGCCATCACTTCCTTCCAAAGCTCAAGAAACCACAAGTTCCCCCTTGCCCATCAATGCGACACAACCACATGAAGAAACCTTGATTGAAAAGAATCAAGGTCCTGAACAAGCAGCTCAAGAAGAAATACTTGAACAGGAAACAACACAAGAGATACATCAAGTGAGTCAATAAACGATGAAAATAGAAGTAGCAGTGGGATCTCAACAAATAGAAAAAGTTCAAAAGGTGCCAAAGAAACCGCCATAGGAAGTTGAAGTAGAAGCTGGACCAATTACCAAGCTTTCATAGAGGCAACACTGGAGGAAGTGGCTAAAGATAAAGATGAACAACAAGAAGAATCATCCACATCTAGAGCAAAAGGCTTAGAAGACATTGACGAGTACACTCACTACGCACGTTAGATTTTAGAGAAACTAAAGAGTGAAGTGTACTACTGACAAAATCACATCCAACTTGTGACAATTAATCAACAACTACTAGAAAATAGAATACAAGTTATAGAGGCACTTCTAGAAGAGTACAAGGTTGTGCACGAGACATCACAAGTAGAGACAAAAAGGCTACAGAAGGCCAACACAAAGCAAAAAGTGGAACACTCTGAAATGACAAACTTGGGGGGATTTCATTTAGGATTACACCATAAATGATGCTCAAGATCACACCATAAAAGATCCTCAAGATCACACCATAAAAGATGCTCAAGGGCTGCAAACCTGGGGGTATTTCTTTCAAGATCACACCTTAAAAGCTGCTCAAGATTATAGGAATTCAATGTCAACTATGTTGATGCTCAATGGTGACTAGATAGGCTACAAGTTGCCCTAGCCAAATTCCATTAGAGGATCTAGATTAAAAAGTGCCACAAGCAATGTGTCTAAGGACATCGACTCTCAATTTAATGGCAAGGGTGGAATGACTGAAGCATTGAAGAAGTAGCTAAATCAGAAATGGAGTCTTATCTCAAGCTCTAAACAATGGACATATAAATTTAAATGTGTGTGGATTTTCCTATAGCCATCAAGGACATATTTTTGATGAGGTATATAATACATCAAGGGGTTTGGATTGGATCAAAAGCATTAAGGTTTGGAGTCACTAATGGAAAATGCTCAAGCTATAAGGGAGCAATAGAAGATATATGTCATCTGTTGTTCTCATGGAAAGACTCCCAAGCAAGCCATCACAATCCTATAGAAAGGAGGCTTCAACACAATACCCAAATCCTAGGGGTACATGATCTGTTACTCGGTAATTGCAAGAATATGGACATCCCTCTTTGGAACATATGGAGGGGTATCACCATTTGGTTCATCTAGAAAATAGAAATGATGGTATCTTTGATAAAATCCCCCTTCCCTTGTCTCAATTGAAGTTTGACCTGAAGCAAGCAACTGAGAAACTTTGTATGAAGATTAAGGTGCCAAAGCCTCTCAAGGCTCTCAATTGGACATTCAAAGGCTATTTCGATGGAAACAATGGAACTCCAAAATACTTTTGTATTATACCAGTTGAAGGCTTGGGATGAAATGAGTCATCATGGAGTTATAATTCCTGTTCATGTTGGTAGACCCACCCCCTTCTTGTGAGTTCTTTGTATATGTTTCCTTCTTCATTAATCTAGTTTTTCACTCTTGTCAAAAAAGAGAAAACTAACAAGTGATAATTTTCCAAATTCCAATCCCAAGGTTTTGATGCTGAGGTCTTTATAGTGGCATGGATTGTGAGGCCCAATAGTTACACAGAAAGTCTTTTGAATTTCCACTTTTAAGGGTCTTTTCATTTTCTAAACTCACCCTTTACTTAAACACTCAAAATGTTTTGAAAGGCTGAATCTCCTCTTTGACTTAGGGCTTGAGGTGTGGTGATGGCGACCTGTGTGACACCGGAGCCAATACAAGCGACATGCTCACATATGGGACCCCTTCGAGGCACATCCTAGAGCCTCAAGACCTCTCATGTTGTGCCCGATGGGTCCACTGTTTCTTTGAAATGGATTCAACCATCCTTAACCCCATGACAAAGGATTAACTGCCCAACATACAGCTGCTAGCGGGTCAACGCGATGGACTTCTATAGCATAACTTTCCGGCACTAACACAATGTCAATACTCGAGGAAGCGACTTGGATGGGGCACAATGACTCTTTGAGGGTGTCAACCTCAAGAAGTGGACCTACAAAATAACACTCTCTCTAGATTATGTAAATCTATCACTGCAATCAATCATCAACCTATTTTGGCACTCAAATGGAATCCAAAATTCTATAAAACTTTAGAATGATGTTCGAGACACTTAGGGGCACTAACCTATAGAGTTTGGTTGCATTCTAAGGAGGTACCAAACCACAATCCATCATGATCAAGGTTCTAGAAACTGTAATAGAACATACCAAAAAGGTCATCCTAAGGTCTAGGAACACTCTCCTATGGTAGGAATGTCAAAAAATATTAACGCTTTCCAATCAGCAGATTTAGCCTACTAGCACGTAGTCACAAATCACAACGAAATCGACAATGAAAGTACTTGAATGAAAGAGCATCCTTTGTAATAAAACAAAATCAAAACGAGCGGGTCTTGCGAGAGAGGATAGAGACAAAGGAGGTGGGGGGTGGGGTGGTAAAAACAAAAGCAGTTTTACACCAAACGCGTTTTGCTTAATAAGCTCTTTAGTGGTGTCAACAAAAGGGGGATATGGAGGGGGTATAAATAGTGGGGTGTGGCTCAAAAAACTATATCTGGTACCATTTGAAAAGGGGTAGTACCTACTGAAAGATAGGTTATCACCCAACTTTAAGTGGGTACTCTAAAAAAGGGGGGGGGGGGGGAGAGGAAGAGAGTTGGTAGGGTAAGAAAGTATGTGGAGGGTTTGCTATAAGGAGTGGTCAAGCTTGTACAAAAAATTAAAGAAAGTTGTCTCTATCTAGAGAATGGGTGGATTTTTAGAGGGGTTGCACATATCCAAGACGACATAGATCATCGAAGTTAGCTGCTGTAGGGTTTAGTCAAAAAAAATAAGGGGGGGGGGGGGGGGGGGGGGGGGGGAATAAGGGGTTTAGAGAGTAAAGCGCCGAGATTGGGTGCATTCATCCAGCATATCAAAGGCTTAGGTAAGTGTGCGAGGTCGGTGTTGGATTTAAGGAGCTTTGTGAGGGGTTTGATAGTGTTATGTGACAAGTTTAGATGGCGTATTAGAGGTGAGAAAGGAATTTTAATGATGGTTGGAGCGGATTTGGTTTTGGAAACCGATTGGAGGAGAGAGGGTCACAGATTGTAGGAAAGGTAAAGAAAGCAAGCTTCCAACAGGGGAGAGGGATAACCCTTAGCTCTCAGCCTAGAAAAGAAAAGGTTACGAATGGAGATAAAGCCTGAAAGAGAGCTTTCTCTAATAATGTACCTCCTAATCTCTGCGAGAATAAAAGCGATCTTTTGGTGTGTAGGGTGCCAGGATTGCCAAGGGATGTAATTGTAGGAATTAAGGCTTTTTTGGTATCAATGGGTGTCAAAGCAACCACAAGCGGCAAGAGAGGGCCCCTTGAAAAAATGAATATCCAAGATAAAAGCTTCTTGCATCGGAGATTTTGATTTGCTCTTGGAGAGGGTGTCTATACTTATGGAGGAGCTCGTTTAGGCTGACAGAGGACCGCCCCATATTTGGAAGGCATCATCTATGAATCTTTTGAAACAGAGAAGGGAAGGGAAAGATATGAGATTCATGCCTTCCTCTAAAAATCAAAGAAAGAGGCAGGCATATACAACCGCAAAGTTTGACCCCACAATGGTACCCTTAATTTGGTGCCAAAACTCTCCATTGAAAGAGAGATAATGGTGGTTGAGGATAAGAGAGGCTAAGGATAAAATAAAGTGGATCTTAGGGGAAGAGAAGAAACCCTTGAAGGAATGTTTAAGGGCTAAGAGGCCATCATGTATGGGGATACTGGGATAAAGAGACTCCATATCAAAGGTGAAGAGGATAATGTTGGGAGGAAAGGAAATAGAAGCTAGTTCTAAAATCAGAGAGTGTGAGTCTTTTAGGTGTTGGGTTTTGGACAAGAGAATGGGGTAGAGCTGCACATGGATCCATTTAGAGGCGTTCTCTAAAATGTAACCTTTGTACGAACAACTGGGATGACCAACAAGGATGGGTTTGTGGATATTAGGTAAAAGAAAAAAGGGGCTAGGCTTAGGGTTTTTATGCGAGGAGGAGAGGATAAAGGTTCTTTCGTTGCTGGGAAGAAGAGGATAATTGGTGATAATAGAGGAAAGGAGGGAGTGTACAAAGGGTAAGCGGGGTGTGGAGATTTTAGTGTAGGTGAAGGGGTCCATGAGATGACGCAAGGCTTCATTGCAATACCCAAACCTAGAAAGGATTACCGGACCTTAATTCTTATCCGTTGCTTTGATAATGATGCTAGGATCATTTCTTAAGGAAGAGATGGAATCCATTTAAAGGGGATTAGGGTGAAAGGGAGGAAGATAAGAGAGAATATTTTTAAGGAGAGGAAAGGCAAGCTTAATTAAAAGTTTGGCTAAGAGATGTGGAGGGAGAGGGAGGATTCCAAAGCGAATTAGAGATAGAAAAAGAGGAGGGAGGAAGAGAAGGTTCATTTTTAAAAAACATTTTAAGTTGTAAACACCTTTCTAAATTGGAAAATGCTTGAAGAAAAGAGGAGAGGGGGGGAGGGGGGAATATAATTGAGACCAAGGCCCACAATCCTTTGTTCTGATGGGGAGAGAGAGCGATTGGAGAAGTTATGGTAGGAGAGGTTAGTAACTTTGTGTTCAAGAGAAAACGTGATAATTTTGCTAAGAGTCAAAATCTTAAAAAGATGGGGGTTAGTGAGGGGGAGCCAGAATTTACAAATTTTCTACCTGAGAAGGGGGAGTGGGAAAGAAAAGGAAAAAGACAAGGAGGAGGGGTTCAGATTTGGGGAAAGAGAGGGGCTTGTGAAAAGATAAAATGGACCCAAGTGGTAGGGTGCCCATTCCCTACTTCACTCTCCTCCATTGCAAGTTTTTTGAAGTTCTTGGCAAACTATGCTTAGGGTGTAGAGGCTTGGTTTGCGGTGCGAGAGAGTTGAGGGGATAATTGGGGGTTTTGAGTAGAGAGGGTAAGGGGGCAGCGCTAGATGAGGATGAAGGTGGGAAGGAGTTTTCTGGGGTGTTTAAAATGGGAGGATTGTAAGAAGGAGAGGTAGAGTGACGGTGGCCTAAAGGGGGCAAGGTTTTAGGCTTTTTAAAGGGTTGATGGGTAATGTCCTCATGGGGGGTTCTAATCAAAGGGAGGGGCTTCTTGAAAGTTTGTTTTGTGTTAGTTCCATGCGTGTTAACCTTTGGAGGAGAGGGTTTATAGGAGGTTGAATGGTGGGGGTTGTTAGCGGGTTTCTTTCGGGGGGGCGAAAGTAGCTTTTTCATTTGGGTGGTGACCTCGTGAAGCACCAATTCCCCCACCATCTCCTCCTTAGGTAAAGACTCCACTTCTTCGAAGATGGAGGATTGTGTTCTTTTCCTAGCATTGTGAGCCTCTACGCTTAAGGAGGAGGCTAAATGGGCTTGGAGAATCTCGTTTTGAAGATGTGCATCAAAATCATTGAGGGAGGTTTGCTTCCAAAGTAAGAGTTGATTTTCACAAGTCGTGGGTTGCACTCTTGGGAACGAGATAGGTGCAAGATTTTTGGTGAGGTCCTCGAGTATCTCTTCCACTAGATCACGGTATTCATCAAAGGATTTTTGGAGATTATTGACAAGTAACTCTTGGGCTTGGATGTACGCTTTAGTGCAATCTAATTGGAATTGGATATTGAGAGCGTTCAGCTTGGCGCTTAAAAGTGCTTGAGGTTGAGAGTCTTCTATGGTAGGGCGAGGCGGCTTCATACAAAGGATATGTGGTGCTTTCTGAAAGGAATGAAGGTCTTGTAAGTGAAAGAGGTGCAATTTGGCTTTGCTAAGCTTGTGGTTGAGTGCTTTAAACTCCACCAAGGAGAGGGAAACAATTTTATTGAATTCTAAGGGTTTTTTGATTGCCGGTTATTGAATGGGAGAGAAAGGAGAGGGAACTACCACAAGGGAGGAAGAGCTTGCGGGGAGAGAGCCGAAAGAGGAAAGGAAGGCAAGGGGAGGACTAGTGAGGAGGCCGCCTTGAGAGGTGCTAGAGAAAATGCCACCATGTACATGTTGTGGAGAGTAAGCAATGCCGGGATGATGTGAGGGAGAGGGGTTAGTGAAGCCATTGTTTTACGTCACGGGAAGGGAAAGTTGATCAAGATCTTCAAGCGGTTGGTTAGCGGTGAGGCCTAAGATTTCTTCCGAGCTAAAAAGGGTCTTTTTCGAGGAGGTAGGGAGAGATGACGTTGGAGAGGGTACGTTGATGAGGTTTGCCACAGTGGTAAAGCCGGGGAAAGTAGATTTACCCTTATAGACGGTGTTGGGTTTCATTGGAATTACAAGGGCCGGGGAAATGGATGTGAGTGTTCCAGGAGGAATTGTGGTGTGGGCCGCTATATTGGAGATAGGGGAGGCCAGAATGGACGGAGCCGGAAGCGAAGGAGATGGAAGTGAAGCATTTATAGCCATTGGGGGTAGGGTTTGATACCAAAGCTGAAGCCGAAGCGAGGGAAGGAGTCTCCATATGGATTATATAAAAAAAGAGGAAGGGTTTGGTAAAGGAATTTCTTCGCACCCTAGTTACGGGTGGGAGATCGGAGTGCCCGGTGGGAACGTGGCCTAAGCTAAAGGGTGCTCAAAAACTGGATACTGGAGAATTTGTAGAAGCAAGAAGCGCCGGTGGCCTTGGTGTATAAACAAGAAAGCTTCACAGAAGCCGCCCATGGCATGCAGCAAGTTGCACAAGGGGTGAGGAGGAATGACGGAGAGCTAGGAGACTTTGTAGACAAGCGGGGCTGCACAGCTGGCCTTAGTGTGTGAAGAAGCAGGCTTCACAAAAGCACACAAAGCGTGCAGCAATCAGGAGACCTTGTAGATGAGATGGGTTGCACGGCTGGTAGCATCGTGGAAGCTTGCATGGGACGTTCCAATCACCCGCTTAGTGCAGCAGCTCGATGCAGGAGTAATAGCGCCATGGAGGAGCGACTGCGCCGTGGAGTAGCATGAACATCCGAGGATGCAAAAGCTGTTGTGAGAGGCGCGCTACAGCCACTGTCCAAGTTGCCGAGAGATACGGGCGATGGCCTTACAAAGAAACCGGGGAGGCACCGAAGAGAAAATGTTGCCGTTGCCACGTTGAGAGCCAGACGTTGCTGAAGTCATCGTCAGAGGCTGTGATAGCCTTTTCGAGAAGCCGAGGAGGATATGCCTGTCACCTTGTGTAGGGGCCTACACTTGTGAGAGTTCTGTAGCGACATCAAGCACATGACACAGTAGGGTACTGTAGGTGATTATCAAGTAGAGGCAATAGGGGAACCGTAGGCGGTGTGGGAGATAAGTGAGTTGTATCTAGCTATGGGGGAGATGGTTCGCAGAGTGAAGGGGGGATGGTGGAGAGAGTGGGGGAGTTGCTCGATATGGTGTGAGGTGGAAACAGAGTTGAAAAAGGAGAGCAAGAGGCGAGCATGTTTGCAAAGATGGGTTAAGGCGAGCTAAGGTGAGTAGCTCCTTGAAGTGAGCCAAATCAGGGCGCGAGAGTCCTTGCTGGGAGCGCAAGATGAGCAGGTTTCGAGTGTAGGGGAGAGCCTGAGGATTTTGCTAAAAAATTTGTTTTTTTTAAATTTTGGTGAAGTAACTTGGCTTTAATCGGTCAGGATTCCCTTAATACCCAAAGTTCATGGAAAAGCTTCACGAGGTCGCCACCCAAATGAAAAATCTACCTTCGCCCCCCCGAAAGAAACCCGCTAACAACCTCCACCATTCAACCCCCTACAAACCCTCTCCTCCAAAGGTTAACGCGCATGGAAATAACACACGAAAAACTTTCAAGAAGCCCCTCCCTTTGATTAGAACCCCCCATGAGGACATTACCCATCAACCCTTTAAAAAGCCTAAAACCTTGCCCCGTTTAGGCCACCCTCACTCTACCTCTCCTTCTTACAATCCTCCCATTTTAAACAACCCGGAAAACTCCTTCCCACCTTCATCCTCATCTAGCGCCACCCCCTTACCCTCTCTACTTAAAACCCCCAATTATCCCCTCAACTCTCTCGCACCGCAAACCAAGCCTCTACACCCTAAGCATAGTTTGCCAAGAACTTCAAAAAACTTGCAATGGAGGAGAGTGAAGTAGGGAATGGACACCCTACCACTTGGGTCCATTTTATCTTTTCACAAGCCCCTCTCTTTTCCCAAATCTGAACCCCTCCTCCTTGTCTTTTTCCTTTTCTTTCCCACTCCCCCTTCTCAGGTAGAGAACGTTGCAAATTTTGGCTCCCCCTCACTAACCCCCATCTTTTTAAGATTTTGACTCTTAGCAAAATTACCACGTTTTCCCTTGAACACAAAGTTACTAACCTCTCCTACCAAAACTTCTCCAATCGCTCTCTCTCCCCCTCCGAACAAAGGATTGTGGGCCTTGGTCTCAATTATATTCCCCCCTCCCCCCCTCTCCTCTTTTCTTCAAGAATTTTCCAATTTAGAAAGGTGTTTACAACTTAAAATGTTTTTTAAAAATGAACCTTCTCTTCCTCCCTCCTCTTTTTCTATCTCTAGTCCGCTTTGGAATCATCCCTCTCCCTCCACATCTCTTAGCCAAACTTTTAAGCTTGCCTTTCCTCTCCTTAAAAATATTCTCTCTTCTCTTCCTCCCTTTCACCCTAATCCCCTTTTAACGGATTCCATCTCTCCCTTAAGAAATGATCATAGCATCATTATCAAAGCAACGGATAAGAATTTAGGTTTGGTAATCCTTTCTAGGTCTTGGTATTGCAATGAAGCCTTGCGTCATCTCATGGACCCCTTCACCTACACTAAATCTTTACATCCTCCTTACCCTTTGTACACTCCATCCTTTCCTCTATTATCACCAATTACCTTCTTCTTCCCAGCAACGAAAGAACCTTTATCCTCTCCTCCTCGCATAAAAACCCTAAACCTTGCCCCTTTTTTCTTTTACCTAAGATCCACAAATCCATCCTTGTTGGTCATCCCATTTGTTCGTACAAAGGTTACATTTTAGAGAACGCCTCTAAATGGATCCATGCGCAGCTCTACCCGATTCTTTTGTCTAAAATCCAACACCTAAAAGACTCACACTCTCTGATTTGAGACCTAGCTTCTATTTCCTTTCCTCCCAACATTATCCTCGTCACCTTTGATGTGGAGTCTCTTTATCCCAGTATCCCCATACATGATGGCCTCTTAGCCCTTAAACATTCCATCAAGGGTTTCTTCCCTTCCCCTAAGATCCACTTTATTTTATCCTTAGCCTCTCTTATCCTCAACCACCATTATCTCTCTTTCAATGGAGAGTTGTTGCACCAAATTAAGGGTACCGCTATGGGGTCAAACTTTGTGGTTGTATATGCATGCCTCTTTTTCTGCTTTTAGAGGAAGGCATGAATCTCCTATCTTCCCCTTCCCTTCTCTATTTTAGAAGATTCGTAGATGATGCCTTCGGAATATGGGGTGGTCCTCTCTCTAGCCTAAACGAGCTCCTCCATAAGTATGGACACCCTCTCCAAGAGCATATCAAAATCTCCGCTATAATCTCCCCGCAAGAAGCTTTTATCTTGATATTCATTTTTTCAAGGGGCCCTCTTTCGCCGCTTGTGGTTGCCTTGATACCCATTGCTACCAAAAAAGCCTTAATTCCTACAATTACATCCCTTGGCAATCCTGGCACCCTACACACCAAAAGATTGCTTTTATTCTCGCAGAGATTAGGAGGTACATTATTAGAGAAATCTCTCTTTCAGGCTTTATCTCCATTTGTAACCTTTTGTTTTCTAGGCTGAGAGATAAGGGTTAATATCCCTCTCCCCTGTTGGAAGCTTGCTTTCTTTACCTTTCCTACAGTCTGTGATCCTCTCTCCTCCAATCAGTTTACAAAACCAAATCCGCTCCAAACATCATTAAAATTCCTTCTCACCTCTAATACGCCATCTAAACTTGTCACATTCCACTATCAAACCCCTCACAAAGCTCCTTAAATCGAACACCTACCTCGCACACTTACCTAAGCCTTTGATATGCTGGATGAATGCACCCAATATCGGCGCTTTACTCTCTAAACCCCTTCTTCCTCCCCCCCCCCCCCCCCCTCGTCCCAATGATAGAATTCCACCCCCCCTTATTTTTTTGACTAAACCCTGCGGCAGCTAACTTCGATGATCTGTGGCGCCTTAGATATGTGCAACCCCTCTAATAATCCACCCATTCCCTAGACAGGGACAACTTTCTTAAATTTTTTGTATCAGCTTGACCACTCCTTATAGCAAACCCTCCACATACTTTATTACCCTACCAACTCTCTTTCTTTCCCCCCCTTTTTTAGAGTACCCACTTAGAGTTGGGTCATAACTTATCTTTCAGTAGGTACTACCCCTTTTCAAATGGTACCAGGCGTAGTTTTTTGAGCCACACCCCACTATTTATACCCCCTCCATATCCCCCTTTTGTTTACACCACTGAAGAGCTTATTAAGCAAAATACATTTGGTGTAAAACTGCTTTTGTTTTTACCGCCCCACCCCCCACCTCCTTTGTCTCTATCCTCTCTCGCAAGACCCGCTCACTTTGATTTCGTGTTATTGCAAGTTTCAAAACTAAAATTTCATTACAAGTTGCCAAAGAGTTGTCACTTTCAGTTGTATGCTTTGTACTTCAAACATTGATAAGGATAAGGGTCCTTTTTCTACTTTACAGCATAGGCTTTATACCTAGGGCTCTCTTGGACAATGGCCGACTAGACAAAACTCAGACCTTTTACTACAGACTTTACAACTTAACATCTTAGAGCTTGCCCATTTATAATCAGGAAAATTAAATGAAGAGATATGGAAATTTAAGGCTCGTGGAAGAAGGGGTCGAATCAAAGGGCGGCCGTCTGACTTGACCACCAACATCCCCCCTTGCTAGTTTTTGCACGCCCTTGTGCAAACTATCCTTCGCAGCTTGTCAATGGGATCGATTTTCTTTGGCAATTGTGGACTGAGTTGATGTAGCTTGATTTAGTAGTCTTGTGCTCGCTTCTCGAGTGTACAAGTGAGCTGCTTGACCTATTTCTTCTCTGGCTTCAATTTCCACCTTTTTAGGCAACTCTTTGAAAGGGTTGTTACTTAATGTGCTTTGATAGGCGATATGTATAACCGGTAGGTTCTTTTTCATGGGGTTGAATATGGATAAATCAACTTTGAAGAACTCGGTCATGAATGCCTCTTTGAAGGTTTGCATGTAATGAGATGGCAAGAACATGAAGCGAGCATACAACCGCATGATCACATTTTTGTTGGGAATATATGTCTCCAGATTTCAACACAAACCTCTTGTTCCTTCTAGGAAGAGCTATGAGGGGTGGTTCACTGCTTCAATATCCTCAAATGCAATGATGCATGTGATTAGAATCTTGGCAATCTTCACCAGCATTTGGCACGTGAGACCTGGAATATCTTTGATTTGATTGATGAGTCCTTTGAGCATGTTTACCATATACCTTTGTGATGGAGGGAAATTTACAGCTAGCTTTGTGAGCATCGGGTAACTGAGCATTGCGGGTCTCTTGATTTTCCATGAATGGAAGCTATCCCAAATTGCATTTAGTTGATAGGAAAATAGGTTGGGTCGATCCTGAGATGTTTTGGTGAATTTCTATAATATGTCTCATCTGTTGGGTGATTCTCAAACCATTTCTTTCTCCAGAGGGGTTATTGACAAGGATTGTCTGTAATTGATTTGTCGTTACTAAGACGTCCCTATAATGCCCCTTGTGATTTGGCTCTAGACTTGGCAGCATCTCCTTTTTCCATAGTAGAGCCTCTTGTAGCATCAATGGCATGGATATCATCTCGTTTTTGTAGTTCTTGACAATCTCATCGAGTGTGATCATCAGCAGGAGTGAGTTCGTATTGCATATATGCCTTGTATGAAGGGTCATGCACTTATGAGATCCACCTTTGAATTTCCTCTCTAGAATTTTCTTGATCTTATTTATCTTCTAAACAATATAATCTTGCCTCTATAAGTATGCTTGGTAGCTCTATAGGGGGAAGATCCATGCTCATCTATTCATGCCCGACGGTCTGAGGAACCTCATTTGTTCCTGCCCAGTGGTCAAAGAAACTTCTACTGCTTTTTTTATGGGCTTTCATGCACTAATGGATAGACCTTCTATTGTAAAGCCAGGGCATGTGCAACGCTTTGAGTAGACAGATCTTCTTTTGCTTTTGCCAGTTGTTCCTATAGCATTGCAATATCATCCCCTTTTTTCCTTTGAATGGCCTTATGCCCTGTTGTCATGGTTTGCCTGTCATATTGCTCTTGAGCTAGGGACACCTTGAGATCTTCCAGCTCTTGCATAGCTAAAGCAGGTGTTGTTGAAGTAGAAGCAAGGGCTGGGGTGTCTTTCATTGCTAGGAGTTGTGTGAGTGTTTTGTTGACCACCCCATCAGACCCCCTCAGCTTTGCATTCTTTTTCCACTCTTTTCCAGTTTTTCCTCTAGTTATTGTTGCTCAACCTATAGATTTGTATTCGCTTCATTGAAGGATTGAGCTTCTTGATAGTAATGAGCAACATTTTCTTTCTCTCGTTGCAATTCTGGCTGGATTTTGGTTTGTACTCTTTGTAATTATTCAATCCTGTTTTGTAATTGGCGGCTTACCTCAACTGCTCTTTTTTGGTGTCCTCTAACTCTATTCCTCTTAAGTTATGGAGCGCTCTTTGATATTGGAATTGAGGGTTTATCTGTTCCAAATGCTCAACAATGTCAAAGACACTCACCAACTGCTTGCCTTCTTCTATTATTGCTTGAGAGTGGGTTGTCGTTAGATACAACGTTTTTTGTTGATTTTTTTTTAAAATTTGGAATGGAAAAAATAGAGACAAATTTAACAAAAATATATGTCTACTTTTTCTTTCCCGTCAAAAGTCTTCCAGGTGGTCCCCTCTTGACTCCATGTGCAAGCCTTGTGTCCACAAGTGAATAATGCTTTCATTTGATAATATTTTGTTGACTTCAAATCCATAATGCATAAGATTCTCCACCCTTTTACTATTGACTCTTATTCTTCACCTATAGTGACGGTCAGGTAGAATTAGCATCCAGTGACTTTTTCGTTTTCATAGGGTTTGTTCCTACCTCTTCTTATTTCCAAGATCCAAATGTGTCAAAAAAATAACTATGTACAAAATATATACATAGATTTTTGTGATTTTCATGTATCAGTCCTTGCTCCTCCGCAAAGCCTTGAAGCCTTGCCATCAAGTGCATACCAAGAGAGAGGTTGAGCAAAAATTCAAAAAGCAGCCCTCACAAGCACTGGGGATGATAGATGAACTACACATGAACTACCACCGATAGAGAATCAACTAGATCTAATTCACAAATCCAAATGCACAATTAAGCCAATGGCAAGACCCTCTTCATCAAAACCCCCAAAGAAGAAAGAGGCTGGATAGAGCTCACGAAGAAAAAAATCTAACAGCAAAGAGATAAAATTAGGCAGACAACTCAACGGGGAGATAAAGCCAAAGAATAGGGATAATCCTTTTGATGATCAATCCTCACATGAGGACAAAGAGTATGAGAAAGAACATAAACTCTACAAAGTATTCCTTAAGAGAAAATCGTTTGAGCATACAAACACCATGCCCATATCTCAAACTCAAAGATCTTTGGAGGAGGCTCAAGCCAAAGGAGGAACTCCACAGAAAGAGAGAAAAAGAAACTACAAACCTAGGAGTTGAAGTGGATGATGAAGGAGAGGAGGAAAAGAACAAGCTGCTAGAACAATGCAAAGCAGAAGCATTAGAAAAAAATAAACAATACAAAAGAAGAGTGGCTAAGGAAAATTTGGATATTGTCGGCAACATGTGGCAAAGGATCTAGAATGAGCTTAAAAGAAAAGCTAATCAAAGAGAGCAACAAGAGTTTGAGAGACATTTAAGACAAATGGCCTAGAGTCATCTCATGATTTGAATCAATCAGAGAATGAAGAAACCAAACCCAACCAGAGGACCAAGAAGGAGACGAAGAAAAGAAAACCAAGAAACACAAGCAAAATAGATCGGGAGGGTGGCATGGAATCTTTCAAATTCCATACAAAAAATGCTCTATTGAGCAAAAATCCACCAACCACTCCTCCTCTTGTTCAAGATTCAATGGTCCCTACAGCAATCCAAGAGAAGGATGGGCTAACAATGGATGTACCAAAAGAAAAAAGAAAAAGCAAGTATCAGCAACACCGCCCATAGATCAAGCGGTGGGCGTGTCTGAAAACAAGGAAGGAAAAGGCCAGGCTTTATCGGGACAAAAGAGAGAAAGCAATAGGCAAAGAGGAAGCTAGTACCTCAAGACAACCGCAGGAGACAACAAGAATAATTCTACTATGGCATAATATTAGCTATGGTTGTTTGTTTTGATGTGTGTGTGTGTGTGTGTGTGTGTGTGTGTGTGTGTGTGTGTGTGTGTGTGTGTGTGTGTGTGTGTGTGTGTGTGTGTGTGTGTGTGTGTGTACATTTCTTAATGGCCAAGAGGTTTGAGTTACCATGCATACATGAGCTTGTTAGATGTTGATTATGTGAAAATCCACTCATGAATTGTATGGTGTTTATGAAGCCCATGCTAACGAATCTCTAATGATCTCTTTGTCTCCCTCTCTCTCCTTCTCTTACATTTTCCTTGTGTTATGTGCCGACCCCCCTACCATGCGTCCTAGCCGCATTCCAAGCTAGGTGGTGCCCCTATTTTGTACCTCCCATGATGAGGCCATCGTGCATAGTCTTGGTGTAGAAGCCACCGAGTCTGTTTTGCATCTCCACCTTTCATTTGATGCCCCCACCAAGGAGGGCTTTGCAAAGACCTTCAATTAACAAAGAGTAGTGATGCATGCCATTAGTCATTCAAAGAAAAGGGGATTTGTAATTGTTTTCTCATTGATTTACTACCATGTCAAGTGTCTCTTTTCCCACATTCAGTAACAAGAAGGGAGAAGACAACACCATTGATTTTTGGATAACTTTGACATCGCTTGTCTGGTTTCCAACAAGGATGATGACGCCTCACGACAAAAATCTTTCCTCTACTGTGATGAAAGTAGAGGCCAATTCTTGGTACAATGATTTGCCCCAAGCTACCAAGGATGCATGGGACTTACTACACGTGTTGCATTTGTGAGGAGGTTTGGTGGAGGAACAACCTCAAGTTATGGCAGTTACAGACAGAGTTAAAGCAGGGAGGTATGCTAGAGTATGCCACTTACGAATCCAAGTTTGTGGATTTGTGGGAGCGATGGGTTGCCTCACTAGAGGAAGGTGAAGGAGCACCTAATTTCCTCTAGAAGGACCATTTCATTGTTGAGGAAGATGGCAAGTAGGTAAGGCTTCAAGGATTAGCCTCGTGGATAATCCACATGCATTGGCCCACTTGACGTGAAGTTTGGCGTTTAGCTAAAGATGATTATCAATCATTAAAAATCTTATAACAAAATAAAAATGGATAGTGCCCTACCAACTCTAATACCAGTTGTAGGATATTTTATGGCGTGAGAAAATGAAACTGTGAATGGAGTTCATTTTAAACCCACAGGTCCGAGGATCGAAACCTTGCTGTGACACGAGTTGAGGAAGATGGCGAGTAGGTAAGGCTTCAAGGATGAGCCTCGTGTGGATAATCCACATGCCTTGGCGGACTTGACTTGAAGTTTGGATTTTAGCTAAAGGTGATTACCAACCATTCAAAATAGATGCCCTTGGGATATTTAAAAGCTAGGGAGAAGAGATCTTATAACAAAATAAAAATGGATAGTCCCTTACTAGCTCTAATACCCGCTGTAGGATATTTTATTGCATGAGGAAATGAAATTGTGAATGGAGTTCATTTTAATATATGTACAGTTTCATTTCCTCACGCCATACAATATCCTACATTCATAGATGGCCTCTGGTCGTCGCTTAAAGAGAAGGTGCAGGGGAGATTCCTTGCAACGTATGAGTTGGTAGTGGAACTAGCTTGCCTTAAAGATAAGAAGTTGCACATGCAAGCAAGAGTCAATGAGTCAGAGGAATCAAGCTCAATCAAACTAACCTCAATTATTGCAACAACTGCTCAGAGGACCCAACCAGAAGAGGCAGAAGGAAGGGCAACAAGACCTATTGAGCCGCATCACTACTCAGCTAGAGAATATGTATGTGCATTTGGTGCAGCAAGGACATGCACAAAGCCACAATCAAGACCAAGGAAGAGGACAACAAAGGAAAAACCAGGAATACCCGTGCTATAATTGTGGAGAAGACAGCCATGTTATATAGTATTGTCTACAGCCAAGGAGGCAGAATTTCAACAGAGGAGCCAGGAAAAACAAATTTCACCACCAAGAACAAGATCACCACCACCCAAACCACCACAACAAGCACCACCCATGCAAATTCTATAGCCACCGGTTCAAACACACCCACCATCACAACAAACCCTCATTCCACCCTTACCTCCACCACCAGCCAACAACCAGGCAGTAAGTGTCATTAGTCTGGAAGGTAAGGGAAAGACAAAAGTGGAGAAGGATATCAAAGGAGTGGCAAAAGTAATACCAAGGTAGAAGGGGTAGATTCCATGGAGGTAAAGCATGCTAGGCATGGTGAATCTTCCCAAAAGGAAGAAAAGATGAAAACCAAGGGGGAATCTAGCAAGAAGCCAGTCACGAAGTAAAATTTACATTGTAGAATTTTTCTTTGGTTTTCTAAACTATATGATTTGGTTCAAGATGTTTTCGTGCAGGGCCCAAAAATCACTTGGCCTCAGTTACTCCACCTTGCACCTAGGGTGAGGATACAATGAACAAAGATAATTAACACGATGACTAAAGCCAAAGATAGCTCGGGCTATCTCTAGCAAGAAACTAAATGACATACTACCGATGATGGATGCTCACATCAAAGGGCAACACACCTCCAATATCTACATCAATGGTGGCACACAAATATGCATCATGAGTGAAAAAATGATGCACCGTTTGGGTTTAGAGGTGAGTAGGCCGGCGCTATGAGGAGCAAAAATGGAAAATAATGGAAAGTAATGTAAAAGTTCAATGTGTTGGTATTATAAATGTAGTTAGGGTAAAGGCGTTCAACACCGAGGTGGATGTGGATATCTTTTTCATGTCACATAAAGGGGAGGGCTATCCTATCATTATAGGGAGGCCTTGTCTTATGGCTATGAGAGCTAAGCAGGATTGGGACACCGGAATAATCCAACTCAAGGATGCCAAAGGAATGCCGATAATTTATGACATGAAGATAGGAAAACAACGTGACATGGATCTAGAAACCTCTGAAGTTGAGTTTTCTAGAAACTCTTCAACCACTTCATAGGAGAAGTGAACAATGACTGAAGAAAGCAACAATAGCATTGAGGTGATGGGGGTCATTCTCAAGGACCCTAAGAAGATGGAGCAACCTGATGCATCATCATCAAACCAAGGGGATCCACCAAGTATAAAACCTCTAGTAGAAGCAAGTAAGCTACATAAAATGCTCTCTAGTGAGTTGTTTGAAAAGAAGCATGAAGATTATATTTTGATTCTAAGTAATTTTACCACATTGTTCGTTGATGAATATGATAAAATAGATGGCATCATAGTAGTTCAGCATCACATGCAAAAGCTCAGGCCACTAGGAGTAATTCAACAAGAGGCCTTGCTCAAGGAGGTAAGGAAACTGCTAGAAGCAGGTTTCATCTATCCTATTGAAGATTCAGAGTGGGTTTCTCCAGTGGTAGTCACACCAAAGAATAATGGTAAGTGGAGGGTTTGTGTTGATTACAAGCCCCTTAATATGGCCACAAAGAGGGACTATTTTCCTCTTCCTTTCCAAGATGACATTCTTAAGGAGGTAGCAGGACATGAGTGCTACACGGTATGTGATGGCTATTCAGGCTACTTCCAAATTAGCATCACAGACGAAGATAAAAAAAGACAACCTTCATTACACCATGGAGATGTTTTGCTTATAGAGTGATGCCTTTTGGTCTCACCAATGCTCCAACCACTTTTCAGTGCTATGTGACATTTGTTTTTCAACCATTCTTTGGAAAATCAATCTATGTTTTTATTGATGAACTTTGTATCTATATCTCCCGCTCTCTTCATTTGGAGAAAGTCTATGAAGGTCTAGCTAGGCTGTAAGCTTTGGGTGGCCAACTCAAGGTGGATAAATGCCACCTTGGTGAAAGCAAGGTTACTCTTCTTTGCCATGTGCTATGCCAAGGGCATTGAAGCTGATCCAAGCAAGGTTCAAGACTTGGTGGCTTTGCCCAAGCAGTCGGTCTCTTTTCTTCAAAAGGTGAGGTATTTCAGTAAGTTCATTCAGTTCTCCCTTTACAACAAGTTATCCACCAAGAGATCTTCACTTGGAGTGAAGAAAATGAGCAACAATTCAATGAGGTAAAACAAATTCTAGCCTTACTTCCCACCATTGCACCTCCAAAGTGGGATGAGCCATTTTATGTAAACCCTAGTGTGGGCAACGCCACACTTGGGGCAATATTGATGCAAAAGGTTCCTCAAACTTCTTTCCTGCATCCTATCTAGCACATGGTGCTTGTATTAATGTGTTCTACTACCAAATTTCACTCTTATTTATTGTCTAGACCATTCATAATTTTAACCATGGAAGAAGTATTTCCTTATGTAATGCAGCACACGGATGTTTCTTCTAGGATTTCCAAATGGCTCACAAGGTTGCAAGAGTTTGACTACACAATGCAAGTGAAGAGCCCCACAAGAGCTAGTCTGGGAGACATTCTCACTCATTGCCACTATGAAAAGAAGCTGAAGATCAAGGAAAGTGGCAAAGAAGTAGCATCTGTATTGGTGGAAGTCCCTAAGATAGAGAGGGATCACTCTCTTTTCTTTGATGAAGCCTATAAGAGGATAATGGACAAAGCTGCAGCAAGAATTGTCATCTTCAGTGAGCAAGGGAAAAAGGTATTCTCCATTGAGAATCTGTTGGATTACCACTCCAACAACGAAGAAGAATATGCAGCCTTAACTCTTGGGTTAGAGTGGTGTGTGACAGAAGGTATTCAACGGTTAAATGTATTTGGTGATGCCATGTTTTTAATAAAACAATTACAAGGAACTTGGATTGTAAAAATCATAGCTTCTCAAGCCATTTGCACCAAGTTAAGAAATCTCTAGGAATATTTCAAGCTATACAATTACATCATGTCTCTTGTGCTCTAGCTAGAGAGAAACTACAAGATGTTCCAGTGGTGTGATCAAGTTAAAGCTGCCTCTCTTCCAAGGTAGCAATGATATGCCCAAAATTATGAGTTTCTTGGACACAAGAGAGTGTTCTAAAGGTCTTACCAAGGGCCAAACACAGTGGCTTGTGCGCAAGGCAACAAAATGCCACTTTATCATGCTTGGTTGATTGTTATGTGATGCAAGCAGGTGCGAATGATTTTTTGATCATTTTAAGGTGTCAAGATGTCACTGAATGCTTTGATCCATATGAGGATGGCCAACCACACAAAGGTAAGCTATCTTGGGATATTTGAAGATGTTAAGATAAAATTCTTGTGGATTGAGTTCTTGGTTGATTGCTACGTGATGCAAGAAGGTGCGAATGCTTATCCGATCATTTTAGAGTTATAGCCCATGGTGCTAAGCACAGATTGGGGCATGTGATTGATCACCATCACTAACCAAGACAAAGGAAGGACCATTGTCTATAGCATGAAGACACATAAGAGTCATACACAACCCCTATTGGAGATGCAAGATACAGATTCAATAGAAACTACATCGTGTGATAGTGATGCTTTGTCTATGTCATCAGAAGAAATCGTAGAGGATCTTGATGCAATTATGTCCTAATCTATTTGGGATAAGTGTCCTTTGCATGATGTGGAGTTCAAGGAGGACAAGGAGAATCCAAAAGCAGTTGTAGAGCCTTCCAAAGTGAACGTAAGGAGCATGATAAAAGAGGACTTGATAGAGAAATAAAAGAAGGAGTATGAAGACATGTTTATGGAGTTTCCAAAGATATTTTTGATCGAATATATAGAGTTTCAAGGAGAAAAAGGGGTCGAGCATAGAATCAATCTAAAAGAAGGCGCCAAGCCAAAGGTTCAAAAGCTTAGAAGGCTGGGGATCATTCATGAGAGGGCACTTCGTGAGAAGAGGTGACAAAGCTTTTGGAAGCACATATCATCTTTTGAGTGGAGGAGTTTGAATGGGTCTCTCTAGTAGGTATTGTGCCCAAGAAGAATGGAAGATTTAGGATATGTGTTGATTTCAAACCTTTGAATGCTGTCACAAAAAGGAATCATTATCCACTACCCTTCCTGGATGAAATCATCAAATAGGTTGCAGGTCATTAATGCTTCTCAATCATGGATGGATTTTTTTGGCTACTTTCATATCTTGATAGCGATTGAAGATCGATTGAAGATAATCTTCATCACTCGTTGGGGTTGTTTTTCCCACAAAAGAATGTCTTTTGGGCTGGTTAATGCATATGCTACCTTCCAAGGGTGGATGAATAGCGTGTTTGGTCACTACTTGGGTAAGTTCATTTGATTTTCATGGATGAATTTGAATGTTATAGATCCAGCTGGGGTCACACATTTGGAGAAGCTGAGGTTGAGTTTTGAAAGGCTTCAACAAGAGGGTGGGCAAATCAGCCCGAAGAAGTGTAAGTTTGCTCTTGCCAGGGTCCGTTTGCTAGGACATGTGGTTTCACAAAATGGAATAGAAGATGACCCAAAGAAAGTTAAGGCTTTATTGCTTATGGATCCGCCCAACAACACAAAGGATTTGGCATCATTTGTGCATAACCTTAGGTACTTGTCGCGTTTGTTTTGGATGCGATGTCAGTATGTGTATCCTCTCCAAAAATTGAGTCAAAAAGTTCAAGTGTTTAGTGAAATGAAGACATGCAACAGACTTTTGATAGTATCAAAAGGAGGTATTGTGTGCTTTACCAACTGCAAGTCCTCTTGCCTTGAAATCAATTTTCTATGTATCTATCAATGTGGGGTCAGTAGCTTTTGGGTCGATGCTCTTACAAAAGCAGGGAAGGAACTTCAAGACATTCTATTTTGAGAGCAAGATGAAGAATGTTAAGGGAGTTCTCCTACACAGAAATGGAACAGTGGGTACTCGCCTTGGTTCTTTCTTGTTGCAGGTTCAAAACATATATGTGGCCCCAAAAGTTCTATGTGCTCACCACATCAAACCTTTTACCGGATGTAGTACAACATTTGAAGCCTAGCAAGCACATCTTAGAGTGGATTTTGGAGCTTCAAGAGAATGAGTTTGAGTTTAAAGTGGACCATTATGTTAAAGATCAACTGGCGGACATAGTGGTACCCAAGGGAGGGGAGATGGCGTCTTACCCAAAAATTGACAAGGGTGATCATGAAGAGGAACTGGATATTACAGATGCATATACGATCATGTTTGATGGTGCATATAGGAAAGTTCTTCAAAAGGCAAGTGGTGGAGTAATCATGAAGAACCCAAAAGGCAATGTTATTGTTTCTTATAGATCTTACAATCTTGACATCTGAAAGTAACAATGAGGCCGAGTATCTCACACTTTTCCTTGGACTGAAGCAGTGTGTTGAGTTAGGATTGAAGAGGGTCATTGCAAAAGGGGATGTGTTGCTAGTCATGAATCAGTCGCTTGGTTTGTGGAATGTTAAGAAAGACAATTTGAAGAATTGGCTCTATGGCATCAAGAAGCTTTTGCATTGAGAAGATACACTTTAAGCATGTTCTTGGTGAGAATAATAAAGAAGCTGATGAGTTGGATAGGGACAAGTTGGATGACTTGGTAGCCCCTTTAAAGGTCAAGGAAGCCTTGTATGCAGAAAGGGAATCATTATAAGATATAGAAGTATTTCTTGGTAAAGGGAAATGTCCAGAGGGCATGTCAAAGGTTCTGCATAAGAGAATAGTTGTAAAAGCAAGAAACTACACATTGGTAGGTGAGGATCTCATGTTTTATGGAAAAGATAGCATTCTGAGGAAAGTGCCGTACAAAGAAGAAATATGCTTGATTTTGAAGCCCTGCCATGGAGGAACAAGCCATCAAGGTAAGGATCAGGTTGTCTTTTGTATTTTGAGAGCGGGTTATTGTTGGCCCTCTATGATGAGAGATGCTTATTTTTTGTGCAAGTCATGCCATGAATGCCAAGTGTTTGCATCCTGAAAGATTTTGGCTGAGCCTCAAAAAGCTATAATGTCTTTTGATACATTTGCAAAATGGGGACTAGATGCTGTAGGTCCAATGCCAAGGACCAACAATGGCAAAAATTATATCCTTGTGGCTATGGACTATCTGATAAAGTGGGTGGAACCAAAAGCTATGAAAGACGTAATAGCAGGAAGAGTGGCCTCTTTTTTGTATGAACAGGTATGTTGCAGGTTTGGAGCCCCTATGGTTATCATTTCTGATTGTGGACCAGCCTTCATGGGAAAACTTGTGGGTGCTCTCATGGAGAAATTAAAAATTCCACACAGACATTCTTCTCCTTACTACCCACAATGCAATGGGTTGGTTGAAAAATGGAATGGTCAAATTGTGAAGATGCTATCAAAGTATGCTGGAGAGAATCCTAAAGCGTGGGACTTCGACTTGGAAAAGTGTTTGTAGGCTTATAAAATTGTGTATAGAGTGTCAACATAGTTTACACCATATGAGCTTGTTTATACTTATGCCCATACAGGTACAGTTGGATGCCTTGAAGTTGTTGTGTAGAATGCAAGGCGAGCATAGAAATAAGTTGCAAGAAAGAATTGTTGCTCTAGAGTTGTCGCAAATGATTAGACAGAAAGCCAGTGATTATTATCTCTAGCAAGCAGAGACAAGGATGGAGAAAATGAATAAGAGGCTTCCAGAGAAAGAGATTAAAGAGGGAGATCTACTGATAAAGTATGATTCTCGCTTGGATTTCACCTTTCAAAAGAAGTTGAGGCACAAATTGTTGGGGCCGTATAGAGTGAAGTATGTATTCTCTAATGGCACATATGAGTTGGAAAAGCTCTTTGGAAAATGTTTGCGTTATAGAATAAATGGTTATAGATTGAAGTAATATTTTGCAAGGGATGTGGTTCCAGATGCAAATAGTCTCTTGGTTGAGCATAAGTGCTCTACCTAGAGGGTGGCAATGATGATAGGCCGCATTTGGCGTGTACAAAGTAGCGTGTATATGCATGGACATAAAAGAGTTTCTCTCCCAAGCCCTATTGTTGCCCTTAGGCAATAAGGATACTGCGGGGAGAGAAGCACCTGTAGCAAGGAGATTCTAGAGTTTGTGGAAGAGAATGAGAACCTTAAGAGAGAGAGATGCTTGTGCAAGATGAAGATATGGTTACTAACCTTGTGCACATAATTGTTTCCCGCAAGAAGGTTGTACCCATTACATTGACAAGGTTGCTGCTTGAATACCTTCCAATGAAACAATTAGGACACAACAAGAGAGATCGAAGGAAGAGTAAGATAGAATTAGAGATAAATCTAAGTGTGGTGGTGGTATTAAAGATAGATAATGAGAGATAGAGATAGAGTTAGAGACAAGTATTGGACTAGATATGCAAATGAAAGTAAAACTAGCAACATATATATTCTTACATGAGAGCAATCGCCACCACCTTAATGGAGAGAGAAGATGAGGCAAGACTTCAGCCTTTCTTCAAGAGAAAGTGTGGCACTAAGATGAGTATGTCACTATGGAATTGATCTATTCTCACTCACTCATAACTTGCCTCAATGAAGAGAAGGTTGCCCTTTTTATAGGTGAGGGAGCCATGTTTTACATAATCACTTGATTAGGCTAAAGAGTTAGCCCAAATCAAATGTTCTTTGGATATTTCTCAAAATGGGCAATATTAGGACTCAAAATATCATGAAATTCAGCATTTTTGATCGTTGAGGCTCCATGTGGGTGCATGATGTATGTGGGCCCCACCTAGGCATCTTCTGTGTGGCTCTATCAGGGGGTCTCAACTTGTGTGTCTTGTCCTTCAAGGCATCTTTGAGGTGTCACATTAACATGCTTGTGTCTTTTATCCTCCAAATATCTTATTTTATGGAAAAAGACCAAGATTACCTCTTTTCACTTGATTCACCTGTTTACCATCTCTTCTTGCAGTGTAGTTGTGAGAGGGTTTTTCACTAGTTTCCCTGTAACTCGGATTGACATGCTTCAAAAGGAAAAATTGGCCTACTAAAAGAGCTTGACTTGGTTTTGGCCTTTTCTCCACGCCCTTAGGTTGGGATTTTCAAATTGGGATGGTCCAAGAAGCTTTGGATCTTCCTTTTCATAAAGTCTTCTAGTAGGCCCTTCCCTCTTGTATGTATCCAAGAAGGTATGCATTATTGAAGGGTTATATTATTGAATAAATGTGAAAAGAAGAAAATAATTTATATATGGTAGGGTATAGCTGAGATATTAGAAGAAATATACAAATGCTTTTCCCCCAGACAAAAAGAGGCACAATCATTGATACTTCTCTTGCAGTACTTTCTAATAGTAAGGTACATTTATATTACTTCAAAGGTAATACTAAGGTATGGTAGAAAGCTTTTATTTATGCATAGAGTATTATATGAAGTATACTTATGCATCAAAAAGTCACAAGATAAATCATTTAATGCCCGTTCCCACTATATACGTACCACAGCACGACAACGGGTGACTTTTAATCATCATGGAAACATAGCATATCATCATGGAACAACTCTGTGGAATAATAACTATATCAATATCAATAAAACAAATGATGAGACGACTTCTAATCATCATCGAAGCGCATCATGAAATCATGGAACGACTCCATGAAATAATAACCATATCAATAATGAAATGATCAGTACGAATGATTTGTGATCATCATGGAAACGCATCATGACATCATGGAACAACTCCATGGAGGAATAATCATCTTAATAATAATTAATCAATATAAACAATCTGTAAACATCATGGAAATGCAACATGGCATCATGAAACAAGCCCATGAAATAATAACCATATCAATAATGGAACGATCATTACAAACGATTTGTGATTATCATGGAAACCCATCATGGCATCATGGAACAACTCCATGGAATATATAATAGTCATCTCAATAAAATGAACGATCAGTATGAGCGACTTCTAATTATCATTAAAATATTCATGACATCATGGAACAAGTCCATGGAATAATAATCATCTCTATAATGAACAAACGACTTCTAATCATGAAAATGTATCATGACCTCATGGAAAAACTACATGAAATAATAATAATCATCATCTCAATAATGAACTGTCTGTAGAGATAACTTGTAGCTAGTCATAAAAACATATATATCATGGTATTGTGGAATAACTTCTTGAGAGAATAATTCTTAATGAGAACGATCAGTACAAATAATAATATATCATAAAATTATGAAATAACTCCATGAAATAATAATCATCTCAATAATGAACAATGATTATAATGACTTCTAATTATGAAAACATATCATAAAATCATGAAACAACTCTATAAACACAATAATAAAGAAAAACAATCATAAGAACTTATTATGAGTAAAAATCATAAGTTTTTCATATTTTCGTTTTAAAAAAACATTGTTAAACTGTATCTCTTTGAAAAATCATCAAAATTACAACTCTTCAATATCTATATGTAAAAAATTGAAATCATAACGATTTGACTTGGGACATTGATGATACCAAAATATTAAAATTATAACTCTTTGATTTTTACAATCAAAAGAGAAAATAAATTATCAAAATATAACTATTTGATAAAACATCACAATCATAAATATTGACAATCACAAAAAAGAAAAATAATATGAGTTATTAAAGTATAAGTGTAAATATTGACTGCAGAATATAAAATAAATCATCAAAATTATAAATATTTGAGATATAGCTACATAAATCATTGAGATATAATACTTTAATATCCACATGAAAGGAATAAAAATAATTATCCAAACATAATATATTAACATAAATCTTCAAATACAACACAAATGATCAAAACTATACTTCCAGAATCATAGCTCTTTACAAATTATCAAAGCCATAATGCTTCAATATTTACGATGGATACAACTCACTTTTTTTTTCAAGTGAAATATTATATATCTACTCCCTGTGTAGAATATGATATAGTAGATATAATTCTCTCTATAATAGCATCATGTAACTCTCAGTAATTTAAATTTAGAAAATCTTGATTTGATCTTTATCATAAACCACACTTAATCGAAACAAAAACATAATAGAAAGATTTCAAGTGATATGACTTTGATGTAACTCGATATTGTACATGCATCAAAATATAGGTGATATACATAAAGAGTAAATATAAAGATCAATCAATTTATCTACTTATTTTAATATATAAATTTAATTAAAGACAATTAATCTAATTATTTTACACAAATTGAATTGCATATGATTCATAAAAAGCAAACCAAGAATTATGCAACAAGAAACTCAATACATATCAATATATAAATCTAATTGAAAATAATATAATCAATTCTTGATCTAAGTTTCTTTTGTACAAATCAACTTTCGTATGATGCATGAAAATTAAATCAAAATTCATAACAAGAAGCTTAACACTACAAATTCAAAAATATAAAAGCTCTTACCTTTTGATGATTTCAAATGAAAACGTATTGAAAATAGTTACCAATTTGTCATAAGCTACTTTTGCTACAAAATTTGATAAATTTGTCATAATCAACAACTCCAAAACGCCCCAAAAACCTTAAGAACGACCCTTCAAACACTGAAATCCGTGTTTTGAGCGAAAAGTTATGATGATTTTATGTTTTGCTGAATTGTAGATTTTTATTGCCCACTCATTACACAAAGCCGTGGGAGGCCAAAAACACTCTAAATTTATGAAAAAAATAGAAATGATGTTCTGATACCATGTTGAAAAGACAGAGAAACAAAAGAACAGAGACACGATGCGCAGAGAGTGCAGCCCCAAAGTGTATAGAATACACACACAAGATGGGGAATTTTATATTTGAGGGCTTCCATTTTCAAGATTTTGCAATTGGAACATTATTTTTGAGCTTTTTGATGCTCGTATTACAGTAACAATATCTTCAAATATTAGTGTGGCATGAGAAAAGTCTACATTAGATTGTGCATTTCTTCAATCACCAAACAATCAAATGAAACATATGTATGTCTTTGCTTGTGGAAATGTATCTTCATGCATATCTAATTATTAGCCTAAGATATAATTTTACAAAAAGCACCTTTTTTATTAATTATGGTGCATCTTATTTTGAAGAATACTCAACAACATACCTACCATAGTCTCAAATTAACTTAACAAATGAACTCAAGAACCTCAAGACCAAACTAGATTCCAAGTAGCAACAGGATATGCATATCATACCACACGTAGCAAACCTCTAATCACATAATCGAGTCACACGACCACCATAATTCGTTGGCATTAGGTTTGCAAAGAAATGCACAGAGCATGGAGGAGACGAAGGAAGCTCAAGGCACACAACTGAGAGTGTATTACTTAGTGTGTAATGGAAAGAGAGATAGCCCCAGAGTGATGGGCATATCTACAATGCACTGGGAAAAAAACCTCCTAAAGAGGGAAAAAATGCCCTGACGGTCCTAGTGTGTTCACACACATCACTACCACATGTATATGGTAACAAATTCCCCTTGGAGTGATGCGGTGAACAAGAGCTGGCACATGAGTAAAGGGAAGTGCCATGCCCTGAGGACATGATGAGTCGACAAAGGGGAGTAAGCCCAAAGCTTTGCAAAAAGCTTCAAGCTTCTCACGAGACAATGCCTTTGTGAAAAGATCTACAAGGTTGTCCTGTGTTGGCACATAAGCCAAGCTGATCTCTCCAGTTGAGAGCCTCTCCCTGACATAGTGGTAATGCACCTCAATGTGCTTTGTGCGAGCATGAAAAACTGAGTTCCTTGCAACTAGTAATGCGCTTTGGCTGTTAGTGTAGATAGTGTTGGCAGTGTCTTGTCCAACACCCAAATCAGCCAGAAGGCGTCTGAGCCATACACACTCAACCGTACCTGTGAAGATTTCCCTGTACGTACTCATCCTCACAACTAGAAGTGTCCACAGTAGGTTGCTTCTTGCTTAACCATGATATACATGAACTGCGAAGCATGAAACAAAAACCTCTTGTCGACACTCGCGTGTCAAAACTAGCCCAATCTAAGTCCAAAAAATCATGTAAGTCTGGTGGCAATGATCCCCCCTTGGGATAAAACAAGCCAAGATGTAAAGTGCCACTAAGGTAGTGGAAAATCCTCTTGATAGCCTGTCAATGCTTAGACCATGGGCTATGCATAAATCTGCTAACCTGTGAGATTGCAAACTGAATCATATGGCCTCATGTTGCATACATAAATGAGACAGCCAACAAGATTTTGGTAAAGAGTGACATCAGCAAGATCATCACTATCATGTAGACTTAACTTCAAACATGTTTCCATGGGAGTGGCAATAGGTTTGCAATCCTCAAGTCCAAACTTACATAGCAATGTCTCTATGTAACTTTTCTAACACAAGGAAATACCGCCATCACACTGCTTAAACTATATGCCCAAGTAATGATGCAATAGCCCCAAATCTTTCATCTTGCAAGTAGCATTCAAATCAGCCTTAAATACAGTAATAGGTCTCTCATTTGGTCCAATGATTAGCAAATCATCTACATAAAGAACCACAATGAGAAGTACATCACCCTCACGCTTTACATACAATGTGCTTTCTGTTGGACTGTTACAAAAGCCTCGTTTGACCAAACAAGTGTCAGCTTTCTCATACCAAGCACAAGGAGATTGCTTCAACCCATACAAAGCCTTCTTAAATTTGCACACTTTGTCCTCTTCTCCTTTGTTGACAATACCGTGAGGTTCCGTTACATAAACTTCCTCGAATATGTCACCATTCAAGAAAGCAGTAACAATGTCTGATTGATGTACATCCCAACAAAAATGGGCTACCAATGCACATAGAAAATGCACAGTAGTCATACAACAAGTGGGAGAAAAGGTCTCTTCATAATCTGTGCCTGGTTGTTGTGAATAACCCTTTGCAACAAGTCGAGCCTTATGGAGATTGATCTCACCATTTGTCTTGCATTTCAACTTGTCACAATGGACTTTTTTCCAGGAGGCAAATCACATAAAGTCCATATGTCATTTTCTATAAGTGCATCATATTCTGATTGCATGGCAGCCATCCAATTTTTTGAATTCTGTGCTTCATCAAAAGATAGAGGTTCCTCAACATCATGTAAGCTAGACACAGCCAAAGCATAACAATTCGATGCATAAGATGCATCGCGAGATTACGACTAGACAAAGGTGCATCCAATTTATTGTCATGCAATGTATGCACCAGCCATTTTGGCAAACCTCTAGCCTGCTCATTTTCAGCCCTTTCCTTATCAAGTACGTCATGTACATCTGCATAAATAATAGGCTAATCTGTAACATTTTTGAAAACCCCCATAGGCTGTACATTTGCCTCATTGGAATTTACATTCAAAATTCCACCACTTAAAAGAGGTAACAAAGTGTCATAAATTTCCTGTGAGCTTACATTACTGTCTCTAGTATATGACAACAAGGACTGAACAGAATCTTCCACAAACACTACATCCTGTGAAACCAGAATACACTTTGTTTGCGGATGATACAACCTGTAACCTTTGCTTTCAACACTATAACCAACAAAAATACATTGACAACCTTATCATCCAGTTTTTGCGCTGTGTTTGTGGCACCAAAGCATATGCCAAACAACCAAAAACACGCATGTGCTCAATAGAAGGCTTTCTATCATGACATGCTTCATATGGAGTAATAGACTGCAAAGCTTTTGTAGGACACCTGTTAAGTACATAAGTGGCACACATGATGGCCTCAAGCCAAAAAGAATGCGGCAAAGCTTGACTTTCGACCATACATCGTGTCATTTCTGTAAATGACCTGTTTTTTCTCTCAGCAACACCATTTTGCTAATGCGTATAAGGCACTGTACATTGGTGTTTTATCCCACGACTAGCCAAAAAATGTATTGAATTCTTAAGACATATACTCCCCCCCTCGATCAGAATGGAGGGTGCCCATAGTACATTTTGAGACATTTTCAGCCATAGCGAGAAATTGTTTGAAGCACATAAAAACTTTGGACTTTTCTTTAAGCGGAAATTGTTTGAAGCACATAAAGGCTTTGGACTTTTCTTGAAGCGGAAATACCCATGCATGCGTGGAGTAATCATCAATGAACGTCATGAAGTAAAGATAATTGCCCAAGGAAGGAGTTTGCATGGGTCCACAAACATCAGTATGCACAGGCTGCAACCTGCATGTGGCCCTAATTGAACCATCCTTTAGAAACTTCGAACGTTGCATCCTATCCAAAATACATCCTTCACAAACATGTTTGACAGGTGCTTCAAGAGGCGGCAAAGAAGCAACCATATCAGATTTTTGCAAACGCAATAAGCTGGTAAAATTCAAATTCCCATAACGTGCATGCCACAATTTTTCATCTGAAACAGCCCTTGATTCTGCAACTATATTTGCAAAATTTTTGTCCACACTTGTTATACAAAGTGAGCTTATATAGCCCATAGCACAAAAGGCCAAATGCAACAATTTCGTCACCAAAACTAAGATCATGAACTGTACATCTGTCATCCACAAATTTGACTACAAGTCCAAGTCTAGCAAGTGTAGATACAGACAAAAGATTCTTCTTGATCCCAGGTACATAAAGTTCATCAACAAGTGTGAAAGAACTGCCATTTGCAGTAGTAAGCACAGTCTTTCCAACTCCTTGAACCAAATAATTAGAGGCATTGTTGGCACAAGTGACTGAATTCCCATGAGAGCGAAATACTCGAGAAAGGTGAACAATTCATGATGTGAGGTAATGTGTTTTGTAGCACCACTGTCAAAATACCACACATGTGAATCTACAGTAACTGGCATGCATGCATCATGGATAGAAGGATTGTAATTGCACTCTGCACTAAAAGCCCATTCTGCATCAACATCAACATCACAGTCTCCTTTCACAGAAGACTCAACAATGGCTTCATTTGTAGTGGAACCAGCATTTGCAGTGGAATTACCCTCTTTCTTCTTAGCCTCTTTGGACTTCAACTTAGGACACTGCTTGATCAAGTGATCGTTAGCTTTACAATAATGGCAATACATTTCCTTTTTGCCTTTATCACCAAAATTGCCAAATGAAGTGCTACCAGCATAAGAATTGGGAACAGAAGTTTTGCCACTCACAGCAGAACCATAAGAAGTGGATGCATTGTTGTTACCACCCTTTCTTTGAGAAGCAATAGGAGCCTGTTCAACTGCATGTTGTCTAGTCCTGTTCTTTCTGGAAAGTGACTCTTGCAACAACGATGTGTATAATGCATCAAACTTGACAACTTCAGGATTTCCTTCGGTCATAAGTCTCCAAGTACTAGCAAAAGTCTGGTCAGAATCTGGCAAGGCATCAAGGACAGTCTACAAGGGAACTGTCTGAAATGACTTCACCTACAGAAATAAGTCGCTCATTTATATCCTTGACACCAGCAAGGAAAGTGTCCATATCATCTTCCTCATGCATAATCTTCAATTTTTTCTCTTTACGCAGCAAAGCAATTTTTACCTCATTGCGGCTTGCATAAAGACCAGCCTAAATATCCCAAGCGTGTTTTGCAAATTTCGATGAACGAATGTGAAAAGTAATGGTGCGCTTCATAGAGAATGCAATCAATGCATGAGCCTACGCATCCTTTACATCCCAACGAGGTTTTTTTGCCATAGGCAAAACAACACTTACATTAGCAATCCGTGCAGCAAGACTTGCAACATCCTCAACATTGCCTACATCCTTAGAACCAGCACGTACATCAATGCCCTGCACAATACTCCAAACACCCTTTGACACAAGAACGTGTTGCATCATGTAAGCCCACATAGGGTAATTGTCCCCATCCAATATTTCCTCAGCGACAAACATCTTGAGCACATTTGTGTTGTTGTTAGCCATGGTAAATACTGCACCTGATGTGAAAACTGCCTGAAAAGAGGATAAACAAAGCGGGAACAACACGTGCTATATAGCACAAACCATAGAAGACTGAAAGGCACCTCTTATGCAAAAAACAGCACTGATAGAAATTCTACTCAAAATGATGAAATAGCTTATGCAACACTGCCTGTAGTGGAAACGGAGGCCGAAATGATCTCAAATCAGAAATCTAAGCATATTGAGCTCTACGTGCCCCCCCAAAATTTTGGTCGACTTGCAAATGCTCGCCAAAGCTCACTGAAATCGAAGAAAGTGAGCAGGCGTGTGTTGGAGCTGGTGGCGACTAAGCCCGGGAGGATGCAACCTGCTTTGATACCAATTGTTGAAATTAGGTTTGCAGAGAAACGCACAAAGCTTGGAGAAGATGAAGGAAACTCAAGGCACACAATTGAGAGTGTATTACTTAGTGTGCAATGGAAAGATAGATAGCCCTAGAGTGATGAGCGTGTATACAATGCACGGGGGAAAAACCTCCTAAAGAGGGGAAAAATGCTCCGGTGGTCCTATTGTGTTCACACACATCACTACCACATGCATGTATATGGTAACATAATCCATTGTCCAAGTCATCTATCCACCAAATACATAAAACATGTAGATCCATCACATTTTTTACTGCCACACATTGAAGCTCAATTTGAGACTTTGGATGTTGATGAAACCCAAGGGACATGCATAGACACTCACTCACAATTCCATCTTCATAGCTTAGAGAACACTCTTACTTTGAAATACCTCTCATAAAACTTCAATATCCTACTCTTTTTATCCCTCTCTCTCACATACTCCACTTTGGAGGAGAAGAAAAACACATTTTTGACTTCCTATACATCATTGTCAGGTAGCTATTTCTAAAGAAATTTATTAAAAGGTAAAAGAAAGGCCGCCATAATCCCTTTTCTACCTATGGCAAGCTCTCAATTAAGAGATTCCCTCCTCCTTGGCTTCTTCACTTCATGACTAATTGGCCACCATTCTTTTTAAGATAGGTTCTCCCCTTGACTCCCAATCCATTGACCCCTCATGCTTCCGTTCCTCAACATTGTGAAAGCACTCTAGAAAGTTGGTCAATTACTACCCTGCATCGTCAGCCAACGGAGCTTCCTTTGCATGCACCTGATACAATGCCTTCTCTAGTGCAATCCCTCCTTGATTCTGAAGCTGGTACCTTGAAACCCTCTCGCCAAGTTGCATGCAATCCCCTCAGAACCCCCAAAACCTCCCTCATTTTACTCATCCTGCCATTCGGCCTCCCTTTATTGAGTTTCCCTTTCTCTCATGGCTTACACAGTTGGGCCTTTGTAAGAACACCACATTTGGCATACATATTCACTAATGCTATTCCAAGGAGACTATCTTTATAGACCCAACCCCTTCTTCATGACCCATGTCAGTAGCCCTCATGAGGCTAGCATAGGTCATTGCATCCAAGAAAAGGCCTTAATATTTTAAAAGTTCAAACATGTGAGTGCTTTCTAACCACTTTCATGTTCATTATATATTTCCTTCAGTCGTTCATTCCATGGCACCACACCATGAAAAGGAAGCTCACCAAATGCATATTGTACCTTTGGAAGTCCACCAAAGTTGATGTACACATCAACAAATGCATTGAGAAGCCTAGTATTTGCACTCTCAAGCCCTTTCTATTACCTTCCTCAATTGCTCCTAAGCTACCAAAGGCTTTCAAAAGGAAAGAAAGTTTAATGTGTTAGAAGATACTCCTTAATTTGATAGATGAGTGGTTGTGTAGGATGACCATTTTAAGCATAGCTTGTGATGCATGTATTCTAGATAGATGCCCATCCATTGCTTCTTTCTGCTTTGGCAAGAGCACCACATTTCACATACATATCCCCAAGCTCATACCCAAGAAAATCATAACCATTCAATTTCATCTTTGATAATATTATCATATCGGTTGTACCTGGGCTTGCACATGCCTTGAGTGAACAAGAGAAAGGTTGATTCAGGTTAAGGGATGCCTTCACAATTCATCTATTTGAATTGATTGACTACTCTCTCCGCTTGCCCATGTTGGTGATATGTTGTACAAAGGGCACCCCAAGTGACTTCATCATGGATTGAAAGCTTATTAGAGGTTTTTCGTGCCCTTGCCAATTCACCACATTTGGCATCCATACATACCAATGCAGTTCTAAGAAACAGAATCAAGAAAGTCAATAGCAATAAAGATCGACAAAATCCCACTCATTAATCCTCCAATGATACTGTGGTAATGAGCACTTCCCATGCATACATCATGCATGAAATGCTTTTCAAGTTGTGCAAATCTTGAAAAAGATGACATTGTCACATCACAGATCGATTGGACCATTTGATACCAATGTAGCTAAACCAACATCCAATTAGAGCAAATTCTAGATTTTATCACAAACGCCTCACAACACTTGCCTTCGGCCACATGAGAACGGCCTAATTTCACCAAATACGCAGCAAGACGCACATACATCAGATAGCATGATTCCTCCCTCCTAACAATTGTCAAAGATGTTTGATCGCAGCTTAAACAGACAATTGTTAAAGTAGGGCAGAAGACATGTCCTATAAGTCATAGATTAACCTTCGCAAATTTTAGGAAGGTTTGTACTGTTGCAGTCTTGCACAATCCCAACTTTGGCGGGATTCTATGGTGCATAATAAATGGATGAACATAGTTTCTAGGATCAGTCCTGCGTAAGACCAACTTCTGCGGCTTAATTTGCATGAAAATAATTTTCTTGCCTAAAGTTAATTTGCAAAAGTTTTGCAGCTTGCTCATCATTACATCTATTGCTCAACAAGCCGTCACTAAAGTTTTGCAGTTGCTTGCATGTGACTGAATGCATTATCTAATTCTTTGCATGTGAGCAACGGTTGCTTATGCACAGCTCTATGTACGTCTATTGCAACTCAGGATTGGAACTCAACCCATATCACTTTGGATACCTAAGATTTTTTCATGTGTTTTCAATCTTTTCCAACCTAATTGGATGCAGCCAATGGTTTTGAATGCTATCCCCCATCTTGCATGAATGAGAAATCAGGATACTAGAGGTTAAAAAAGCTCTAAAGCGAGCTCACAATGTGCAGTAGGGGGCTGACCTTGGGATGAGGGAGGATTCAAAGAAGCAGAAGGGGCACTGTTAGGAGGGACGTTGAGAGGGGTTTCAAAGTCGAGGGAACAAGGAGGAGATGCCTCAGTCAAGGGTTGACAAGATAAGCGACAGTGATGGCCATGAAAGGGAAGGGTAATTTGAGAGCACGGGACGGTTGAAGTTCAAGCGGCGCGTCCAGAGCGGAGAAGAGGAGAACCCAATGGGTGCTAAAAGGGCTTGGTCAGCTGTGAGGGACAGTCAGGAAAAGGGGGGCTCTCATAGTGCTGCAGAAGGGAAGCCATCGGGGAGCAATATTGAGCGAAGGCAGGGACACCCTCCTTTGTACAAGGTGTCGTGGAGCTGCTAAGGAGAAGGGGCACGCATTCTGGAGCAATAAGGGAGCGTCTAGCAAGAAACAAACTCAAGGTGCAGGGGAAGACATGCAACTCGCAAGGGCTACGTAAGCGGAGAAGGGCAGTGACAAAGACGCCCATCAAGGTGGGAACAAAGAGCCGATGAGCAAAGGCCTTGGAGCTCTTATTAGCCTTCCTTCTGTTGCGTCATGATGATGATGCAAATTTTTGACGTCAAAGCAAAAAAGAAGAGGGCCTCATCATTCGCCCGCGCGCGAACAATGAGGGGCTCAGCCAACGCTTTTTTTAATGCAAATGATTAAAGTTTTATTACTATAATCTCTTTCGAAAGTAACTTACATGAACAACTTCAAGCCCAAAAGAATTTGTTTTTATGTAAAATTTCACAAGTCTTCTCTATTTTTTTTGTAGCAAAAATTGACACGATAAATATGGGGTTGCTAAATGGCATAACAAGTGGGGCTAGAATAGCAATCTATAACGGAAAGACAGTCTCCAAGCATGACCAGATGGCGGCATGGGTGGAGATTATGGAAAATGACCAAGTTGAAGACAACAGGGGCAAAAGAGAGAGCGGCGAGAAGGTGAAGAATGGACAAAAATGACAGTTTATAATCATGAAAATGGAAAAAAATGGTCAAATATTTTTGAAAAAAAAGGAGGGTTGGAACTCCCCTATCATCCGCATGCACGCAGACGATGAGGGAGCTCCAACTGCCCTTTGTTTAAATTGTGAAAATGAGCAAAAACGACCAAATATTTTTGGCATACGTGTCGACCCAAGCAATACAACAACTTTAGCATCAACATTGCAACATGCCTATAAGATGCAAGTGTAGGTGATTGCATTTGAAGAGCTATCATCGCCTGAAAGCAGCCTAGAGCCCTTAGCTTGCTTCTTGCTGATCTGAAAAAGAGAAGGGCTAGAGCCCCCCCATCGTCCTCGCATGCGCAAACAATGAGTCCCCCCCCCCCCCCTCCCTTTTTTGTTTTCAAATCGGCACCTTGCATCATGCCACAAGCCACTAGGAGCCAAGTCCATATGTTAGGGAGGTCTTTAATGTCTAGAGCACTATTATCTATCTCATTGGGCCCAAAGGTGAAATGATAGTGCTTCTCAACAATTTAAACCATGACCTTTGAAAAAGAAGCTCTTCGCAGCAATTGAAAGCATGGCCTTGACAAAAGAAGATAACTGATGCGATACTTTATAGAGAGCTTCTTTGCGCATATGGAAAAAATATGGGAGGGACTGGAGACCCGCCCTAGTCCACATGCGCGTGGACGATTGGGGGGTCCAGCCCACCTTTTTTTCATATTGGCACGTACTGCAATAGGGAGAGCTATGAGTCTATGGTGCGCACTCCATGCTACAAATGATGCAAATGACACGTCACACAAGCTAGCAATTGCGATCTGACCATACGAATTTGAGCTTCATGCAACGAGAGGTGCAACATGTGCACCCAAGGTACAACACAACTGCTAATGGGGTTGATTTGATAAAAGTATATCAATGCAGTATGGGGAGTAATGATTTTCAATCATTGCTTTTGGATGGTCAACAAGCTCTTCATGACTTGTAGTTTTCACATACATTCCCTCATTTCTATTTTCAATGAGCCACCATATCCAAATGTAACTGTTCACCTATTTCAGTTAGTCACACTCAAGCCTTTCGCAAGTTCTCATGGTCCATAGCTAGCTCCATACATCACTGTAGAGCTATGTTTTTCCCCACACCTGAGCCTCCTGTAGCTGGGTACAGTTCCCATTAGTAGTGCATGACCCTTTAATATCAGTTAGAGATGTGTTTTACCAATTAGAGTCTGCCAACTTAGGGCCTTAGTTGATACCAATTTGGGGCTCTAGGTATTGCCAATTTAGGGCTTGAGGGTGGTATTTAGGTTCTCTTGATTTAGGCTACATCATTGATGAGTGTTGCGGCTACAACATTCTATTCATGATGTCAAATCAAGAATCCTTGTTTGATCACTAGAGCTAGCGACCCCCTTTAAGAACAATCAAGTTTTATGCTAACAACCTACCACCTACATGCCAAACATAGACCTTAAATATGATCATTGGATTCAAGTTATGATGGTTTCTATAGCACACCTCTTTGCTTAAATATTGAATCTTCTTGAGGTGTTCTGCCCAAAAGCTTAGTTCAAGGCCGATCTTGAGCTCCTACTCACTACATGAAATGAACTTGTGCAAATTTGACATTTCTACTGCCACCTTTCTCTATTTTCTTCTCCACAATCCTTTCAACAAGTTAAGATTTTGGAATACGATAGGTCCACCAGTTGAAAGCTCCCAAAAAAGCTGGTAGATTTGGTAATACATTGATGTGAGCTAGGGAGCATGAGGTGTTGAGGCTCCATCCTAGGCCAGAGGCTAGTGATGTACTCTTCAGAGAGGACAAATATGCCAATTTCACAAGCTTGGCAACCTTGTCCTAGGGACAATGAATGGGTGGGGTCTATATTGTCAAAGTAGGGGTGGTGGTTAGCATGCCTGAGGGAGAGGTAGAGGTTGGAATGACCGAGGAACATGGATGGAAGCAACTCAAGAGTTTTCTCAGCTATTCCTTTACTCCTCTCCATGCAAGCATTGGGCAATGAAGAAGTCCACGATCACTAGCCAACTAGCACTCATGTTGGTTGTCAACAATGATGCATATATATTGTTTGAGGCTTCCCTTTTGTCCTTGTTGTCCAAATTTAAACCCCCACCTTAGCTTATTCCTCGTCTTATTGGTGGTGGGCATCTTTTGTGAGCTAGACGTATATAGGATCTCCCCGCTTCCCTATGCCTTTCCTACAAATCTACACCTTGCTCCCCATCTCCTCTCTCTCTCTCTCTCTCTCTCTCTCTCTCTCTCTCTCTCTCTCACACACACACACACACACACACACACACACACACTCTCACACACACACACAATCTCTTTGAAAATAAATCTCTCTCTCTCTCTCTCTCTCTCTCTCTCTCTCTCTCTCTCTCTCTCTCTCTCTCCGGGAGGAATTTACTTTCAAAGAGATTGTGTGTGTGCGCCCCCCCCCCCCCCCGAGGAGGAATTTACTTTCAAAGAGATTGTGTGTGTGTGTGTGTGTGTGTGTGTGTGTGTGTGTGTGTGTGTGTGTGTGTGTGTGTGTGTGTGTGTGTGTGAGAGAGAGAGTGAGAGAGAGAGGGTAGGGAGAAATTAAAGAAACTAAATTTTGCACTTAATTGTTTGTTGTATGCACAGGTATGTAGGTGCTTTGAAGGCCAACACAAGGTAGAATATATGACCTACAAGCAAAATAAGCATAAGCACAAGCAATATCTGAGCATAACCAAGATAAAGGATGAGCATTGGTTCTTATTTGAGTATAATACTCACACTTTTTAAGTTGAACAACATTGTGCGATATGTTACATTAGTTAAAAACAATTTCTCGTGTGAAAGTCTAAGATTGTTCTATACCTCTAATTTTCTTGAATTTGGACATAGAATTTTCATGCGGAGAAAATGACCTCGTATCATACATTTCCGTGTAGAAAGTGTACATCTCCATTTGGAACACATATATTTTCATGGGACACTTGTGATTTTTTAAACCTAGTTTTTCATGTGAGTTTTTTGTCCAGAATAAAGGACATAAAATTCCCATGTGGAAAAAAAATTTGATGTACATTTTCATGTCGAAATGTACATGGAAATTCACATTTGGAAATGTATATGTTTCATGTAGAAATAAAGGTTTTCTTGCTTGAATTTTTTTTGAAAAGTGAAAAAAAAAATCTCCATATTGAAATAATACACTTCTAGTTAAAATACATATTATCATAAGGAGAGTTTTTTTCCAAATGGAATAAATATACAATCTCTACAAGTAATAGCTTTTCTAGGTTCAAAAAATGTGTATTACATGATGGGTTTGGTTTTCTTTCATGAGAATGATGAAGGAATATTTTCTCCGCATAGAAATTTTACCAAAGAAAACGTTATAAAATTCTTGTAATACTATAAGGAGGGCAACCATTGAAAAAGTACGTAGTCTTGTTAGCACAGCTCTAAAGATTGAGAAGGAGGTTCTTAGAAAAGTTTATATGCTAGTTTCTTGAGAAATGTTATTCCAATCTGTGACTAAAGAAGATGATTTGGAAGCCACTAACATATTGAGCTTAGTCATTTTCTTGAAGAAATGATGCTACTTGTTCAAAATACGCGATTCAAAGGAATTGTGTCACATGAGAAAGCTAACCAAGGTCACGTCGTTGGTGATGGAGATGTCAATATACTAATGTTACAAAAGCATTATTATGTTTTTCCATTCTTCCATGAAAGCCATTTTCTTGGTCAGGATGGACCCAAGGATTAATGTTACTTGTTCAAAATGTCTACCAAAGGACCTGCAAAAGTTAAATTAGCCAATCAAATGAGGCAATGAGGGATGGAAGATTTGATAAACTCATGTTAAGGCGGTTACGCCGCTAGCAGAAGCTAAATAGCGAGAACTCAACAAACAACAGAATTTGTCAGACGAGGACGGAGCTTCACCCGTAGGCGCATGGAAACAACTAGGTGGGTGTCAAATCACCTACTCGACCTTCTAATGACAATCACTACTAAGGAAATCAAATCTAAGTTCTAAAATACGCAAGTGACTAAAATCCGTACTACGAACGAATGCTATACGAAACAAGATCTAGAATCATTGAATCGATCTCAAACTCAAGGGGAAGTCTATACACTAGGTAAGAACAACACCCTAAAGACTTGAACTGCAAACTCAACCTATAACCACTCCGTGCGGTAAACGCGTATGAAGACAGGCCGAAATATACAGGTGACCGAAACTTGACCCCGATGGTACTAATGTGTAGCTCTACTCGTTGTGGTTCTATAGATATGTTGCACGCTCAATTCCGACACACGAGTTGGAAGAAAACTCACACCGAAGCTCGTAGGAACTTACCACACATAGAAGCCGATAGCGCGCACTCTTGGTATCTGTGCGTAGCTCTCGCCGTTGCTAACACAATGGCGGTGTCGCTTCTCCAATGGCGGCTCCGTAGCTCACGTAGCAAGTAGATAAGACTCTCTCTCTCTCTCTCTCTCTCTCTCTCTCTCTCTCTCTCTCTCTCTCAGACACAGTCACGGCGCTCCAAAACTCACTTTGATTAATAATCCCCCCTTAGGTTACAAAAACTTTGGCTTATATACCTCAGCCTTGGAGGTGAGAACATCTCTAACTAATTACATCAGCAAGTGAAATTACTTCGGGATTACAAGCTGGAAACTCAATTGAGTCCTGTTACTTAATGAATGGCTCAAATCAAAATTAATGTCGGAAAGACATTTATTACAATCAATGGTTACAAAATGATGAGTGTGAGCAAAAATGTGGGTGTGATCCTCTGCTGGCTCAACACTCCCCCCCCCCCCCCCCCCCGCGTTCATGTCATCCCTGACATGACTTTTATGCTTGGTCAATAAAGTCCTGTCGTCTTGAGCATCTGCAAATGTGATTCGTATCGTAGGTTGCCGATGGTCAAGGTTGGGCTGAATATTTTACTTTCGTGGGTGAAAAAGCCGGTGTAGAAAGCTTCTTCGAATATTTGCATGTGGAAGCTAGGCAAAAACATAATCCTATGGTATAGGAGGTGTAACACTTTTGGAGAAGGCTGCAATGAAAGATCGTACATCATATCAGACACCGTGTCGGCCGTCGATAGTAGACTCGAGGTCATGGCTTTATCTGGCGCGAACACTTCAATGCAAGCTAAGAGAGTCCTGCAGATTTTCTTGAGCATCTGACATGAAAGGTCAGGAGAGCCAGTAAAGAGTTTGATGGTGCCCGTTAGGGTTTTCACCATGTAGGCTTTACCTATTCTCTCTCCTACCTTTGGTCCTGGCATCCTGGGATAATTAAGCCAATTTGGCTTCTTTTCTGCAATCCTGCCATGCTCTTTCCAGTTTCTGACTCTTGGCACCGGGCAGAAGGTTGCATCCTCCCGGATCTCCTTTGGTGCCTCCACCAAGTAGATGAGGTAGGCTGGGTATTTGTTCAGCCAAGCTTTCCTCCATCTAGGTTGTGAATCTACTATCTTCTTTGATTGTTCCTCCTTTGTGATGTCGCCTTCGTAAAGAGCGTCATACTGCTCTCCTTCTAGTCTCTTTTTCGTCTTTAACACTTCAAATTTCATCAAAGGGAAAGGCAGACTGGGTTGCATCCACTGTTCATGGAGCACTTTTGTGTCTAGTCCCTGAAGTCTAATGGAGATTAGGAGTCTCCTCTCCCATTCCATTTCCGCCTTGGCACTCTCCTCTCTGTCTCTCTTCTTTGTTGCTCTTGTAGATCTTGGAGCTGTTTGCGGAGGGCCTCATTCTCTGTCCGTAGTGTTTGATTTTCTAATGTGAGCCTCTCCTCTACGGCCAATGATCCCTCCGCAATGTGAAACCTTTGCACTTGCTCTAATCTTAGCTCTCTTTGTAAGCTTCGGACCTGGTCTTCCAAAACTGGTACGATAGCTCCCTCTTGTTCGGTTCCTGCTCTGCTAGCTCTAGGGGTAGACCTGAGTCTAGTGATTGTTCTTTCTTGGATCTCGACTCTTTCCCTTAGCTCAATGAGCTCATCCTTAGCCTCCTCCAACTCATCCTCTATCCGCTCTCTTGCTTCCTGTGCACTTGTTACTTCTCTTGAAGCCTCGGCTAGTTGGAGTATCAAGCCGTCTCTCTCGTTTTCCGCGTCATAGAGTGATGCTTTATGACTTTCAGATTCAGTCATAGCATTCTCTAAATTTCTCTGCAACTACGCTTCCCTTTGTTTGGCTGTCTCAATCTCTACTTCCTTTTCCTTGGACCTTTCTTTTATCTTGCTGAGCAGTTCATGCACCATGTGCATGTCTTTTTCATCATCATCTGTCAACTCTAAAGCTCTTTCCGCCACCACATCCACTGGCTTTGGCTCTTCTAGTATTTTCGGTTCGTCCAGTTTCTCTTCACTTTCTTTTTTACTCTTTGTCTTTTTCTCCGTCCCTCTCTGTTCATCTTGTTTTTGTAGGGTGATCCCATAAACTGCCTCAAGGGCATCTTCTTCGGTGTATCCTATCTCTACCAGATCCTCATAATCATTTCTCTTTTGCTGAACTGGATCTATCTTCTTTTCTTTGGTCTCGGCTTCTGGCTTTTCCAAAACATCTGTGTCCACCTCTACTGTGGTCTCTTCCACAATTTTTTCCGTCTTCTTCGGGCTTGATACATCAGTCATAGAGGGATGTTTGTCCTCAGCTTCCTTGGCTTTCCCTTTGTCGACTTGCCCATCTTTCTCTTGAGGCTTAGTAGACCCATCTACTTTCCTTTTCCCCTTGTCGTCCTTTTTCAGCTCAGCTTTTAATTGTTGTACCTCCTCTTCAGTGTATGGCTCGACAGGTTGCTGCTCCAAAATAGCCTGTGACTCTTCATAAGCTTTAATATATTGATCGTATTGATCAATGTGTGGCCTAGCCGAGCTAGTTCCGACTTTAGTGGCGTCTGGCACCCACTTTTCTTCAAAGTCACCCTTTAGAGCTCTTTCCGCTCTAAACTGCTCCACTAATCTTTCCATTCTTACCGCTTTCTGACTTTTGGTTTGCTTGGGAGCAACCTTCTTCTTTACTTTCTTCTTAAGTGGCTCGTCCACATCCTCTTCAGGTTCTGAAACTACTTCTAGTTTCCGGCGTGCTCTTGTGGATGCCCTCTTGGATACTTCGGGTTGTTCTTCCTCCTCGTCGGCTTCTCTAAGCCACTCATTCTGGGAAGGAGCCTTTGGCCACTGATCTCTAGCTCCAATAGCTTCATAAGCTATTCTTGTCAGAATTTCCGCTCCTCCTATGTATTTTGGCTTCTCGTTGTGCATGGCAATTACTTGCTCGTGGATGTGTTGAGCGTAATTCACCTCTTTTGGCATATTGCCCTTTAATGCCCATGTGATGGTGGTCGCAATGGCATGGGGTGGTGTCGTATACTTTTGCGGTCTTTTACTACAAACATGAAGAAATTGGTTGTACAGTCGGCAAAGGGTTGCCGCTCTTGGGTCCTTCATATCTCCATAGGTCGCATTCTGTTTCTTGGGCCCATAGACCTCTATGGCCTCCCTTCTTTCCCTGACCGAGCTCCCTTTGTTGTGCAGCTTCAATGCGTCTGCAATTAGCTGTGGAGTGATATGTACTTCTACCTTCTCTCCATCCATGGCTGTCAATGTGGCTTTTCCATCCTTCTGAATGGATGTTGCCAACTCGTACACTCTTCTTGTATCCACACCTGATGGTCTCGAGGTGAAGAAACTGTACAAGTCTGCCCTTTCCAGGTACCTGCTGATGTCTTCTGACCTGCTATAATCTACCAATTCCTGTGGGATCATCGGTACATCCACCGCTTGCCCTTGAGGATCTCTGAAAGTCCCCTGGTAGATCTTTATTCCCTCTTTCTCCAATACTGCTTCCTCCACCCAAGTTTTGGTTGGCTTGAGGGTTTCTGCTGGAATGTCAAATGGTTCCGCTTCTGCAATAGCATCTTTGGTTGTCGGTCTTTTTCTCTTCGTTGCCGATGACTTGGTGGAATTAATGGATCCTGTAACTCCAATTTCAGAAGTTAGCGTCTTTTTAGTACTGAAAGCCGAAATGAAGCTTTTAACTATCCAAATGACTTGAAAATTGAAACATGAGCTATTCATGGCCTAAGGATGCAAGGTAGGTGAAAAAATATGCAAAATGGGCTCAAAATCATGCTGGAGACATCATACGTGCATGATGTCTTTTGTGTCAAAATGACTTCATATTGGTTGTGCTTGTAGCTGATAGTGTATACATGATTATCATATGCTTGGATTTGAGTTTGGATCCCATTTGGTCAAGTTTTGGTCAATTTAGTCCAGTTCCGGCTCTTGGCAAAATTTTGAAAGGGAATTGGATTTTATGATCCAAATTGGATAAAACTTGGTGGTTCACTTTCAAATGGCATGTAGATCACTTCTGTTTGGTGGTTGAAGCCCTGAGGTGCCAAAATCACATAGTGAGACGTCATACGCGTATGATGTCTTTTAGTGTATTTTTGGACCAAATTTCTCTATAAGCTTGGATTTGGCTTTAGATAGGCTTATTCAGTGGATTTATGAAGTTTGGATAGATTTTGGGCTAAAAATGGCTCTGGAGACATCATACGCGTATGATGTCTTTTTCATCAATTTTGCATGGGATTGGTTCTGTGGACTCCCCATGTACTAGCGAAGGACTGTTCCTACTCAAATCTTGGTTTGGACTTGAGTATGTTGGATTTGGGCCAAAAAATAGGCTTTAGGTGAAGGATTTTCCCTCAATTGGGCTAATGTGGTGATCCTCTTGACCAAATGGTTCCAAACTTCATATGTAGCATGTATTAGATATATATAATGGATGTATGATGACAAATGAGCAGTTTTGGCTCTGTAAGTGCAAATAGACATCATACGCGTATGATGTCTTTTGTGTCAAAATGGTGCTTTTTGGTTCCAGATAGCTTGTAGATGTGTTTAAAACAACAATCCTACAAAGTTTTAATGAGTTTGGAGTTATTTTGACAAAATTAGGACCAAAAATCAATTTTATGGCCTAATTTGCGTCTTTTTGGTTTTCCTTGGGTTTTCTAACTCCAATTCTCATGATACTTGGTTCATAGGATGTGATTAACATGTGGAATGAGGCTATGCACTCAAATGTTGAAATGGATGTGAAATTCATGCTGTGAGACATCATACGCGTATGATGTCTTTTCTTGAAATGTTGGTCTTTTTGTGCAAAGAATGCTTTGTGCTAGTGCCCTAAGCCCTACTAGCTAGTTTTCAACTTAAAAAGTCATCAGTTTAGCTTAAAAATCCCCTTATAGGCATTTCAGTCTCCGAAGTCGTCTTTTTGCCTTGGAGTTGAATTTCTTCAACTTTTCTTCTCGAGAGTTGCATTTCCAGCTCATCGGATATGTTGTGAAGCCATCTATTTGGTTGAACTTGACTTTGGCTCCCCGTTCTCCATCTTTCTCCCTTTGGTTGCCCGAAAGCGTCTTTTTCACCATCGATAAGTGAATCAGCTTTCTTTTGGGTTTTGCTTGCAAACATAAGTCATCGATAGTTACTTGAAGCTGCTTGTGAAGTTTCATTTCATTCGGTCGTCAATTTCAACCGTTATGCCAAAATGACGCTTTGTGTGTCCGCAGCCAAATCGGTTGTTCCGACCTACTTTTTGTGATTCAAACTTGGAGATATTCTATGGTTGCATTGTCCTTGATGTGGTTGAACTTCCTGTGAAGTTTCGTGTTGTTTCGACAACTTTTTCCTGTTTGCCTCTTGCAGGCTCTGTTGACCTAGGGTTTTTCCAGTCGTTCTTTCTCGAGCTTTGAGTGTTAGAAACCCATCTTCTATACTAGGGTAACCCACCTATAAGTTCTTGCAAGGTTTGGTTGGGCGGTTGTGCCACTACCTAGCATTCTACCCCATTCCCCGTCTGCTCTTGATTCTTGGTTTTGGTCAGTTTTCGCGACAAAAGTTAATGATAAGCATCAAAAGCTTATGGCAACGAGTCTACCTCTCATGTCTGGTGTCCTCTGAGCTCTCGTGGAAGTCGTAGAAGGTCGTAGAAGATCTGTGCTCCTGTGGCTCTCTGCTCTTCTCCAAGAAGGTAATAGTGTGAATGAGCTTGAAAGTGATGTGAAAAATACTTAACTTCGGACTTGCCGGTTCACTTGCCACCAAATTTGTCATGTGCTCCTATCTTGTTGTGAGATGCGCTTTAGGATCTGAAATTTCTCAAATCGGACTCCGTTTGACCTGTTTTCTTAGAATTCCGTCCACTTGCCAAAATTCTGCCGTTTCGGACTTTCCGCAACTTTTTCAGAATTGTACCCAATTTTTACCATGGGTTTCCCTTGTCATTAGGACCATCACAGTCTATTCTTTTCTTTTTTCCGATCTCATTTCACCTGCTTTTTTCTTATTTTTCTTTTACTTTTATTAAGAAAATCATAAAAAATAAAGAAAAATAGCAAATTGAAGCCAAAAATTCCAAACATACACAATAAATAGCTGGTAACCCTGTGTATATGAATATACACTTATTTGTGATTTCTGGGCTTGGATTACCACTTTTTAGCCCAAAAACACTCTTATTTAGTGATATTTACACGTCTAGAGACCCAAATTCATCATTTGATCTCTTCTTGTTGCAAAACAAGGTATATAAGGGCATAAATATTATCAATATCCGCAATCAAACATAAAAATTGCAAAATCATGTAAGACACTGTCCTTGTAATATAATTTTTGTTTTTCTTTGTTTTTTTGTCGCTTGTAGCTGCTTTGTAACTCCTGTATACCTGTATACCTCCCCCCCTCCTAGTCTGAGTCCTCCCGGACGACTATGAAGTGTCTGTGGGCGAAGTATTGTAGTTGTTTGGGTCATAAGTTCCCAATGCAATTGTAGAGCGATGATACAACAGTCTTTCCAATAAAGCTGCTCTTTGTTTGATTGAAGGATTGGTAGTCGGGTTTTGGGTTGGTTTTGGCACTTCGGTAGTAGAATCAGTAGATGGATTCTTCTTTACCTTGTTGTTCTTTTTCACAATCCAAATTTGCTTCCGCTTCGCTTGTGCTTGCCACAAACTCTTTGCGACCCAAACCTGCTTTGTTCTTTGTGTTGATTTCCTCGCCTTGAAATACCTAGGAGTTTTCGTGGATTGTACTGAAGGGAGTTCCTGTTTACAAACCCTTGGGATCCAAATTCGCTTGCTATAGCTTTGTGCCGTCATGAACTTCTTTGGAATCCAGATCTGTTTCACTGTCCTTGATTGTTTGGAATCACTCTGTTGTCTGGTACTGAAGACTCTGTTTTCCACCTTTGTGTTCTCTGGCACAACCTTTTTTGGTCTCCATACCAACTTTGACTCCATTTTTTCCCAAGGTTGAGTTGTTATATTATTGCTTGTCTTCCTTATCCAATGTTGAGAGTTCCTCGTCGAAGAGCAATCCAGTTGTATAGAAACTTTTGGTTGCCATTGCTTCTTCTTTTTCTCTGGTTGTTGTTTACCTTTGTTCTTGGATTCTTCCTTTGGAGTTGGCACTGCTCCTTTGGTGAACTTAACTGATTGACTTTCACCTTCGTATTTGATAAGCACTGATTTAGAACTCCAGTCAATCATTGCATTGTATTGCTTCTGCCATGGTTGTCCTAGCAATAATGGATGTTGTGTAGCTTGGTCTTCAACCACGTAAAACATATGAGGATACACACACTGGTTAATCTGTATATGTAAAATTGTGCATCCGACAGTTTTGATTGAATTCTCAGAGTAACTCTTTAACTCTTGCTTGGCAGTTTGTAATTTAGTGGCATTTATCAATTGTCTATACAAACTGAGTGAAAGTAGGTTAGTTTGAGCTCCTGAATCCAATAGTGCTCTGGCTTTGATTTGGTTGGTTCCTACTTTGCATTCAATGATGGGTTCTTCTTTGTCATTATCCATTTCTGTTATACTGACTGCGTTTATTCGTATTGCTCCTTCATTGCGCTGTTTCTGACGCAATAGTCTTCTTTTCTCCATTCTTTCCTTCGCCTCGGCTTGCGCTTCCTCCACAATCTTTTTCTTTTTCTGGACACGCAGCTTTTCTTGATGTATTTTGAGAAGCATGTCTTGGGTTAGCGGCAAAAGATACTTTTTCACTCTGCATCCACTAATCCAATTGGCATTTCTTCTCCGTCTAATGTAGCAAGCTTGACGGCTCCACTTGGTGATAGATCTTTAATCACCAGAGGTCCCATCCCTCGCTTTTTAAGCTTCTTAGCATGCTGTTTCAGAGTGTAAAATAGGACATAGTCCCCAACCTTAAACTCTTTAGTCCGCACATGCTTATCAAAAAATTCCTTTTGTCGCCTTTTTTGAGCGTAGATAGAAGCTACTGCTTTTAGGCGAAGCTCGTCTATCTTTTCCAGGTCATCTATTCTATCAGAAAGCTCGTGCCCTGTCCACTCTAGATCCTTAGCCACCCTTAAGGTTGAAATCAAGAATTCTATTGGTAGGATAGCATTTAGCCCAAAAACCATGTTATATGGGGTCGTTCCTATTGATGTTTTATATGCTACCCTATATGCCCATAATGTTGAATGCAACTTCTGGTCCCAGTCAGTTATCGACTCAGATACAATCTTCGTAAGGACCGTGCATATGGTTTTGTTTGTTGCTTCAGCTTGTCCGTTTGCTTGTGGATGATACGGGGCCTCCACCTACTCCTCCATGAGCTTGCTCCAGGATTATCACATACTCAGACTCTGATGTGCAAATCCTAAGCTGGTTGTCTTTACCTCTCTTATAGAGTTGATCTCCTATTAAAGCGTAATCTCTAGCTTCTGTCTCTATAGATTTCTGACGAGCTTTTGACGTTCCTTCTGGGAAAGTTCTATTTGTGAGATATTCAACAATATACTGACTCCATTCCGGAGCGATCATTATCTGATATAATGTCGAATACTCTGCTGGCGGTTTTGATGAACATACAATACATACATTGACATATTCATGTACGCTTTCTTTCATTCCTGGCCAATAGACTCCCAATTGTAACAAATTCCTATATGTGTTCCTTCTTGAACAATGAAATGCACATTCCTGAACATGTGCTTCGCGCAGATATATATTATATTCCTCAGGATTGATGCATAGTCGTAAAACATGATCATTTCCCAATTGATACAACCTTCCTGCAACCAATTGAAGATTCTTGGATTCCTGAATAGCAATATGTTTCTGGTTGTATTCTCTTCTATCAAACTCTCCTCCATAGGTTAATAGGCTAACGACATTTTGAGACCATTTCGGTATCATTTCTATGTTGAACAAGTACGCGTCTGGCATGTCGTCATCTACTCCTATAGGGTCTTCTCCATTCGTCAATCGCGAAATATAATCAGCTCTAAGATGTGTCTTTTCTTTCTTTACTACTACCGTGAAGTCGAATTCCAGTAAGATAATGAACCATCTCACTATTCTCCCGGTATTGCATGGTTTATTCACTAGGTAGAGCAAGGCTTGGCGATCCGTAAAAACACAAACTTGTTGGCTAGAAGATAATGCCGATATTTCTTCACAGCATATATCATTCATAATCCCTCTCGCTCTGTTGTGGTGTAATTCTTCTCTGCATTGTTGAGCTGTCGACTGGCGTAACAGATAGGAAAATCCATGTTTTCTTCTTCTGGCTGAGCCAGAATGCATCCTATTGCATATGCCGAAGCATCTATATGCACATGGAATATCTTCTCCCAATCTGGTGATTTCAAGACTGGAGCAGTAATGAGTGCCTCTTTCAATTTCTTGAATGATTCCTCACACTCCTTTGTCCATTCAAAGTTCACTATTAGCCTGTAAAGTGGTTGGCCTATTATAGCGTACATGTAAATGAATCGTCTATAATATCCGCAATGTCCCATAAATTTCTGTACTTGTTTCGCATTGGTTGGTCTAGACATATCCACTATAACTTTTATCTTCTCTAGATCCGTGGATATTCCGTTTTGTGAGACAATATGTCCCAGAATTCTGCCCTGTCGGACCATAAACACACATTTCTCAGGATTGAGACAAATGCGATATGTCCTACATTTCTCAAATACTTTTCTTAGGTGTTCTAGATGCTCATCTCTCAGAAGAGAATGTACACATAAGTCATCCATGTATATTTCTAGAAACAACCTTAAGTATTCTTTGAAAGCATGCGTCATCAGCCTCTGGAAGGTTGCGGGAGCATTGGTTAGACCAAAAGGCATAACCCGATAAGCATAAATTCCCCACTCCGTTGCAAAAGCTGTTTTATGTTGATCTTCCGGTGCTATGGCTAGCTGGTTATATCCTGAAAAACCATCAAGAAAGGAGTAAGCTGTTTTCCCTGATACACGCTCTAGAACATGATCAATTATCGGCAGGGGATAATTGTCCCTGATTGTTGTAGCATTCACTTTCTTTAAGTTGACACACACTTGGAGTTTTCTGTTCTTCTTGGGTACCACCACAATCGGAGATACCCAATCGGTGTGTTCAATCTCGTATATGAATTCAGCTTCCATTATCTTATCTATCTCTTCTTTGATTCGCTTAGCAAACGTATCATTATATGTGTATGGTCTTTGTCTGCTAGGCTTTGCGTCTTGTTTTAGTGGGATTGTGTGTTGGCATATTGATGGGTCAACTCCCTTTAAGTCCTTATAAGACCATGCAAACACATCCCTGTACTCTCTGAGAAGACTCAAAAGTCTCTCTTCCTCGCCTGGAGACAAATCTGTGGCTATGTACACAGGTCTAGGTGTCTCACCTGGAGCTGCTAAATCAACTTTTTTTGCATCCTCCGGTCCGTCATAAGATTCGTTCTCCCTTCTCTCTCGAATAGGTTGGGTTAATACCACCTTCCTATCCTCTATTGTGAATTTCCTGTAGTGAGAGGGAACATCCATGTTTTCCTTGATTTTGGCGTTTTCGTCCTCTCCACTCTCAATTTCTATCGTCCAAACTTCTTTCAGAGTTTTCTTGAGCTCTCTGTACTTGTTTCTACGTTCTAACTTGGACTCCGTGTGTTCTCTGTTGCGCTTGTTCTTTTCTGATTTTTATGTTTCAGTTTTCGTTTCATTCCTTTGAACTTGATTTCTTGAGCTTCTTTTGTCTTTTCGTAAGCTCTTTTGCTCATTGCCTCTCATTCTTCCAGAAATCTTGTCCTTAACACAATCTTCCGCCTTTACTAGCATTAGGAATTGATTTTTTCCTCTTAGTCTAGGCATCGGATTGGTTCTAACCCCCTTTGTTTTTCTCTTTGCTCTATAGCATTTCTGGAGTTGTTTAGTTTGGTTCAAAAAATCATAAAATCGGACATCCGTTATAGTTTCTTCGTTTCCGCTTGAATTGTCCGTTGACTCGTTGTCTGCTTCATTTCCCCACTCTGGATGATCGGGAATGTCGTGAAACACCTCTTCTTCATCTTCCTTTTCCAGTGTATTGTTGTTTTCAGTTTCTTTTTCGAGTGTAGTTCTCAGCATGAAGTACGGAACCACGTCGTACCCGTCCTTGTCGCAAAATTTCGTTGTGGGACCATCCGGAATTGCACAAACATCTAGGGTTGCTAGAATGTGTGTCCATTATAATGGTTCAAGCGTGTCCTCTGGAAAGGGTTCTCCTATATAAGTTTTGTCTTCGATAGCCCTTTCTAAAACATATTCTTCTCGCCTCAGACTTCCACATTTCGAGGCTCCACACATCCATAACTCCTTGGGCTTACCTAACCAAGCTGGAAATTCGGATCCCGCCAAAGTAGCTGAATCAAACTCCTCTACTGGTGTTCGGTTCACATCTTTGTAGCTATGGTCTCTCAGGTTCACACGTATAGTGGTTTCCATATTTCTCAGGTATATGTGATCGTAGCCCCAATCCTGGACCATTTTCAATTGTCTCATGAATGGTCTTCCCAATATGATATCATAGTTATTCTCCTTGCCAAAATCGACAATAGCAAAAGTATGTTCGTATTCAATGCCGCAAGAAGTTACTACGACTTTCTCTAATAACCCCATAGGTTTCTCCATGTGTCCATCTGCTAATTGGAGTTTCAACCTAGTCTTCCTTATTGCTGGTTTCCCCCATTTTTTCCATATTTCTTTTGTAGCAATGGCTACCCTTGCTCCGTTGTCTAGTATTGCCATCGTGTTCACTCCTTGGAATTCAATTGGTAAGGTTGTATTCCCCTCTTCACCTTCGCAATACTCTCCGACCTTGTTTAAGGGTACAGGCTTAGCGTTCTTTTGTGGTTTGCTCAGCTCTTGTATACCCTCTTGCAATCTCGATGTTGGGTCTTTTATCCCAAATTTCTCCAAGAAATTTCCTACAGTGGTCCACATATATGGTCTTAGCCTCAAAAGCTCAGCTAGAGTGATAGTGCATGTCACTGGTGTTGACAAGATCTCTATCAATCCTTGCGAGTCCATGACTTTTTCTGATGAGATTCTTCGTGAGGGAAGTGCTCTAATCTCGGATTTTGCTTCATACTCTCCTAAGTATGAAGGTAAGGTATTCAGTGAATGAGGTTTGCTCTCCATTGTTCTAACAGAGCCCCCATCTCCCCAGTAAGATTGCAGATCCAAGTCCACTTGAGATCCTGCCTCAAATTCCACTATGGGAGGATTCCTGATGTCCTTTTCCCAATTTGTCTAATTAGCTTGGCAACTTAGCTCGTTTGCAAAGTTTGCCTCTCTCACTTGTTTCCAAAATTCATTGTAATCCTCATCTCTTCCGTAAATCCTCTATATGACTGGATGAAAACTCTCTATCTCGTGATCGGTTGTGTTCAATACTATGCGGTCATCCTTGTGTGTATTTTCAGGCTTTTGTGCACTGGGAGTCTTTTCAGCTACCCGTGAAATGATAGTCTCTTACTGAATTGGGTTTTCCGTTCCACAATTCATTGTTTCTCTTGGTGATTCTAATAAGGCTTGTGCAGTCTCGATCATTCTCTGGCACATTTCAAGTCTCTGCTTTTCCAATTCCGCGTTTGGGGATGTCATCCACCTCTGTTCTTGTGTTTGGTTGTTCTTTAACCTAGCTTCGTAAGCTCTCATCAGTGCATCCAATGGTTCGTGTACTTTGTCGACTAGCACTGATCCCCCTGAGCTTAAGCTCGTTGTTTCTTTGATACTCTTTTGTTTCATTCTTTCCGGGCTCATCTCTCGTTTCCCGTTTTGACTCTCAAGTTTTTCTAATCTATCTTTAGTTTGCTTTAGTTCCTCAGCTAGAATAGCGTCTTCACGTTCTTTTCTCAACTTCATGCGTGCTTTTCTAGCTTTCCATGTGTTTCTCTGACTCCGCGGTCCTTGACTAACCACTTCAGCCGCTAACTTTCCATTCTCAGGTTCTCTAGTGGTTTTCTTAGCTTGAGCTCTAGTAACAACTTGCGTTGGTATCAGAGTTTCATTTTTGGACCCACTGCTGGTAGGAATAGTTTCTAGCATATTCAATGTCGTCTTTTGCACTTTGTTTGGATTCTTTGAACAATCCTCAATGAAGTGAGTAACCCCGCACTCAGTGCAATAAGCGTTAATTCTAATGATTTTCGTATGTGGACAAACATTCATCAGATGGTCACCTCCACACTTGTAACAGGGTCCCTAGTGCTGGTCTTGGTCCCACTTGATTCGTCCTTTGTGGATAGGATGGTCTTTGTCCTTTTAACCCTCCATGAGCTATGAACATCAATGTTCTTGCGTCCAAATTGTATCTCTCTTCATCAGAAGCACTTGTAACTGTTGGTGTTCCAACATTCCCAATCATGCCCCATGGTTCTGGTTGTTTGGGTTCTTCTGGTGGGTAATACACAGTTGGAGACATGTGTGCACCAGATTCTTCATAATAGGCTTGAACAGGCACTAAGGCTTGTTCTTCCTGATTCTCTAAGGTTGGTGCATATCTAATGCCCGCTGGTCTTGCTCCTGGTAAAGGTGATTGTTGTCCCAATATCGGTTGGGTCTTTCTATCCCCATAGGTCCTGGTACATTTCTCGTTGGGTCTCGAGGTATTGGATTTACCTGAGGTGGTGCTAATTGAGCAGGAGGTGCATACCGACACTCCCTCACATACCCTTTGTTGTAATAGCACTCCTCTGTTGGATGGTTTGTCCATTTTTGTTCAATAGCACACCATTTCAGTGGTTTTGGCAATGGTTTTTGGTATGGTGCCATCCTTTTTAGAGCATCTTCTATCATTTGCTCTACATTTGGCATGGTTGTTGTTTGAACATTCTTTTTAGTGGTAGTCTCGCTCGCTACGGAGGAAGAGCTACTGGATGCAAAATCTGTATCCGTTGACACCTCTCCATAAACTGTACAGTTATCCACTAAGTACAATGCTTCTCTCGTTACTTGCTCGAAACTTGTACAAGCTTTCAAGTGCAAGTCCTTCTTGAGAGTGTCGTTTCTCAATCCTTCAATAAAGAGAACAGATAGTCTGTCATCTTGTGGTCGTTCACGTACTGGACATCTCTCAATGTATTGTTTGAAGCGAAGTGAAGCTTCCTTCACTTTTTCGTGTTCTCTCTGTTTAAAAGCATATATTTGTGAGACCGTATTGTGCTTAATCCCTCGTTTTGAGAATTCCTCAGCAAACTCTCTTAGCAAATGGTCAATGTCATGGAATCCCCCTCTGTTCAGTGGTTGAAACCATGTCAATGTCGTACCTTCTAGAGTAAGACCAAATCCCTCGTATTGTGTATGGAAATCTGTTATCTACTCAGCTCTTAAGACTTGCTTAAAGAGTGACATATGTGCATACGGATCTCCTGAACCACCATACTTCTTTGGCATACACTTGGCTACTTGAGATGGTCTCATACGTCTATGGTCTGCTACCAATCTCATTGCTCCTATGTCCCGGCTAAAGCTTTCTCTAGCATCATGGACTTCATGGGTTACCCTTGTCGGTTCCCCTGCCCTGAGTCTACTACTAGGAGGTAAATGTGATGGTTCCGCTTCGAACCTTGGACCTGGAGTGGTATATGTGGGGATTGGAACTGCACTACCTTGATTCGTATCCATTGACTCTCTGGAATGTAATGATCCCATTGGTCCGGGCTTCGAGTACTGAGGTTGACTGAAAGAGTCAGCAGCCTGAATTCTTTGTCCTCCTGTTGTCATTGGGTTTTGCACTCCATTTGTTGGTGTTGGTCTTTGTAAGCTAGAAGTAACATAATACTAATGTAGTGGTCTCCCAAAGTATGTATATCCTTCTAATTCTTTCTTGCCCATTGTTGAGTATTGCCTCCCATACTTGTCGTAAGCGGCAATTTTCACTTCCGATCCCTCTGTGTAGGTAAAGACATAAAGTCTTTTTTGGTCTGTCAACTCTCCAGTGTAGGGTTCTTCACATCTATAATAGAGATCTTGCTCCCCATTATTATATTTGTATAGCCCCACATAGATGTTATCAGTGTTGATCCTTGTAGTTTCATTCTCTCTTCTTAACCTCGCATCAGGGAAGTTCATTATTGGTGCTTTCTCCTCAAGTTCTTCATCTACTTTGGCTTTGGTGCCCATCAATCCCCACTTGTCCACAATGTTAGGGTTTAGGACTACCAAATACATGGTACCCTCGTCATCTAGATATCTATCTCCCCTATAGCTCACAGGCACTAAGTCCTTGAACTCACTAGGTCTATCTTCTATCTTTACACAATAGCGGTCCATTCCATCTTTGTAGATCTTGGCACCTTGCTCATTGTCATACTGGTATTTTATGAACAATAGCTTCATTGTGGCGGAAGGGTTTGATGGTCCTGCTACCATATTTTCTCTGTTGTTCAGGTTCAAGTGTTCCAAGTGTTCGGTGAAAATCTCATAAGATCTCTCCGAAGAAGTATCAAAAACACTTCCTTCAAAGATCGGCTCTAATGGTTGCACCCAACTTTGGTTTACACTTCCCTCGGTTGATATGACACTTGCTTGTTTCCCTTGTTTTGGTTGGTTATTCTGGAGATTCCTGCCAGATCTCAAAGTCATCAATTCCCCTAAAGGACTTTAACTTTTCCGTCTTGGCAATTTGTTTTCCCAAGTTTTTGTGGTCAGAATTGATCCAAACTGATTGATACTTGGTCGATTGTTTAATCTTGTCAGTTGGACAACTTTTGTTTCATCAAGTGAGAATTTTGTTGCAGTTATGCTGAAAAAGACATTATACGCATATGATGTCTTTTTTCACAGATTTGGACTATTTTGGTTATGCTCACTCTGAGTAGCCCCCTTATGCTCTGTTCACTCACAAAATTCAGTTTGAACTCTGTTTGAGCAAGTTATGGCTAATTCAGGCTTTTCTTGGCAATTTTCCGCTTTTGACTTGTTTTGGGTCAATTGTGATCCAAATGGGATGAAACTTGAAATATAACCTCTAGACAGCTATTACAATGGATCTGTGTTGGCAAAGTATCAAAATATGTCCAAAATTAGGTCAAAGACATCATACGCGTATGATGTCTTTTTCATCAATTTGGGTCAAGACTTGATATTCATGCTTTCTACAGTGTTTGCAACAATCTTGTCAGGTCAGATATAAAAAATAAGCAGTGGATGTGCTAAAACACATTATACGCGTATGATGTCTTCTGTCCCAGATTTTGACTATTCTTAGTTGTAAGCCTTCTCCAATGTTTATAATGGAGTTTCAAGTGTTTTTGTCAGGTTTGAATGTAAAAACAACATCTGAATCCAAAATTTCCTATTCTTTGCGTTTCTTGGACTCCGACTTGTCTTTTTGAGTTTCTTTGAGTGTTAATGCTCTTGTTTTAAGTTGAAATTAAGGTATAACCCCCCTTTTGAACACTCTGGTAAAGTCAAAATTTTTGTTTTGGTCATTTAGACATCATACGCGTATGATGTCTAAAGTTGCAGATTTCCAGTTTTTTGGCACAGAATCCTTCCTAAAGCTTTCTCAAGTGCTCAGCAACTCCCAGATACACAGAAAATTTCTCTGACTTTTGTTTATTGCAAGTTTCACTACTAACTCGACGGTTTAGTGATCTAACATGCAATCAACCATATCAAGCAAATACTCCAATGATTACTAGCTCTAGATCAAGATCAAATGAAGTCCTATCTAAGCTATTCCTAATCATAAAATGGGTTTGGTAATTGTGATTTTAAAGAGATCCACTGCCACTCACGGACTAGCAAATTCTTCTTCTATCAACAACTACTCAACACCAACAAAACAACAAACAAATCTAAGCTAAACTAAAAATACTGTCAACATGGAAGACCCAGGAACACCCCACTTCCTAGTATCTCTCGAGATCTTCGGAGTCCACCACTCCTAGATCTTTTCTAACTAAAGTATACAAAGTAGTTTATACGACTCACCTCGTAGGATTAGTCTAAGGTCACCTACTTAGGGCTCTCGTCCCCGGCAACGACGCCAAATGTTAAGGCGGTTACGCCGCTAGCGGAAGCTAAATAGCGAGAACTCAACCAACAACAGAATTTGTCAGACGAGAACGGAGCTTGACCCGCAGGCGCATGGAAACAACTAGGTGGGTGTCAAATCACCTACTCGACCTTCTAATGACAATCACTACTAAGGAAATCAAATCTAAGTTCTAAAATACGCAAGTGACTGAAATCCGTACTACGAACGAATGCTATACGAAACAAGATCTAGAATCATTGAATCAATCTCAAACTCAAGGGGAAGTCTATACACTAGGTAAGAACAACACCCTAAAGACTTGAACTGCAAACTCAACCTATAACCACTCCGTGCGGTAAACGCGTATGAAGACAGGCCGAAATATACAGGTGACCGAAACTTGACCCCGATGGTACTAATGTGTAGCTCTACTCGTTGTGGTTCTATAGATATGTTGCACGCTCAATTCCGACACACGAGTTGGAAGAAAACTCACACCGAAGCTCGTAGGAACTTACCACACATAGAAGCCGATAGCGCGCACTCTTGGTATCTGTGCGTAGCTCTCGCCGTTGCTAACACAATGGCGGTGTCGCTTATCCAATGGCGGCTCCGTAGCTCACGTAGCAAGTAGATAAGACTCTCTCTCTCTCTCTCTCTCTCTCTCTCTCTCTCTCTCTCTCTCTCTCTCTCTCTCTCTCTCTCTCTCTCTCTCTCTCTCTCTCTCTCTCTCTCTCTCTCTCTCAGACACAGTCACGGCGCTCCAAAACTCACTTTGATTAATAATCCCCCCTTAGGTTACAAAAACTTTGGCTTATATACCTCAGCCTTGGAGGTGAGAACATCTCTAACTAATTACATCAGCAAGTGAAATTACTTCGGGATTACAAGCTGGAAACTCAATTGAGTCCTGTTACTTAATGAATGGCTCAAATCAAAATTAATGTCGGAAAGACATTTATTACAATCAATGGTTACAAAATGATGAGTGTGAGCAAAAATGTGGGTGTGATCCTCTGCTGGCTCAACAGTGTACTTTGATCACACTCACCAGATGAAAGGATGGGCGACTATGTCATGCTCGGTTTATAATCCGAGGTAAGTGATCTCATGAATAGATTTTAACTAGCATATTTTGAGGTGAGTCGCCTTTCTTGTCCTTACATGCACTATGTATACAACATGAGAGAATTGAAAATGATTGCAATATGTGAAAGTAAAGAGGAAGACGAAGAGCCGCAAATCTTATTTTGGAGAAATTAAAATACAATGATGGAGAGATGCGGCCATGAACCACCAAACTTTCTCAGATTCATGATTGATGACAAAGTTGGAGCTAATTGATTAGCAATACGGCTTGTTCATATCTTGTGATTGATACCTTGATAGATGTTCAAGCTAAAACTTAGGACTTTTGGAAACATATGCATGTTTTTTGGTGTGTATCATACGAGTAATGGCTATTTTTTTGTTTGTTTTTTTGTGTCATTAGAACACAGTTTACAAGATGGTACATATATAGAGGGGACCCTGGGCTATATTTAGAGTAGCTTTACATATAAGCTTAGCACAAAGAAAGGGCATATGCGCTTCAGAATCTTCTATTTGGAAAATGTGTACATGAGAAAACCTCACCAACAAAATTCATTGAACACTTGGTTTAGGATCCACCTCTTGCATCACACTGTGCATGTTACCCACTCTATCTCTTCTATTAGCATGATAGGACCACATTACATGGCCATGCAGAGACATGATGTTTTTACTCATACACCTCGCACAAATCTTTGTCCAGGACAACTCAGAATGGGAAGGGGGGAAGATAGAAGTTGACAGGCTGTAAGATGATTGAGAGATCATGTGTATAGTGATAAAGTCATGTGTTTGATGATTCTAATTTTTGTTTTTTCACAATTTTTAGTAGATTTCTACTCTTATTTGACAAAGTACTGAGCCATATCGTCAAATTTTGACGGAAGGGATACTGAGAAAAAGAGTGAACGAGAGTATGTATATATGAGTGTGAGGAGTAATTTTGGAAAAAAAGTTAGCCAACTAATATTAATTTTTGTTGCTTTTTAATCTAATAATGATCAAAAATTAAGTATCAGAGCCAAGAAATTCGGAATCAAGTTCTATAATCAAATGTTGAACCTACAAAGCAAGAGCTTCAAACATGACAAATATGAAGTGATTTGAGACAAATCAAATTTTGGGTGAACTTCAAATTGATCAGGATTGCAAAATCAAGAGCAAATAACAACAAAAAATCCAAACAATGAGCCATTTGAGTCGCAGGTGGTATGTCATGGAAAATGTGGCTAAAAAAGGTAAATATGCAAATTGCAGTCGGAATAAGTCAGAAACATTAGGAAAAATGGAAAAAATTGACTTCATTACAGGCTACAGCTTGCATTTTGAGAGAGAGAGAGAGAGAGAGAGAGAGAGAGAGAGAGAGAGAGAGAGAGAGAGAGAGAGAGATAAATACAGAGCTATTGCAACCTAGAGCCCCTTGCTACATTTTTGTCTGCTACAACCATCTCGGCACTCCATACCACACAAAATTTTACAAGTATGATCCTCATCAGTGCATGAACAAACTTGTATGGTCAAAATTGTACAATACATGCCACAAAAATCGTATCAATAAAATCAAAGTTGGGATTTTCACAAACTGACAAACGACTTTTGGAGGAGCAAACCAAAGTCAAATTCGAAAAGGAGTGCATAGAAATGATCCTCTTAGTTTGCAGAATGAAACTATCGTTAGGGAAAATTTGGACTCTTAAAGGGGACCAATAGCTTGGGAAAGATGCGTGGAAGCAGCCTTGTAAGTCTTGTCCAAAGTGCTGTCAGAACATGGATCGCGATTCATGACCCTCTGGAGCAAATTGTCAATAATTTTAGTGCAGAAGGGTTGTAGAGATTTGAAGTAAGGAAATGTGTCAAATGGTGGTTGTTTTCTCATTTCAAACGGCCTTGTATGTGAAAGTGAGAAAAATCAGAGTGCAAAGTATGGAAATTGTGATTTTTAATAAATTGAAACATTAAATGTGAGTTTGGGAACTTGTTTGACCAAAAGAATGATAAAAAGTGCCTGAGAATGGACTCCAACTTTTCGGAGAGCCTAAAGGGTCCAAACAAACTCCAAATCAGATACAACTCATCAAGCAACCGGGATTGGGGTACAACTTGAATTCCAAATCATCAACAAAGTCAAATGTCAGACAGATTGATCTCCATCAGGGAACTAAAGTGCCATCCAAAACCACTTATGGCAAGTCAGATTAAATCAGACGATAAGCTGGGAAACTGGGAGAACTAGAGATGAAGTTGTCCAAATTTGAAAATAGCTTCACCAGTATGTTTGGATACGCTATAGGAACAAGTCCTCAAAGTTTCATCCCAGAATACTACCCAACATGGATCGCGATCCATAACCCCCTGAAGGTTGTACAAGCAAAGACCACAGCTAATCCCAAGCATCAATGATAACCTAACCCAAGAGTTTCAAGTCAATTTGATTTCAAAATCCTTATCCAATTTGGTAAGCCCCTTGGGATTTCTTCATTTTCTTAACGGGCATGGTTTAGGGTTCACATAGTTTCCTAGTAAGCTTGTCAGGAAAAACACATACCTCGGTGTGGTTTTGATGGGTTGTCACATCACTATTATCATCTTTTTTGTGATCATGTAGTTTCTAGTCTACCTACAAGGACTTGGGGTACTCAAAAATGGAATTGCCACTCCGACTCATCGCATAACACCTCAAGGTCCAGAAGCCACCAAGGTATACCAAACCAAATCTTCACATTGTGGTGGTAATGGCCATCAAACACTCTGAATAGAGAACAATAAAATGTGATCTTGGCACATACATTCTGGAAAATTTAGTGGAGGTAAATCTAAAAACAGTGATTGCAAAAAGACTTATATGAATGGGGGACTGGTGTTGACAAGTGACAGGTGGAGATGCAAAACAGACAGGGTGGCCTCTACACCAAGACTATGCATGATGCCCTCATCATGGGAGGTACACAATAAGGGCACCACCTAGCTTGGAATGCGGCTAGGACGCATGGTAGGGGGGTCGGCACATAACACGAGAGAAATATGAGAGAAGGAGAGAGAGGGAGAGGAAGAGATCATTAGAGCTTCATGAACACGAGCTTCATAAACACCATACAAACATTCATGAGAGTAATTTCCCATAATCAACATCTCACAAACTCATGTGTGCATGGTAACTCAACCCTCTTGGCCATTAAAAAACATAAACACACACACACACACACACACACACACACACACACACACACCAAAACAAACAACCATAGCCAATACTATGCCATAGTAGAATTATTCATGCGTAGAGGTGCATACACAAGGATGTACATATGAGAGTGTGCATGCTAGAACTTGATTGTCTGTGTGTGTTCATTTACAAGAGAGGAGGCCTTCTTTTATAGGCTAAGAGAGTGATTAGGGAAGAGATTATGAGCTAGAGGGGTTATTACAAAGTAACCTCAATTAGGGTCATTCCTCCAATGAGAGAGATCCATGTATCCTTTTTATTGACCAATTTCCTCCTAATCGCCTTCATTGTGACAAGATTTGTCTCCATGCCACCTTCCACACCTTGATTCCAAGAGCTTCCTTATAATATTTGAGAGAATCTTGGTAAAATAAGAGAAAATACACCAATAATGGAGACAAACTTATAAGAACTTATGTGTGTGGAGTTGGATAATCATGAATTTTTCCCCATGTGGATAGATACGCTCCACCATTTTGGCTATATCTTCCAAATTGTAGCTCCAAAAATTATAAAAAATTAAGGGTAGAAAGATCAGCTCAACGGCTACAAGTTTGTTGTCCAAAACTTTTTAAAATTTTGGGAATGCAAAACTTATAGAGACAAATTTCATAAAAATATGTATCTGTCTTTTCCTTCCTTAAAGTCTTCCAGGTGGTCCCCTCTTGACTCCATGTGCAAGCCTTCTGTTCACAAGTGAATTATGCTTGCATTTTATAATATTTTATTCTTCAGCTGTAGTGACCGTCAAGTACAATCAGGTTCCAATGAATCTTTCATTCTCATAGGGTTTGTTCCTACTTTTCGTTATTTCCAAGATCCAAATGTGTCAAAACAACAACTATGTACAAAATATATACATAGATTTTTGTGATTTACATGCATCCTCCTACGCGAAGCCTTGAAGCCTTGCCATCAAATGCATACCAAGAGAGAGGTGAACCAAAATTTTGAAAAGTAGCCCTCAGTAGCCCTCCCCCTGAACCTAGAGGCATTTATGTCTCTATTTTTGTACTTGATTCTTCTTCAGTTGAGGTGGAGGAGTCTCCCTCCTCAGGAATATCCATCATAGGTGCTTGATCAAACAACAAAAAATATTTCTTCAACCTCCATCTATTGACACGTTGATGGAGCAAAGTACATCGTACCCCGGGGGATTCACTCTATATAAAAACGGGACGCCACCTGCAAGCGGACAACTTTGATAAAACCCCTATATATGACTTATATTAGGGAATATGACCCCCCTTTCTACGTTTTTACGACAATCAATGAAGAAAACTAGCATACCCCTATCTTACATATAAAATTTAGGTCTCACATGATCTAACTGAATAAATGTAGTCAAAGAGTGTGTAGCATAGTGACTGGAAACTTACTAAGGAACTACTTATGTTGATAACTAGATGTACTCTCGATGTGTCTTAGTTTGACTTTCAAATTATGTGCCCGACCAACCTGCACTCTAGCTACTTGTCCAATTTGACCCATCTAAAGATGGTATAAATCAACACTTGACCAGATCCAAATCAGCCCTTATCTATGACTGGCTTGATAAAGAATTGAATGTGTGACCTGATAAAAACTTCCACAAAATTCATCCGAGTTCTAGTGCACACCGGTTACCAATCACTAAAAGTAATCAACCCGAGTCAGTCCCCTCTCCCCCCATACGTATGATACCCCCCTCCCTTATTTTTAAGCTTGGGAGATAAATTATTGGGGGCCCCTCCCTTGCACTTATGTGGTGCGGTAAGTTTTCCATGGTGAATCCCCCGGGCATCGTACGCACACTTACACACCTAGACAACTCAAAACAACACAAGGAATTTACTTAAATTCCACCCCATACACACCACCACTCAAGATCTCAATGGAAATTCTCCCCACAATCCCTATTCAAACTCCAAACCCCTCGACCTACAAGCCCTTGGCCTCTGCCCGCAGACACTACAAGGTGAGTCAAGTTTATCAACACTTGAAATCGCACTTAATGGTGACCAAAATATACAAGAAAAACTATCAAGAACACAAAAATCCAGCCACAAAATTTATCTCTCAAACCATTGCAAAAACTTCACCAAAATCCACTCTGTTGGACTCTTTGGAGTAGCCCCAACCCTAATGGCATCGATATAGGGTCACATAGTCTTGCAGAAAGATGCACCTTCTTCCATCAATTCCTTGCACACACACCTCCATGGAAACCTCAGAACTTCCATAGACTCTCCTAAGTGAAAAATTGAAGAGAAAAATCTCTCATTCACTCCTCCACACACTCAAAAACAAGATGCGAACGCAACGGGACTGCATTAGACCACCTGCAAGAAACCTGCTTCCTGCAACACACAGAGAGGTGAAAGTGCTGATATTGTACTTCAAAACTTCTCCCTCATCCTGGAAACTCACGGCACCATGATTGATGTGGCAATTAAAGCATTTTCACATCATTTTTGGCCATTTTTAACCTTCTCAAACCCAGTTTTGAACCCTGGTGGGCAATTTTTTGCGGATAAAACCCCAAACTGACTCTAAAATTCACCAAATTTTGTATGTTTTATCCTTGATACCCAAAGTCCTTTGCCACATCCCCAAATTTCATTTTTGACCACTCGTAGGGTGGTGCACACGTCATCGCAAATTAGGCATCGTAAATAGACAATTATTGCATGTGTCAAACTTCTCGGGTGGGCCGAGGGTGCCCACACCTTCCACTTGAATTATATCATTAAAAAATTCCCTAGAACCAAAAGAATCCACCAAGAACCATATCCAAGTCCCCGATACCCTAACTAGGCATGTACGTGTGCCTGACTACTGACACGCAAACCTGACTATTCACAATGTGTACACATTGCATCATTTTTAAAACTTAAAACCACTTTTCAAAGCTCCCAGATGCATGTATTTTCATCTTTTTGAACATATGACCATGCCTATACACGCTACTTTCTATTAGGCCAAAAGTGGCCTATCATCATTGCCACCCTCTAGGTAGAGCATTTATGCTCAACCAAGAGACTATTTACATCTGGAACCACATCCCTTGCAAAAAAAAATTTCAATCTATAACCATTTATTCTATAGTGCAAACATTTCCCAAAGAGCTTTTCCAACTCATATGTTCCATTAGAGAATACATACTTCACTCTATACGGCCCCAACAATTTGTGCCTCAACTTCTTTTGAAAGGTGAAATCCAAGTGAGAATCGTACTTTATCACCAGATCTCCCTCTTTAATCTCTTTCTCTAGAAGCCTCTTATTCATTTTCTCCATCCTTGTCTCTGCTTGCTAGAGATAATAGTCGCTGGATTTCTCTCTATTCATTTGCAACAACTCTAGAGCAACAATTCTTTCTTGCAACTTATCTCTATGCTCACCTTGCATTCTACACAACAACTTCAAGGCATCCAATTGTACCTGTTAGAGCATAAGTATAAACAAGCTCATATGGCGTAAACTGTGTTGACACTCTCTATGCAGTTTTATAAGCCCACAAACACTTTTCCAAGTCCAAGTACCATTCTTTAGGATGCTCTCTAGCATACTTTGATAGCATCTTCACAATTTGACCATTCCATTTTTCAGCTAGCCCATTGCATTGTCGGTAGTAAGGAGAAGAATGTCTATGCTGAATTTTTGATTTCTCCATGAGAGCACCCACAAGTTTTCCCATGAAGGCTGGTCCATGATCATAAATGATAACCATAGGGGTTCCAAACTTGCAACACACCTATTCATACCAAAAAGAGGCCACTCTTCCTGCTATTACGTCTTTCACAGCTTTTGCTTCCACTCACTTTGTCGAATAGTCCATAGCCACAAGGATATACTTTTTGCCATTGTTGGTCCTTGGCATTGGACCTACAGCATCCACTCCCCATTTTGAAAATGCATCAAAAGAAATTATAGCTTTTTGAGGCTCAGCCAAAATCTTTTGGTTTGCAAACACTTGGCATTCATGGCATGACTTGCACCAGAAATAAGCATCTCTCATCATAGAGGGCCAACAAGAACCCTCTCTCAAAATATGAAAGACAACCTGATCCTTACCTTGATGGCTTGTTCCTCCATGGCAGTGCTTCAAAATCAAGCATATTTCTTCTTTGTACGACACTTTCCTCAAAATGCTATCTTTGCCATAAAACATGAGATCCTCACCTACCAACGTGTAGTTTCTTACTTTTGCAACTATTCTCTTACACTGAACCTTTGACATGCCCTCTGGACATTTCCCTTTACCAGCAAATACTTCTATATCTTATAATGATTCCCTTTCTTCATACAAGGCTTCCTTGACCTTTAAAGGATCTGCCAAGGCGTCCAACTTGTCCCTATCCAACTCATCAGCTTGTTTATTATGATCACCAAGAACATGCTTAACATGTATCTTCTCAAACTCATGCAAAAGCTTCTTGATGCCATAGAGCCACTTCTTCAAATGGTCTTTCTTAACATTCCCCAAACCAAGCAACTGATTCATGACTAGCAACGCATCCCCTTTTGCAATGACCCTCTTCAATCCTAACTCAACGCACTACTTCAGTCCAACAAAAAGTGTGAGAAACTCAGCCTCATTGTTACTTTTAGCTTCATAGAAACAATAACATCGGCTTTTGGGTTCTTCATGATTACTCCACCACTTGCCTTTGGAAGAACTTTCCTATATGCACCATCTCACATGATCGTATATGCATCTATAATATCCACTTCCTCTTCATGATCACCCTTGTCAATTCTTGGGTAAGATGCCATCTCCCCTCCCTTGTGTACCACTATGTCCAACAATTGATCTTTAACATAATGGTCCACTGTAAACTCAAACTCATTCCCTTGAAGCTGCAAAATCCATCTAAGATGTGCTTGCTAGGCTTCAAATGTTGTACTACATCCGGTAAAAGGTTTGATGTGGTGATCACATAGAACTTTTGGGACAACATATATGTTTTGAACATGCAACAAGAAAGACCCAAGGCAAATACCCAGTGTTCCATTTCTGTGTAGGAGAACACCCTTAACATTATTCATCTTGCTCTCAAAATAGACTAGCTTGAAGTTCCTTCCCTGCTTTCAGTGTAAGAGCACCGACCCAAAAGCTACTGACCCCAGATTGATAGATACATAGAAAATTGATTGCAAGGCAGGAGGACTCACAGTTGGTAAAGCACACAATACATCCTTTTGATACTATCAAAAGCCCGTTGCATGTCTTCATTTCACTCAAACCCTTGAACTTTTTGACTCAATTTTTGGAGAGGATACACATACTGACATAGCATCCAAAACAAACCTGATAGGTACCTAAGCTTATCCACAAATGATGCCAAATCCTTTGTGTTGTTGGGTGGATCCATAAGCAATAAAGCCTTAAATTTCTCTGGGTCGGCTTCTATTCCATTTTGGGAAACCACATGTCCTAGAAAATGGACCCTGGCATGAGCAAACTTACACTTCTTTGGGCTGAGTTGCCCACCCTCTTCCTGAAGTCTTTCAAAACTCAACCTCAGCTTCTCCAAATGTGTGACCCTGGATCTATAACATTCAAATTCATCCATGAAAACTCAAATGAACTTACCCAAGTAGTGACCAAACTCTCTATTCATCCACCCTTGGAAGGTAGCATATGCATTAACCAGCCCAAAAGACATTCTTTTGTGGGAAAAACAACCCCAACGAGTAATGAAGGTGATCTTCAATCACTATCAAGATCTGAAAGTAGCCAAAAAGTCCATCCATGATTGAGTAGCATTCATGACCTGCAACCTATTTGAGGATTTCATCCAGGAAGGGTAGTGGATAATGATTCCTTTTTGTGACAGCATTCAAAGGTTTGAAATCAACACATATCCTAAATCTTCCATTCTTCTTGGGCACAATACCTACTAGAGAGACCCATTCAAACTCCTCCACTCAAAAGATGATATGTGCTTCCAAAAGCTTTGTCACCTCTTCTCACGAAGTGTCCTCTCATGAATGACCCCCAGCCTTCTAAGCTTTTGAACCTTTGGCTTGGTACCTTCTTTTAGATTGATTCTATGCTCGACCCCTTTTTCTCCCTGAAACTCTATAGATTCAATTGCAAATAGCTTTGGAAAGTCCATAAACATGTTTTCATCCTCCTTCTTTTCTTTCTCTATCATGTCCTCTCCTAACATGCTTCTTACGTTCACTTTGGAAGGCTCTACCATTAGGAAGGGAATGGGGTCTAAGGGGGCCTCTTTATTTTCCATGGGATTAAAAAGGAGATTATGGAAGGGGCAAATGGGTGGATGCCATGTGGACTGAAATGGTGGGTATGGCAGGCCCTAAAAGTAAGTGGTCAAACTTGTGCTCTTTTACAAAATACAAAGAGAAAATCTCTTATAATTTCAAAAAAATGAACTTTTTTCTAAATAGTTGAGTAAAAACCAATATTTTCTCTCTCTAGTGGCTGTCAGTTTCTCCACCCTCTCTCCTAAAAAATGGTCCCTCCAAAAACGTGATATCATTCCCTCCCTCTCTCTCTATTGTACCATCTCTCACTTCTCTTCACTTCACTTTCAGTTTTCCCTCCCAAAAGCTTTGCTTCTCTTTCCTTCCTTTCAGTTTTCCCTCCCAAAAGCTCTCCAGCAGAAGTTTGAACCTTCTTTCCCTCGTCAAGCTTACTGCATCCTCCTCAAGCTGAAGTTCTCCATTTCTCCATGAGCCTCACTAAACACCTCCACCTAAAGCTGAAGATCTGCTACATGTTCTTCTGTTAGATCATCCCTCTTTCTTTCCTTAACAGGTTTCCTGCTCCTTCTCCGTTGTGCTCTATAGAGAGGATCTACTTTCCTCTCAAGCTTTGCAACATTATCTTTCCAATTAAGCCAACAGGTGGAGTAGTATAGCAGTAAGTGGTAGCCTTTGTCTGATGTACCATCAAGAATCTTGCTTGCTCTATACAACTAAGAACATGGATGTGCAATCTCTAATCATAAGTGTTTGGCTGCAGGTTGTGCCACTATTCTCCATGGCATCATCGGGTACTCGACAACATAGCAGTGTCATTGACTCCATTTCATACAGCAATGTGCAAGACGATAGTGGATGTTGGTTGATGATGGAGTTCAAATGATTGATGTGGGTGACAATGCAGCCCGCTCAAGAGGTGCACACAAGGTCTCCAGGAGACACATGGCTTCTTGAGCACACCATTGGAAGGGAAGGAGCATGGAGTTCAAGCAAACCCATGATGGCAAGCGTCTTGCAAAGGTGCAACATGTGTATGTTGATTCACAACTAAAGCTAGAGACAACAATGGCTCCATCGAGGTTTCTTGCGAACTGTAATTTCACTCCTTTGTCAATTTTTTAGATTGTATATTTCGTATTTGTGTATATATTGCTTTCATGTCTATAAGGCTTTCATTGCTTTTTCATGTTTGTAGATGTATTCCCATCTGATTTTGTAGAGTGGGAGCCATTAGAGTCCTTCACAGGAACTTTTGAGGCCATCCACATTGACCTTGGCAAGCTGCTCTATGCTGGTTGTCCATCCGTGGAGCTTGTCTCACATGACATTTTTTTATATCCATACTTATGTAACGCCTAGGCAAACTCGGTATGGTAATCTTTCTCCAGTTCATCCACCAGCCTTGCAGAGTACGGAATGGCCTAAGCATGATAGTGCCTTGATCATAGAAACCAAAAGGAGAATTGAGGCGGATGTGTATTCAGCAATGAAGTGCACCTATGGTTCCCATAAAGCTTCCCTAACCTGGTTAATGTCCCTTCATATGTTCATGTTTATCTTTCAACTGCAGAGTGTTTACAGGACCAACAAAGGGGACTTGCAAAGGGGAAAGTGCGATCAACAGTTTCCTTGCAGTTGGATGGCAGACTAAGGTGGTCAACCACGAGGGAGATACAATCAATTGCTTTGTAGTTGCTGAGAATGTGGTGTGCAGATACCATATTTCGAAGCAGAGCTTGTCAATTTTCTTTCCCTATAGAAGATGGAAGCTGACAAAGGGAGAATGGGAGGCACTAGACTGATGTTGCTCCTAGAGAATCAATTGATCTGCAAATATGCCTCCATAATAATGCAGTGCATGACATCTCGGTGAATAACGGCTGGAATCTCAGTCACCTTCGCGAGGATCTTAATCTCAGATATACCTTGCACAATCAATATGTTTTTATAATCAATGAAAAGGTTGTCCGTTTCAGAAAAGAGAAGAGCTTTCTATGTGAAAACATTGGTTTTCCGCGATGTATTAATGTAAAAGCTTGTAACTAAAATGATTTCCCTCCCATTAATACATATGGCGTTTTGAATCTCTATCTCATTTTTTAATTTGTTCAAGATTAAGTTTGAAATATGCAACTTTTCTAGTTTTGAGCATGAAGACTTTCAATGTTGGTGTTTTTCAATGCTTGTCGCGTGATTTTGTTTATAATTATAGTTTTAAGTTAATTCGATGTTAATTTTAAGTGCTTTAAAAAAGTGGCATTGAGTATAAAAGTCACTTTGTAGGTTTTAAACTTCATCTCTCACATTCACAAAATACAAGATTTCAGCTCTCTTGCCCCATCTTCTTCGCGAAGAGACCCATGGAAACATCTTATGATGCACTTCTCACACGATTACAGAAGATAGGACTTGCAGATGGCGCACATGAACTAGCCAGTGTGTTTGAGGGGACGATCGACAGGCATGCCACTGCTAACCTTCATGTAGAGGGATTCCAGAGCTTTCTTGACTACATGATGGAGCACATGGTAGAATATGCAATAGTCTTTGAGGGATCTAACATGGAGTGGTTGTCAGTGGATTTTCTCAAACACCCCTATGCGGCTGAAAAAAACTTTTTCTATTGCTTGTTGAGGTTTATAAAAGGGCTTACTGAGCGGGACTACAGGACAGAGGATGAGGATGACCTCATAGATTGGGCATGGGGTGCATAGGCACCCAATTCATCTCTTGGGACATGGTTCTGGTATTGCTTGTGCTTGAGGGCATGGAGAAGGGAAAATCAAAGGAAAAGGCCGACAAGAAAACTCCTTTAACCATTGTGGAGAAATCAAATGAATTTGTTGAAGAGGTTGACGAGCAGGGTGAAGCATCTATGGCACTTGTCCTCTTGCAAGATCCCAACTCCACTAAGGAGAAAGATGGGATGATAGAGGGAGACGAGGTGCTGGAAGAAGCTCCTGACCTCCAAATTCTCACTTTGCATGTAGTGGTGGTGGATGGTCGTCACTTTTTGTTCCTTGATGACATTGCAAAGACACTAGGACTCAGAGAAGATGAGTCGCTCTCAGTGCTTGCTATCTATACGGGCAGGAAAGATCCCAGTGGAAGGCAAGAGAAGGTAAACTTTCAAATTGACTTTGAAGACCAAGGTCTCCCACCAAGCCTGTCATCCCTCCCTAGTGAAAACGAGCAAAATTTGGTACAAACCATGCCAAATACACTTATGGAAATCAAATCATGTGCCTCATTTTTTGAAAGCATCCCGGAAAGTGTTGCTCTTCCACACAAACCGCTGACCATTATGGGTGGAGAAGATCGCTCTAGCATCGACCTTACAAGGAAAACTCTTGAAGAGATGGATGAGGACACTGAGGTATCCACTTTTAACTTTATCGATAGTAAATGTTTCCTATAGCAAGTGTTGAAGTTGTTTAAAATGTTTTGCAGACCGCATACCATGTTGATAAGTTTGCAATGCGTACTGGAGGTTCAGCAGCAATCTTATGGGTAGAGGATAGCTCCTTATGGAACCACCTTGGCCATCTGGGGCCATCCATTCTTCGAGTTGCATACACAGAGTTCTCCAAGCATGGTTCTGCGGAGTTGCTCAAGTGCAAGGCATTAAGTGCCATCCTTGCTGAAGATTCCCCTACCCTTAATGCTCACAGGTGTATCTTGGTGGATCGAGAGGCCGCATTGTATGCTTTTACAGGAAAGCACCCTGGGTCAGTCCTCTCCCACTGTGTCTTAAGACTAGCTCAAGGGGTGACAAACCAAAAGGAGATTGTCAAAACTTTTGGTGTCAAGTCAGCCATTCGCCCTATACCAAAAGATGTAATTTACAAGAAAACCAACGAGCCATTATTTCTCTTACCACTGGAGAAAAAGCTGCCTTTGGTATTATTGGCTCCGTGCTCTTTTGATATTTGTGGATCTCAGCAATTGTTCCAGGCTTTGATCGCCTTTTCTTTTGCGTTGTTGGCGGTGGTGGAGGAGCCGCTTGTTTGGCCCATTGAGGAGGGTCATTTTTATACTTCTTCCTCCTCTCTTCTTGGGCTTGCTGCTCTTCAGGTGTGAGCTTGTCCTTTTTCTTTTTCGCACATTGTTTTGCTCTCTCAGGAATTTTTGTTGGTTCGAAGCTCCGAGCCTTTGCTTGTTGGGAAGCCTGAGCCCTATCCCCTTCCGCTCTCTTCTCGGCCTCTGCTCGTGCTTGTAAATTAGCCAAGTGGGCTCTCTCAGCCTCGGCTCTCTGCCATTCTTCCTGCTTTCTCTGCCTTCTTTGTTCGTCATGCAATTTCTGTGCTTTTCTATCTGATGTCTCTTTCTTTTCTAACTCTCTCATTCTTTTCCTCCATTTGGCATCTCGTGCGTATGAAATAGGATCAACGGTATTACCTTGATCACCCTTTGCTTGATTTGAGGAGCGAATTTCCGCGATGTAGTTGGGGCTGCCTGAGCTTCAGGTGTTGCCGTTGCTTGATCTCTAGTTTCTGCCATTGCTTGATCTTCATGCTACCGTTGCATGAGCTCCAGGTCCTGTTTCCCATGTTGGTCTGTCATGAGCTGCAAATGCTCCAAAATCCGGTAGAGGTGTTCGATTTGCATGCTATAGTGGCTGGAGATCACCAAATATCTGTCGCATGGTGTTTTGATCCTCTATAGTTGAAGGTTGGGGGAGTGGTTGGGTGTTAGGAGCTAGCTCTTGTGGTTGAGGCTGTGGATTTGAAGCGGTGGATTCTGTACGAGGTTGAGGTTGCGGATTTGCAGTGTTGTCAGTGGCAATGGTGTCATCGCTGTGCGTGGTGGTTTGCTCTTGTGTATCCTCCATGTTGTGCAAGATATGAGTGCGTGTATGTTTGGGCTTGAAAGGATCTTCTAAAATGTGCAAACAAGAAATGAACTTTGAGTTATGAGTTTTGACCTATATAGTACTTAAACTTGTAAAAAATTTTAAAAACTCAATAAAATCACTAAAAAGTGAACAAGACTCCAAAGTAGATGAAACTTGAACCATGGGATTAATAATTGTCGCCTTTACAAATCACTTTGCATGACAATGCATGTTTACAATAGAAATGGTTAGTGTCAAAAGGAAATTAAATTTCCACCCAACGCCTGCCATCACGCCGCCTTGTCTTCAACTACCGTCGGAATCGATCTTTTGCACTCGAAGCATGATATGATTTGTGATCGCCTCAAGCTAACCACTTTTTCTATTCTACATTTTAAACTTCTTTGTTCTCTTGTCTTTTTTCTCTCTCTCCCTGTTAAAACTCAGTAGAACCAATTGAACATCTCGTGAAGGGCATTCCTCTTTTTTCCACCTCCATGTCATGTATTTTTAAAATACACTGCTTTTGCTTGATAGTATGAGCGCTCCATCCCTTGGCTGCTCCAAATTCCTAATGAACCATAAGTGTCAAGGAAAAAAGCACTATGTGCAAAAAGAATGTGCTGAAAAAAAACAAACTTTAGTTTCGCATACAGATGTATTTTGATTGAATATATCAAATGTGCAACACCCATGTAATGTGTTATGTGTGTCTCCCCACAAGCATCCACTATTTGTGCTATAAAACTATTGATTACAAACTTTAGGGTGGATATCTCATCATCGGTTAGCTTTGCCTTTTGGAGAAGATGAAAAATATTATCAGTAGACTGCCACACACAAGCACGCTTAATTCCTAGGGCTGCTTCATTACCTTTTTAGGTGGTAATGTCACACACCTTTTTCCACAACTGAAACTCATTGGGACTTTGGGAGTCTGAATAGTTTGAAAGCAAATGTCTAGCTTTACTACCACCCATACAAACTTTATTAGGGCAATCTTGTGTACTTCCAGATGCCTTCTTGTCTTTTGATAGCTCAACTACACCCCCATGTAGACCAATGCTCGATAGAATAGATTCTAGTCCTCCTATACACTCTTCTCTTCTTTCTACAAGCTCCATATTACAAGCGTAATTAATATGGATCATAAGAAACTTGTCAAGAATTTGTAGACGGACATGAAGGGTGCACACATGCACATTTAACAGTGGTAGTGAAAGAATAGGATCCCAATTTGGATCATCCATGTTTTGATTAGGAGGTACTTGCTGGTCACAACTGAGGATAGCTTGAAACCATTGTTGTAGTGCTTTACCCACTGCTTGTGTAGTGGGTACACCTTTTGCAGAGTTGACTATAACTTTGCCTCCCTTACCCTTACCACCTTTCAACTTGCTGGCCTTTGCACCGTTGCCATCAATTCCCATTGAGACTTTATTGTGGTAGCAATAAATGCATGGAAAGAGGTTCATTGCGCCTTGCTTGCACCCTAACATACACTTGAGTGTTTTCAAGTCTCCTGGCAAATGCCACTCAACTTGGAACGTTCCCAAACCTGAAACAAGCAATATCTGTCCTTCTTGCTGTTGTGGAATTACATCAATGATTGCTGTGTGATTGAAATACCATTTGAGAGTCTCATGTGTCTCATGTGGGAGATGAAAAACTGCCAGCCACCAAATATTTTTCTCTAACTAAACACCTAAACAAGTGTTTCCCTTCTCATTGGCATTTAGCTCCACATCAACACCCACCAAATCCCTTCTCATCAACGTAACAGTTACCCTTTAGATCCATTGACCTTTAACAACTTGGCACTCATCAAGTTACATAACAAATATCACTTTCCCATCACACTCTTCTTGTGTCAACACATAAAATCTTATCATTGACTCTTGGAGCTTCAACAAGTCAACATACACATTGTTGAACTCATTGTAGCAGAATACTTTGTTGTCATCTAATGGCATGTCATCCTTCACATACTGAAATCCACCCAACAAGCTTGCAACATCATTATTGGCACACTTTTTTGCAACACTGACACTGTAAGGTGTTGGCAGTAACCGAAACAAACCTTTTGTCCGATGACCGAGTGTGACACTTTTATACAAAGCTTCATAGGCCTTGAAACTTATTCCTACACTGTCACACACCTCCATCATCTCTTGAGGTATCACAATGTCCTTTAGCTCACTAAAATACTTCTGCCGCAAAACATTAGCAGTGGCAGCATTGGATCTATCATCTAGTAGCTCAACCAACTCCTTTGGCTTGATGATATGCTGCAGCAGAGCACGTCCGGTTGTTTGAGGGGATCAATTCCCATCATCATTCCAGCCAAGTTTCTGCATATTGAATTACCATTAAACACAAACCTGTAGAACATATAGGAAATCAGAATCTTGCATCAGTATTCTTACCGAGTTTGACGGACATGTTTCTTTCGAGCTCCACCACTTGAGGATAGCAAGGACATTGCTTGTCTCTTGCGCTTACGAATGTGGTAGCCGAGGGGAATGTGTGTGAGGTGATCGATTTGCCGATGCATATTGCGTGAAGTGTGTTGTAATTGAACATAATTGTCTAGTCGCCGCTCCTGCTCTTTTTTTGTTGCTGTACTTTTTCATTGAGATTCGCCATCTCATCGTTCAGCTGCTTCATCTTCTTGTTGGCTTCCTCTCTAACTTGCTGTAGATCTTTTGCAGACTTCTCCTGTAGTGATGAATAGGCAGCTTAGAGATGTTTACTTGCTTCCCTTTCATTGACAAAAGTTGAATACAATCTCCAGCAGTACCCAAACAGTCCGCCTCCTCCATCTCCAATAAAACGCAGAAGTTCAATGACATTACAAAAGGGTAGTGGTGCATTAGCCGTTGAATCACCTGGATAAATGTGGCCATCAACCCATAAGTTGATTGCCTTTCACCCAATGCTTCGTAGCTGATCTGCAGCATTGGGATTTGATGTGCCAAGTTGCACAGTAGCATAATCCTGCTCCAAATCAGTGTTTAATCGATATCGTTTTGGCTTGTTAGTAATGTCTTGCAGTGGAGGGAGATTCAATGACATGTTTGTTAGATAATCAAGAAAAATAGTGAGTTACTGTGTAATGGTGACTGTTGCAAGCAGGAAAATCTGGCTATGGAGGAAAAAAGTGGAACTTACTCAGAGATAGTAGAGAAGGATTATGTTGTGGAGGTAAGAAAGAGAGGGAGTGTAGCTTAATCTTTTTTTAATTCAAAATACTGATCATGGGGGATTTAGAGAGTGAAATGCAGCTGCACATAGAGGTAATGGAGTTCTCCAGTGCTCTCACCTGAAGCTACTAGAATGGGAGAAGAGAGAGCCTCAGAGAGAGAGAGAGAGAGAGAGAGAGAGAGAGAGAGAGAGAGAGAGAGAGAGAGAGAGAGAGAGAGAGAGAGAGAGAGAGAGAGAGAGAGAGAGAGAGAGAGAGAGAGAGGGAGCGAGGGAGGGAGTGGGAGAGAGAGAGAGAGAGAGAGAGAGAGAGAGAGAGAGAGATAGAGAGAGAGAGAGAAAGACATAAAGGAAGAGAGTGAGAGACACAGTAGATCTGCAGCCTTGGAGGATCTGCACTTTCTCACAGATGTAGGCGGCATAGAATGTCCTCTTCATGATTGGGAGGTGGAAGTGACAAGAGAGAAAAGGGGGGGAAAGAGAAAGAGTTGGCTCACGTTTTAGAGAGAGAATGCAGAGAGAGAATATGCAAAATCTGCTTTTTGGGCGGGGGGCTGAAAAGTGCTTCTTTTAATGAGAACTAAGTGAGAGAGAGTGTTTTATATGTTAGAGAGAGAGGAGAGAGATGGGGAAAGACATTTTAAAATTCAGTTACCCACCTCTCTTTTGTGTTGAAGTAGCCTATTTTCAAAATACAAAATATACAAATGGTATTTCAAAAAATCTCAATATAGGCCTTTTTGCCCTCTCTTTTAGGCTTGGTCAAACTTGACTTAAGCTTTAAGCATTTCCTTAAACTGCCAAATAAAGAGGCCCTCCTATACCCCATTCCCTTCCTAATGCAGCTGCTTTTGGATTCTCCTTGTCCTCCTTGAACTCCACATCATGCATCGATGTTTCCTTTTTGAAACTTATCCCAAATAAATTAGGACATAATTGCATCAAGACTTCCTCTACACTTTTTTCTAATGACATAGACAAAGCATCACTATCATACAATGTAGTTTCTGTTGAATCTATATCTTCCATCTCCAATAGGGGTCGTGTATGACTCTTATGTGTCTTCATGTTGTAGACAATGGTCCTTCCTTTGTCTTGGTCAGTGATGGTGATCAATCACGTGCCCCAATCTGTGCTTAGCACCATGGGCTATAATCCATGGCCTCTCTAAAATGATCGGATAAGCATTCGCACCTTCTTGCATCACTAGCAATCAACCAAGCACTCAATCCCCAAGACTTTTATCTTAACATCTTCAAATATCCCAAGATACCTTGCCTTTGTGTGGTTGTCCATCCTCATATGTATCGAAGCATTCAGTGACATCTTGACAACTTAAAATGATCAAAAAAGCATTCGCACATGCTTTCATACGTAGCAATCAACCAAGCATGATAAGGTGGTATTTTGTTGCCTTGTGCACAAGCCACTGTGTTTAGCCCTTGGTAAGATCACTCTCCTATGTCCAAGAAACTCATAATGTCAGGCATACAATTTCTACCTTGGAAGAGAGGCAGCTTTAACTTGATCACACCCACTGGAACATCTTTTAGTTTCTCTCTAGCTAGAGCGTCTACTTCTTGATTTTTTGCACAAGGGACATGATGTGATTGTACAGCTTGAAATATTCCTAGAGATTTCTTAACTTGGTGCAAATGGGCCAGAAAGCTATGATTTTTACAATCCCAAGTTCCTTGTAATTGGTTTATTAAAAGCATGGCATCACCAAATAAATTTAACCGTTGAATACCTTGTGTCACACACCACTCTAACCCAAGAGTTAAGGCTAGATATGCTTCTTCATTGTTGGAGTGGGAATCCAAGAGATTCCCAATGGATAATACCTTTTTCCCTTGCTCATTGACGATGACAATTCTTTTTGCAGCTTTGTCCATTATCCTCTTATAGGCTACATCAAAGAAAAGAGAGTGATCCTTTTCTATCTTAGGGACGTCCACCAATACAGGTGCTACTTCTTTGCCACTTGCCTTGATCTTCAGCTTCTTTTCATAGTGACAATGAGTGAGAGTGTCTCCCAGACTAGCTCTTATGGGTCTCTTCACTTGCACTTTGTAATCAAACTCTTGCAACCTTATGAGCAATTTGGAAATCCTAGAAGAAACATCCATGTGCTGCATTACATAAGGAAATGCTTCTTCCATGGTTAAAATTATGAATGGTCTAGACAATAAATAAGAGTGAAATTTGGTAGTATAAAACATTAATGCAAGCACCATGTGCTAGATAGGATGCATGAAATAAGTTTGAGGAACCTTTTGCATCAATACTGCCCAAGTGTGGCATTGCCCACGCTAGGGTTTACATAAAACGTCTCATCCCACTTTGGAGGTGCAATGGTGGAAAGTAAAGCTAGAATTTTTTTTACCTCGTTGAATTGTTGTTCATTTTCTTCATTCCAAGTTGAGTTGGCCACCCAAAGCTTACAGCCTAGCTAGACCTTCATAGACTTTCTCCAAATGAAGAGAGCGGGAACTATAGATACAAAATTCATCAATAAAAACATAGATTGATTTTCAAAAAATTGTTGAAAAACAAATGTCACATAGCACTGAAAAGTTGTTGGAGCATTGGTGAGACCAAAAGGCATAGCTCTATAAGCAAAACATCTCCATGGTGTGGTGAAGGTTGTCTTTTTTTTATCTTCTTCAGTGATGCTAATTTGGAAGTAGCCTGAATAGCCATCACATACCGTGTAGCACTCATGTCCTGCTACCTCATTAAGAATGTCATCTTGGAAAGGAAGAGGAAAATAGTCCCTCTTTGTGGCCATATTAAGGGGCTTGTAATCAACACAAGCCCTCCACTTACCATTCTTCTTTGGTGTGACTACCACTGGAGAAACCCACCCACTCTGAGTCTTCAATAGGATAGATGAAACTTGCTTCTCGCAGTCTCCTTACCTCCTTGAGCAAGGCCTCTTGTTGAATTACTCCTAGTGGCTTGAGCTTTTTCATTACATCTTTACTTCCCTCCTTGAGCTTAATGTGATGCTGAACTACTAGGATGCCATCTATTTTATCATATTCATCAATGAACAATGTGGTAAAATTACTTAGAATCAAAATATAATCCTCACGCTTCTTTTCACACAACTCACTAGAGAGCATTTGATGTAGCTTACTTGCTTCTACCAGAGGTTTTATACATGGTGGATCCCTTTGGTTTGATGATGATGCATCAGGTTACTCCATCTTCTTAGGGTCCTTGAGAATGACCCCCATCATCTCAATGATATTGTTGCTTTCTTCAATCATTGTTCACTCCTCCCTTGAAGTGGTTGAAGAGTTTCTAGAAAACTCAACTTCAGAGGTTTCTAGATCCATGTCACGTTGCTATCCTATCTTCATGTCATAAAGTATTGTCTTTCCTTTGGCATCCTTGAGTTGGATTATTCCGGTGTCCCAATCCTGCTTAGCTCTCATAGCCATACGACAAGGCCTCCCTATAATGATAGGATAGCCCTCCCCTTTATGTGCCATGACAAATTTATCCACATCCACCTTGGTGTTGAACGCCTTTACCCTAACTGCATTTATAGCCAACACATTGAACTTTTCCATTCTTTTCCATTTCGCTCTTCATGGTGCCAGCCTACTCACCTCTAAACACAAACGGTGCATCATTTTTTCACTCATGATGCATATTTGTGTGCCACCATTGATGTAGATATTGGAGATGTGGTGTCCTTTGATGTGAGCATCCATCACCATTAGTATGTCATTTAGTTTCTTGCTAGAGATAGCCCAAGCTATCTTTGGCTTTGGTCATCTTGTGTTAATTATCTTTGTCCATTGTATCCTCACCCTAGGTGCAAGGTGGAGTATCTAAGGCCAAGTGATTTTTGGGCCCTGCACAGAAACATCTTGAACCAAATCATATGGTTTAAAAAACCTAGGAAAAAATCTACAGTGTAAATTTTACTTCGTGACTTGGATGGCTTCTTGTTAGATTCCCCCTTGGTTTTCATCTTTTCTTCCTTTTGGGAAGATTCACCAAGCTTAGCATGCTTTACCTCCATAGAATGTACCCCTTCTACCTTGGTATTACCTTTTGCCACTCCTTTGATATCCTTCTCCACTTTCTTCTTTCCCTTACCTTCAAGACTGATGACACTTACTACCTGGTTGTTGGCTGGTGGTGGAGGTAAGGGTGGAATGAGGGTTTGTTGTGGTGATGGGTGTGTTTGAGACAGTTTCTATAGAATTTGCATGGGTGGTGCTTGTTGTGGTGGTTTGGGGGGTGGTGATCTTGTTCTCAGTGGTGAAATTTGTTTTTCCTTGCTCCTCTGTTGAAATTCTGCCTCCTTGGGTGTAGACAGTACTACATACCATTGCCTCCTTCTCCACAATTATAGCAGGGGTACTCCTGGTTTTTCCTTCTTTGTCCTCTTCCTTGTTCTTGATTGTGGCTATGTGCATGTCCTTGCTGCACCAAATGCACATACATATTCTCAAGCTGAGTAGTGATGCGGCTCAATAGGTCTTGTTGCCCTTCCTTATGCCTCTTGTGGTTGGGTACTTTGAGCGGTTGTTGCAATAATTGGGGTTAGTTTGATTGAGCTTGATTCCTCTGACTCATTGACTCTTGCTTGCATGTGTAGCTTCCTATCTTTAAGGCAGGCTACTTCCACTACCAACTCATACGCTACAAGGAATCTCCCCTACACCTTCTCTTTAAGCGGAGACCAATGTAGGATATTTTATGGCGTGAGGAAATGAAAATATACATATAGTAAAATGAACTCCATTCATAGTTTCATTTCCTCACGCCATGAAATATCCTACAAGTGGCATCAGATCTAGTAGGGCACTGTCCATTTTTATTTTGTTATAAGATCTTTTTCCTAGCTTTTAAATATCCCAAGGGCATCTATTTTGAATGGGTAGTAATCATCTTTAGCTAAACACCAAACTTCAAGTCAAGTTCGTCGGGAGTCCTCCAAGGCATGTGGATTATCCACACGAGGCTCATCCTTGAAGCCTTACCTACTTGCCATCTTCCTCAACTCGTGTCAGAGCAAGGTTTCGATCCTCGGACCTGTGGGTTTAAAATGAACTCCATTCAGAGTTTCATTTTCTCACGCCATAGAATATCCTACAACTGGTATCAGAGCTGGTAGGGCACTATCCATTTTTATTTTGTTCTAGCCTTTAAATATCCCAAGGGCATTGATTTTGAATGGTTGGTAATCATCTTTAGCTAAATGCCACCAAAGTTCACGTCAAGTCGGCCAAGGCATGTGGATTATCCACGAGGCTCATCCCTGAAGCCTTACCTACTTGCCATCTTCCTCAACGATAAAATGGTCCTTCTACAGGAAATTAGATGCTCCTTCACCTTCCTCCAGTGAGGCAACCCATCACTCCCACAAATCCACAAACTTGGATACGTAAGTGGCATACTCTAGCATACCTCCCTACTTTAACTATGTCAGTAGCTGCCATAACTTGAGGTTGTGCCTCCACCAAACCTCCTCACAAATGCAGCATGTGTAGTAAATCCCATGCATCCTTGGTAGCTTGGGGCAAAGCATTTTACCAAGAATTGGCCTCTACTTTCATCATAGTAGAGGAAATATTTTTTGTCATGAGGCGTCGTCATTCTTGTTGGAAACCACAGAAGCGATGCCAAAGTTATCCAAAAAATCAATGGTTATGTCTTCTCCCTTCTTGTCACTAAATGTGGGAAAAGAGACACTTGACATGGTAGTAAATCAATGAGAAAAAAATCACAAATCCCTTTTTTTTTGAATGACTGATGACATTCATCGCTACTCTTTGTTAATTGAAGGTCTTTGCAAAGCCCTCCTTGGTGGGGACACCAAATGAAAGGCGGAGATGCAAAATAGACTCGATGGCCTCTACACCAAGACTATGCACGATGGACTCATCATGGGAGGTACACAATAGGGGAACCACCTAGCTTGGAATGCAGGTAGGACGCATGGTAGGGGGATCGGCACATAACACAAGAAAAATGTAAGAGAAGGAGAGAGAGGGAGAGAAAGAGATCATTAGAGATTCATTAGCATGGGCTTCATAAACACCATACCCGGGAATTGCACATAATCAACATCTAACAAGCTCATGTATTCATGGTAACTCAAACCTCTTGGACATTAAGAAACATACACACACACACACACACATCAAAACAAACAACCATAGCCAATACTATGCCATAGTAGAATTATTCTTGTTGTCTCCTGCAGTTGTCTTGAGGTACTAGCTTCCTCTTTGCCTATTGCTTTCTCTGTTTTGTCCTTTCTGATAAAGCCTGGCCTTTTCCTTCCTTGTTTTCAGACACACCCACCACCGCTTGATCTATGGGCGGTGTTGCTTGAACTTGCTTTTTTTTTTTCTTTTGGTACATCCATTGTTAGCCCATCCTTCTCTTGGATTGCTGGAGGGACCATTGAATCTTGAACAAGAGGAGGAGTGGTTGGTGGATTTGTGCTCAATAGAGAATTTTTTGTATGGAATTTGAAAGATTCCATGTCACCCTAAGTTTCTATTTGTCTCGTCTTTCTTGGTTTTCTTTTCTTTGTCTCCTTCTTGGTCCTCTGGTTGGGTTTGCTCCTATTTCGTTTCTTCATTCTCTGATTGATTCAAATCATGAGATGACTCTAGGCTATTTTTCTTAAATTTCTCTCAAACTCTTGTTTCTCTCTTTGATTAGCTTTTCTTTTAAGCTCATTCGAGATCCTTTGCCACATGTTGCCGGCAATATCCAAATTTTCCTTAGCCGCTCTTCTTTTGTATTGTTTATTTTTTTCTAATGCTTTGCATTGTTCTAGCAGCTTGTTCTTGTCCTCTCCTTCATCATCCACTTCAGCTCCTAGGTTTGTATTTTCTTTTGCTTTCTTTCTGTGGAGTTCCTCCCTTTGGGCTTGAGCCTCCTCCATAGATCTTTGAGTTTGAGATATGGGTATGGTGTTTGTATGCTCAACCAATTTTCTCTTAAGGCATACTTTGCAGATTTTATGTTCTTCTCTTCTTTCTCATACTCTTCGTCGTCATTTGAGGATTGATAATCAGAAGAAGTATCCCTATTCTTGGGCTTTATCTCCCCATTGAGTTGTCTGCCTGATTCTGTCTCTTTTGCTATCAAATTTTTCTCTTCGTGAGCTCTATCCATCCTCTTTCTTCTTTGGGGGTTTTGATGAAGAGGGTCTTTCCATTGGCTTAATTGTGCATTTGGATTTGTGAATTAGATCTAGTTGATTCTCCATCGGTGGTAGCTCATGTGTAGTTCATCTATCATCCCCAGTGCTTGTGAGGGCTACTTTTTGAATTTTTGCTCAGCCTCTCTCTTGGTATGCACTTGATGGCAAGGCTTCAAGGCTTTGCGGAGGAGGAGGGACCGCATGCATGAAAATCACAAAAATCTATGTATATATTTTGTACATAGTTATTTTTTTGACACATTTGGATCTTGGAAATAAGAAGAGGTAGGAACAAACCCTATGAAAACAAAAAATTCACTGGATGCTGATTCTACGTGACCGTCACTACAGGTGAAGAATAAGAGTCAATAGTAAAATGGTGGAGAATCTTATGCATTATGGATTTGAAATCAACAAAATATTATGAAATGAACGCATATTCACTTCTGGACACAAGGCTTGCACATGGATTCAAGAGGGGACCACCTGGAAGACTTTCGGCGGAAAGGAAAAAATACATATATTTTTGTTAAATTTGTGTCTATTTTTTCCATTCCAAATTTCAACAAAAAAGTTGTATCTAACGACAACCCACTCTCAAGCAATAATAGAAGAAGGCAAGCAATTGGTGAGTGTCTTTGACATTGATGAGCATTTGGAACAGATAAAACTCAATTCCAGTATCAAAGAGTGCTCCATAACTTAAGAGGAATAGAGTTAGAGGACACAAAACAAGAGCAGTTGAGGTAAGCCGCCAATTACAAAATAGGATTGAATAATTACAAAGAGTACAAACCAAAATCCAGCCAGAATTGCAATGAGAGCAAGAAAATGCTGCTCATTACTACCAAGAAGCTCAATCCTTCAATGAAGCAAATACAAATCTATAGGTTGAGCAACAACGACTAGAGGAAAATTTGGAAAAGAGTGGCAAAAGAATGCAAAGTTGAGGGAGTCTGATGGGGTGGTCAACAAAACACTCACACAACTCCTAGCAATGAAAGACACCCCAGCCCCTGTTTCTACTTCAACAACATCTGCTTTAGGTATGCAAGAGCTGGAAGATCTCAAGGTATCCCTAGCTCAAGAGCAATATGACAGGAAAACCATGACAACATGGCATAAGGCCATTCAAAGGAAAAAAGAGGATGATATTGCAATGCTATAGGAACAACTCGCAAAATCAAAAGAAGAGCTGGCTACTCAAAGCGTCGCACATGCCCTGGCTTTACAACAGAAGATCTATCCATTAGTGCATGAAAGCCCTAAAAAAAGCAGTAGAAATTTCTTTGACCACCGGGCAGGAACAAATGAGGATGGATCTTCCCCTTGTAGAGCTACCAAGAATGCCTATAGAATTTCTTCAGACCATTGGGCAGGAATAGATGAGCATGGATCTTCACCCTATAAAGCTACCAAGCTTACTTGCGGAGAAAAGATTATATTATTTAGAAGATAAAGAAGATCAAGAAAATTCTAGAGAGGAAATTCAAAGGTGGATCTCATAAGTGCATGACCCTTCACACAAGGCATATATGCAATACGAACTCAAGTTATTGGAATCGATCGCACTTCTGTTGATGATTGCACTCAATGAGATTGTCAAGAACTATGAGAACGAGATGATATCCCTGCCATTGATGCAACAAGAGGCTCTACTATGGAAAAAGGAGATGTTGCCAAGTCTAGAGCCAAATCACAAGGGGGATTATAGGGATGTCTCAGTAACAACAAATCAATTACAGACAGTCCTTGCCAATAACCCCTCTGGAGAAAGAAATGGTTTGAGAAGCACCCAATAGATGAGACATATTATAGAAATTCACCACAACATCTCAAGATCGTCCCAACCTATTTTCATATCAACCAAACGCAATCTTGGGATAGCTTCTATTCATGGAAAATCAAGAGACCCGCAGTGCTGAGTTACCTGGTGCTCACAAAGCTAGCTGTAAATTTCCCTCCATCACAAAAGTATATGGTAAACACGCTCAAAGGACTCATCAATCAAATCAAAGATATTTGAGGTCTCACGTGCCAAATGCTGGTGAAGATTGCCAAGAAACTAATCACATGCATCCTTGCATTTGAGGATATTGAAGCAGTGAACCACCCCTCGCAGCTCTTTCTAGAAGGAACAAGAGGCATATATTCCTAACAAAAACGGGTTTGTATGCTTGCTTCATGTTTTGCCATCTCATTGCATGCAAACCTTCAAAGAGGCATTCATGACCAAGTTCTTCAAAGTTGATTTATCCATATTCAACCCCATGAAAAAGAACCTACGGGCCATACATATCGCCTATCAAAGCACATTAAGTAACAACCCTTTCAAAAAGCTGGCTACAAAGTTGGAAATTGAAGCCAGAGAAGAAATAGCTCAAGCAGCTCACTCATACACTCGAGAAGCGAGCACAAGACTACTAAAGCAAGCTACATCAACTCAGTCCACAATTGCCAAAGAAAATCGATCCCATTGACAACCTGCAAAGGATAGCTTGCACAAGGGCGTGCAAAGACTAGGAAGGGGGAAATGTTGGCGGTCAAGTCAGATGGGCGCCCTTTGATTTGACCCCTTCTTCCATGAGCCTTAAATTTCCATATCTCTTCATTTAATATTCCAAAAAGCCTCGTAATTATTTGTAGTCCCTGATTATAAATGGGCTAGCTCTAAGATGTTAAGTTGTAAAGTATGTAGTAAAAGGTCCAAGTTTTGTCAAGTCGGCCATTGTCCAAGAGAGCCCTAGGTATAAAGCCTATGTTGTGAAGTGGAAAAAGGACCCTTATCCTTATCAAGTTTTGAAGTACAAAGCATACAACTGAAATTGAAAACTCTTTGGCAACTTGTAATGATATTTTAGTTTTTAAACTTGCATTGTGCTCCTTGTTTGATGTTCTTTCATTCAATTACTTTCATTTTCAATTTCGTTGTGATTTGTGACTACGCGCTAGTAGGCTAAATCTGCTGATTGGAGAGCGTCAATATTTTTTGACATTCCGACCATAGGAGAGTGTTCCTAGACCCTAGGATAACCTTTCTGGTATGTTCTATTACAGTTTCTAGGACCTTGATCATGACGGATTGTGATTTTGGTACCTCCTCAAAATGCAACCAAACTCTATAGGTTAGTGCCCCTAAGTGTCTTGGACATCATCTTAAAGGTTTATAGCATTTTGGATTCCATTTGAGTGCCAAAATAGGTTGATGATTGATTGAAGTGATAGATTTACATTTTTTGGAGAGAGTGTTATTTTGTAGGTCCACTTCTTGAGGTTCACACCCTCAAAGAGTCTCCGTGCCCCATCTGAGTCTCTTCCTTGAGTATTGCATTGTGTTAGTGCCGGAAAGTTATGCTATAGAAGTCCATCGCGTTGACCCGTTAGCAGCTATATGTTGGGAAAGTAGATCCTTTGTCATGGGGTTAAGGATGGTTGAATCCATCTCAAAGAAACAGTGGCCCCATCGGGCACAACATGAGAAGGCTAGAGGCTCTAGGATGCGCCTCCAAAGGGTCCCACCTACGAGCGTGTCGCTTGTATTGGCTCCGGCGTCGCACAGGTTGCCATCACCACACCACAAGCCCTAAGTCAAAGAGGAGATTCAGCCTTTCAAAACATTTTAAGTGTTTAAGTGAAGTGTGAGTTTAGAAAATGAAAAGACCCATAAAAGTGGAAAGTCAAAAGACTTTCTATGTAAATATTGGGCCTCACAATCCATGCTACTATATATACCACAGCAGCAAAACCTGGGGATTGGAATTTGGAAAATTATCACTTGTTAGTTTTTTCTTTTTTGACAAGAGTGAAAAACTAGATTAATGAAGAAGGAAACAGATACAAAGAACTCACAATAAGGGGGTGGTTCTACCAACATGAGGAGGAATTACAACTCCATTATGACTAGTTTCATCCTAAGCCTTCAACTGGTATAATACAAAGGTATTTTTGAGCTCCATTGTTGCCATCTAAATAGCCTTTGAATGTCAGATTGAGAGCCTTGAGGGGTTTTGGCATCCTTAATCTTCATACAAAGTTTCGCAGTTGCTTGCTTCAGGTCAAACTTCAATTGAGACAAGGGAAGGGGGATTTTATCAAAGATACCGTCATTTTTATTTTCTAAATGAATCAAATGGTGACACCCCTCCACATATTCCAAAGAGGGATGTCCATATTCTTGTATTTACCGCGTAAAAGATCATGTACCCCTAGGATTTGGGTATTGCGTTGAAGCCTCCTTTCTATAGGATTGTGATGGCTTGCTTGTTCTCTTTCCATGAGAACAACAGATGACATATATCTTCTATTGATCCCTTATAGCTTGAACATTTTCCATCACTGACTCCAAACCTTAATGCTTTCGATCTAGTCCAAACCCCTTGATGTATTATATACCTCATCAAAAATATGTGCTTGATGGCTATAGAAAAATTCCACACACATTTAAATTTATATGTCCATTGTTTAGAGCTTGAGATAAGACTCCATTTCTGATTTAGCTACTTCTTCAATGCTTCAGTCATTCCAACCTTGCCATTAAACTAAGAGTCAATGTCCTTAGACACATTGCTTGTGGCACTTTATATATATATATATATATATATATATATATATATATATATATATATATATATATATATATATATATATATATATATAAGTCTGGAATTTGGCTAGGGCAACTTGTAGCCTATCTAGTCACCATTGAGCATCAACATAGTTGACGTTCAATTCCTATAATCTTGAGCATCTTTTAAGGTGTGATCTTGAAAGAAATACCCCCAGGTTTGCAGCCCTTGAGCATCTTTTATGGTGTGATCTTGAGCATCTTTTATGGTGTGATCTTGAGCATCATTTATGGTGTGATCCTGAATGAAATCCCCCCAGGCTTGTCATTTCATAGTGTTCCATTTTTTGCTTTGTGTTGGCCTCCTGTAGCCTTTGTGTCTCTACTTGTGATGTCTCATGCACAACCTTGTACTCTTCTAGAAGTGCGTCTATAACTTGTATTCTATTTTCTAGTAGTTGTTGATTAATTGTCACAAGTTGGATGTGATTTTGTCAGCGGTACACTTCACTCTTTAGTTTCTCTAAAATCTAACGTGCCTAGTGAGTGTACTCGTTGATGTCTTCTAAGCCTTTTTCTCTAGATGTGGAGGATTCTTCTTGTTGTTCATCTTTATCTTCAGCCACTTTCTCTAGTGTTGCCTCTATCAAAGCTTGGTAATTGGTCCAGCTTCTATTTCAACTTCCTGTGGCGGTTTCTTTGGCACTTTTTATATCTCCACTGCTACTTCTATTTTCATCGTTTATTGACTCACTTGATGTATCTCTTGTGTTGTTTCCTCTTCAAGTATTTCTTCTTGAGCTGCTTGTTTAGGACCTTGATTCTTTTCAATCAAGGTTTCTTCATGTGGTTGTGTCTCATTGATGGGAAAGGGGGAACTTGTGGTTTCTTGAGCTTTGGAAGGAAGTGAAGGACAAATGATGGCTCTTGCTAGACCTTTCTCTTGTACTTTTTATCTCTTCTCGTAGATTTGTTCAAGGTATGGAGTCAAGATCTTGACCAGAATGGTACATAGGATTTTTTTCTGAAGCTTAAACGGCTTTAGTTTCCAAAATTCTTCAAAGTCTTCTACGAAGCCCCTTTCCCTTTTAAAGGATTCTCTTTACCTTTTGAGGCGGGGGGCTCTTTGGGCCAGCTCTTCAATCATGACAAATGTTAGCAATTTTCTTATTTTTGATGCAGGTTCTTCCAATTTTTGTTTTCCCTTTGCCTTTCTTTTCTTTTCTTCTTCATTCTCCAAGGGTTTAGATGCACTTTATGAAGCTTTATCCTCGTCAAATTCACTTTTTTGCTCTTCATCACTTGCTTCACTTGCGTCTTTAGAGGGCAAGGTCTTTCCCTTGGTTGATCCCTCAATTTAGGTGCTTGTCCTTCCTAATCTTATTGTTTTTCCTCCTCATTCTTGACTTGAGTGATGAGCCTTGTATTCTAGTCAAGCGCAGGTGGTAAGTTATGTGTCATTCCCATCGCATGGTAGGCTATCCTTGTGAGGAGAAAATACTTGATGCATGTGCTCTTTTTTGTTTCCTTGAGTGCATTGAGGACATATTGGGCATGGTCGAGCAGTGTCGATAATTTGTTCTTCAAAATTATTGTAAAAGTCGAGGCCACTACATGGTTTGGAATTGTGTATCTGCTTGGATTCTTTGCTATGAAATGGAAATGTTGAGAGCATAGACACGCCGGGTCTTTAGCTGGTTTATGGACCGTATTAGCAAATGTTGTTGCTGGTGTATATTTGGAGAAACACCTATCCTTTTCTTTTCCCTTTACCTCAAATGTTTTCCTATTGTGGGTAGCTTTAGGGCTTCTGTGATAATTTCCTTGGTAATTGTACTTCTACTGCTTGTCATGTTGGATCCATTAGTCTAGTTGTGCCATCCTCTTGAATGGAGCTTTGGATTTCATACGCCCTTTTAAAATCCACTCCTGATGGTGGCAATTATTCTAGTAATCCAAGTTGCCTGTGTGCTTCGGCCAATTCAGGCACCTATGCTACATCATATATCTCTCTTGCATTAGTTACATTCCACTGTCTTCCCTTTTCGTGTCTTGAAGGTTCCATGGAAGATGTCCGCATGATGTTTCTCAAGTAGGTCTTCTCCTTCATAGGTCTTCTTTCTGAACCCTGTGGACTCTTATTGCAGTTGATAGGGGGTAGCTCTTGCAATCACTGCTTCATGAACTTTTTCTTTCTTGATCTTGGCAAGATTTGCATTGATCTTGGGTGCAAGAATACAGAAAGTTTATGATTAGGTGCATTTAAGAATCAAAGTATAGCATTTTGTCCCACTTGAATTGAGAGTGACCATTCTGAAGTTAAAAGCTGAAAATATCATCACCAAAAGCTATAGAAACAAATTTGTGAAACTTTTCAAAACACTTGGTCAAAAAATTGTATAATGGGCTATTAATCGCAATTAAAAGCTACTTCACCAATTAAGCTCCATTTTTGGGGTTTGCATGTGCACTTACGTGGAAGATATTGGACAATGATAGGATTTCACTTTAAGAAACATTTGGATGCAAAAAGATCAGATTTTGATCAGTTTTTGGCTTGAAGGTCTTTGAAAATGAAAATGGGATGATGCACAATTTTGGAATGTCCATTTGGATTAAAAATTGATGTGTGGGCTAGTGAGGGTATGTAGGAGCAGGTGAGGACCAAAATTTTATGAGTCTTATCATTATACTCTTGAGCTATTAATGGTGATTAAAAGCTAGGTTCAATTTTTGTTGCCTTTTTGGCACTTTGAAGTTATGGGATGTTTGGTCATGATGTCCCACAACACTGAATGTGGTTTGATTATTCTTGGACACTTAAGTTGTGTTTTGTGTCAAATTTTGGCTTTGGTGCAAAGTAAGTGTGTTTTTTTGTCTTGGAGTTAGTGAGCATGTGATTTTTGTGCACTAAGTGGGCTTTTGTCCTGAACTCAATGTGTGAGAGAGTACTATATTGAAAAATTGCAAACATATGTCAAATTTAGCCTATTAATTGCAATTAACTTCCTATAATGAAAAAGTTGGCCAAACGCAAGTTTGATGATCCACAAGTTGTCTTATAGTCTTAGCAAGTAATACTTGGATCCTACTTGGTCTTCTTTTTATTTGCTAACACCTCTTGGAACTTGATATGTGGTTTTTGGACCTTGCACACTCTGGCAGTTGTTTCTTGCACTCCAGGCATATGGGCCCCTCCCATAGGTCATCTTGACCTAGCCTATCAAGTTTCATCCAATTCGGAGTTGATTTGTGGTCGTAGGTCAAAAATGATTCTTTTTGGCCATCCAAGCCGATTTCCCACATGTGGAGCATCAAATGAGCTTTGCTCTTGGTTCCACCTAGGTGCATTTTAATCTTCTTAGTGTGCAGTAGATTTTTAGGCACCCAAATTTGTGTAGGATTGGTAGAAATTTGGGTATTGGGTACCCAAAATTGCATGTTCCTTTGCATGCCGGTGTGGTGCGGATGAATTTGATGTCGAAGAGCAGACATAAGACTTGGGTTGGTGAGCTATGGAGTGTGGAGGGAAGCTTCCCATTCTTCATGGATATGAGCAAACGACACTCGTAACTTTTTGCCCTAGAGGGTTAATTCAAGAACTTTGTCAGCTCAGTCTTGGACTGCTTTCTAGGTGCACATCTATGGAACTCCAAGCACCATATCTTCATTTATATGCTCATTTGGAATGAAAACGAAGGTGTATGAGCATAGAAATCCGTGCACAAAGACGTCAATGTTGGTATTAGATCTTCATGGCATCCTTTCACTTGTGCTTTGCAATGTTCAAATGGTTGGGTTGCTTCTTTTTTGTACGTTGTATAATTGATCGCCTTAAGTTGTGCACTTGTATTAGCTAGTGCATTGACTTTAAACCCATCCTTCAGGGTTATGGCTATACACATGTCCAATCCATCCTGCCATTCATCATCGGTCTCTACCTCATTATCTACTAGGGGTTGAATCTCAAGGGTATTGAGGGTTAGAACTTCAGGAATCTATTGCCTTGATGCTTTCCATTCCAAAACCCAAATGTGTGCTTCCTCTTGGGCTTCCTCAACCACCTGCTCTTGTTTAAGCTTACGCTCCTTAGTTGCATGCATTATTTACAAAAGGTCATCAGTCAAAGGTAGATGGTATTTACAAATTCAAGATCCACTAATCCAATTTTCCATGATTTCGCCATCTAATATAGCTAGTTTGATGGCACCACTTGGTGGAACATGATTAATGACAAAAGGATTGTGCCCCTTTTTCTTTAACTTGGATATATGTTGTTTTAAGGAGTAAACTAGAGCCAAGTTTACTCATATCTTCTAGGAACTTGTTCTTTTAGTCAGATATCTACTCGAATGTGGTGTCAGCAAAATTTGAAATAACATGGCATGGGGTATGGAAAATATTTATTTACATTGATAAAATTGTTCATGTAATCATGAATGTCTTTTTTCATGGTAGGCCAATAAACCCCTAGCCAAGTCAATTGTCATAGGGTTTGGTCTTTTGCAAAATGGAGTCCCATCACCAGAGTATGAGCTTGACTCAAATGAGGTTCGTGTTCCTCTAGGTTGATGCACAATAGCAAAATTCCATCCTTGTTCTTCTTATATAGTCTTCCAACCCGCAACTGATATAGAGCAGATTTCTCTATCAATCGTGGTGTAATAGGAAGCAGTATTTGGGAATCTACTTGCACTATGGTCATTAGGGATACAAGATCTTACCACCATCTACGGATCATTTCCTCAGAGAAACAATAAGAATCTAGTAAATCATCATCTACCCCCTTTGGTGCTTCCCTTAAGGTCATCCTTGACAAATGATCTGTTCTTTGGTACGTGCTGCCCTTTTTTACTACCACTGGAAGTCAAATTCGAGTAGGATGATGAACCACCTCATAATTCTTCTTGTATTTCATGGCTTGTTCACCGAATAGAGTAAGGCTTGATGATCCACAAAAAACAAAAAACTTGGTAGCTACAGAGTAATGTTGTAATTTTGTGACTAAGTACACCATTCCAAGACCTTTCCTTTTAGTGGTTGTGTAATTATTTTCTGCTAGGTTTAGCTGTATGGCTGCATAAGATAGGAAAATCCATAGTTCCCTCTCTTGGCTGAGCTAATATACAACCAAGAGCAACATTTTGAAGCTTCTACTTACACATGGAAAACTTTGTTCTAGTTTGGAGTCTTTACTATTGGTGTTGCGGTTAAAGCTTGTTTAAGCTTCTAGAATGACTCCTTGCATTCATCTACTCACTCAAAATGAGTTATAAGGATATATGTGAGTTTAGTTGGGATTGCATACATTTAGATAAATCTACGGTAATACCCACAACATCTCATAAATTCCTCAACTTCCTTGATGTTTCTAGGTCTAGCCATTTCAGCAATTAGTGCCACCTTCTCCATGTTTGTGGTAATACCATTTCTTATACAATATGTCCAAGAATTTTTCCTTGTTTAACCATAAATACAAATTTTACAAGATTTAAAGAGATCCTATATAGACGTCATTTCTCAAAGACACACCGTAAATGTTTGAAATGACTCTCTCTTTTTGTAGAGTGTACACAAAGTTCATCCATGTATACTTCTAGGAAATTCCATAGATATTCCTTAAAAGAATGACTCATTGTCTTTGGAATGTTGCAGCATTGGTGCATGACCCTATATGCAAAAAATTCCCATTCCGTGGCAAAAATATATTTTATGTTAATCTTTGGGGTCTATGTTCAATTAGTTGTAACCAGAGAATCCATCCTGGAAATTATAAGCTTCATTGCTAGCTACTTGTTCTAGCACATGGTTTGTGATAGCAAGAGGATAATTATTTCGTATAGTGGCTACGTTCACCTTCTTAAGGTTAACACACACTCTAAGTTTGCAATTCTTTTTTGGCACTACCATGATAGATGATACCCAATCAGTGTGTTCTATTTCATAGATGAACTCGGCATCTTTGATCTTCTTGATCTCTTCCTTGATCTTTTTAGCAAAGGTCTCATTGTAGGTGTATGGTCATTGTCTGCTCGATTTAGCATCATCTATTTCAGGATCCACTCCCTTGAGGTCTTTATAGGACAAAGCAAAGATATCCTATACTCTTTTAACATTTGAATGAAAATCTATTCCTCTTCTCGCAGTAGATCTGTAGTGATGTATCCGGGCCTCTTCTCCAGGTTTTGCAAGGTCAATTTGTTTGGCTTTATTAGGTCCCTCTTACGATTTCCCTGGTTCTTTTTATTGTCACAAGGGTTGCTCAACAATGATTTGTTGAACTTGCAAAGTGAAATTTTTGTAATGAGATAGAACACTAATTGCTCCTAGTTTATCACTTTCAAATTCCATCTCTACAGTCCAGAATTCTTCCAAGGTCCGTTTTAGCAATTAGTTTTATCAATCTTACCCAATTTTTGTTTTGTTTTGGTTTGTTGATCTACTTTTTTTTGTATGTGAATATCATCCTATTATCTTGTCTTCATGCAGTTCATTGCATCCACTTTCATCAAGAATTGAGTTTTGTTTTCCATTGTGGGTTTTGATGTTAGCCTTTTTATGTTTTTTTCTTGTTTTCTTTGATATCTTGGTGTCTACGATGCACGTTTGGAAATTCAAAAAAAAATCTTCTCCTCTTTTGAGTAGAAGTTTTTCTCTTATGTGTTCTTTTTCAGAGTCAAATCCCTCTTTTGGAAGTGTTTCTTCTTCCAACTCATCCATGGAGTCGTAGTAGTAATCAAAGAAGCCTTGTTGATCCTTGATCATTTCAATAAATACCATATGGATAGGAAATATGTCATAGCCACCCTCATCACAAAAGTGTGTGGGTGTAGATTTGTTAACACATAAATGCATGGTGGCTAAAATTTGAGTCCACTCAAAGGGTTCAAACAAATGTTAAGGGAATGGTTCAGGTATGTATTCTGCATCATTCACTTCTCTGTCTAAGATGAAGTCTTTCCATCATAAACTGTGCGACTCAAAAGCCCCACACATCTAAATTGGAGTCTCTTTTTGTATCCATGATGGCAGTTTAGTCTTTGCTGAGATTTCAGAGTCCAATTTTTGTAGAGGTTTCCTCAAGACATCCTTGTAAGAATGGTCCTTTAAATTTACTCCTGTAACTTCTCCCACTTGTTTTGGGTAAAGATAATCATTTCCTTAATCCTGGATCAATTGTATTTGTCTCATGAATGGTCTCCCCAGAATGATTTCATAATTGAGTTTCTTTTCAAAGTATACAATGGCAAAAGTGTGTTTGTACTCAATACCACAAGAGTTGACTATCACATTTTCTAGTAAGCCACATTGGGCCACGTGATGTGGTCTTAGTTGTTGTGGTTCAGTCACCAATCTAACCAATTCATGTTCTCTTGGAAAGATGTCTCTCGCTCTCTCCTCTCATCTTGGAGAAAATCTTGGTGGAACCCTCTTTGATATGTGCTTTATCATCGTTTTTTATTGAAAGTAAGTAGAGACTGGAGTACCCTTGTATATAATCTCTCATGATAATAATCTGTCGAAACTCTCGTGGCTTCATTGGTTTTGATGAATCTCACATTTCATTTTTTTATCAAAGGATGCCTCTCCTCTAGATGGATATCTTTGAGTTGAGTAGAAAGCCCTAGTGGTGGATGATTTGTCATGGTTAAGGCTCACTCAAGAATCTCAAGATAGTCTCTGACAAACCCACCTTGGCTTAGTGCACTTATCCCTTTTTTCCCCTGGTGAGGTCTCTCAGAAGTTAGGTCTTTGTGGTCCTTTGGTATTTGGAAATTGGTCTTTGAATACCATAAATGTTTGGAATTAGGAAACCTGAAAAAATTCAGCTTCAAAACCAAGCTTTCTTCTTGGCTATCTATGTCTCAATTTGGAGCTGTGTATCAAAAGTTAGAGCAATTTTAGTGAACTGCACTTGAAATAGCACTCAAAACAGTCTCGAGACCAGGACACATGGACTTTGGCTTGTATCTTGATCTCTTAAAGGTATTTTTAGCTCAAACTTGAGATTTGAGATGTACTCAAGTATGTCTATAAACTCATCAACTCAAATATTCCCGTTATGAAGAGGTACATGGATCGCAATCCATGACCCCCTGTCAAATTTTTTCTTGAAATTTTGATAGTATGTAAACCAATTCATATACAGGTTCTGTACCAATTTTCATCAAATTCAAAGGCTGGGGGGCATGGATTGCGGTCCATGTTCCACCACATCTAGACTTGATTTCTTGGCAGCTTGTTACTCCTCACTATGTTCACAAGCTAAATCTCAACTTTTTTTGAATTTGGAAATGTTTTGATAGGTTAAATTGCCAATACTATGTATGCACTGTGTTTTTTAGTATGTCACCTGTTTTGCTCCCTTTTGACCCAAATTTGCTAATTTTTTTCCAACATTGGATTTGGGAGTATGTTTCCTTATGTATGCACTATTGACCTAGAAACTTTTAGGTCAATCTATCACTATGGGGCAATGGTTTGTGATCCATGTTTCGAGCCCATTAGGAAGAGGATGGGCTCCAAGAGGGCCTCTTTATTTGCCATAAGATTATGGAGGTGATCAACATTTTAATGAATAGGTGTATGCCATGTGTGCAAGAATGGTGGGTGTGTAGGAGAGGTGTAAGAGTGGCCAAAGGATACACTCCCCCCCACCCCCCCACCCCCCCCTAAACCAAAAAGAAGGGGTGGACAACTTTATGATTTTCGTCTTTCCATAACTCCTACATACAATCTTTGATTTGAGCGTAGATTATAGATTTGTAATCTACATGCCAGGCTCTTTCCGTAAATATGTTACATGCTATAGTTTTGACCGCTAGATTTTATTTTTGGGAGGAAAATTTGAATTTAAATATACTAGCCATTTTTTCTGTTTGAATTTAAAAGTTGTTCTTTGATTGCTTTCTTAATACTAGAAGTTTGACTCCCTTAAACTGCCAAATAAAGAGGCCCTCTTAGACCCCATTCTCTTCCTAATGCCAAATTGAATTCTCTTGGTACCATCAAAATTAGCATGACTAGTAGGTCCTATGGCATTATATCTTTTTGAAAATGGACCTTTTGATTGAAAATTAGGTCAGTTCTAGCACTTTGTGAAAATACTTCGTTGTTTTGGGTTTTTGGCTTGGATTTTGATATCCAAATTCAGTTTTAAACATACCACTGACTCCCTGTGATGTGCTCTAGTTATGGTGCAAGTTTGGCCTCAGTTTGTGACAATGGTGGATCGCAATCCATGTACCCTTTCGTCAAAAGTGATGAAACTTGACTCACAGTTTTCCCTTGGTCCCCTGATTTGTGCTATATGGTTTTTTGCGTGACTTGAACTTGATTAGGTCAAGAAAAATTTGCTACACGCTGGTGTAATTTCTATCCAAAAATTCACACGGGCGCCATGGATCACGATCCATGTTTCATCAGATCTGACACCAATTTTGGCTTGCTGAGTACTGATAGTATCAATAGTCTACTCCACCATCTCTTTATGAATTTGGACAACTTTTTCTTAGTCAAAAGCAAGTTTTTCTGTCTACCCTGTGACTTTTCACTAGTTCTTGTGTTTGGCTATTTTGACACAGATTTTAAAATTTTTTGTTCTGCTGCCTTTTGGGAAAGTTGTTCCAAATGGTATCAGCTACCTACCGGTCAAATCTCAACTCAAGATGGTCAAGGGGGACATGGATCGTGATCCATGTCCCACCACATCTGAACATGAAAGTTTTTCCATAGTATGCCTACACATTGGATGTCATATTTTCACTTTTTTTTTAATTTGAATCCCAAAAAGTTGCAAAACCCCAAATTTTGTGTTTAAAATGCCTGTTTTCCTATTTTTGTCCTATCAACCAATTCTGATGTGATTTTGGAGTTTTTCTTTCAAGCAAAGTTGATCATGGCTATCTCACTCACAACTCTCTTTACCTCTCAAGAATAGTCCTAGAAAGTCCTCTACTTCTAGACTCTACCAAGCATTAAAACCCGTGTCTAGCTGCTTCAGTGATAAGGTGTAAGTGGAATAGAAAGAAAAATCTTTGAAAGAGAACGCTCTAAATACGCACTAGGTCACTCAACATCTGAGGATCATTATCCTCGACAACGGCGCCAATGTTAGCAAGTCATCACGACGAACGTCTGTAGCATAGCTATCTGGCACTAATATAATGTCAATACTCAGGGAAGTGACTCGGGGCACGGAGACTCTTTGAGGTTGTCAATCTCAAGAAAACCTAACAAGAAAACACACCAACTCAACAAGAAAACCACCACTCAATGATCAAAAAAATTTGCCTATGTCCTTTCTCACTTCTCTAGGTCATCACGCCATTTGAGCACTCGAACGGACTTGAAATGCTTTAAGAGGAGTTCAAAGACACCTAGGGACACTATCCTACCAAGTATGGTTGCAATCCAACAAGGTACCAAAATCACAATCCATCATGAAAAAGGTCATGGAAACTACAACAAAACATGCCAAAAATGCCACCCTATGGTCTAGGAACACTCTCCTATGGTCAAAATATCAAAAAATAGTGATCTAAGCACTCAAATGTGATGATTAGGTTCACTAATGTGTAGTCGCAAACCTCAACAAAATTGACAATGCTTACACTTGAATGAAACAGCAAAGAGAGAGGAACACAAGGAAAGTTTTGGAATTGAGAACGCATTACCCAGTCATTAGAAAATTTGATTACCAGTTGGAATAGCTTCGTAGCTTGAGCGTATGTTTTGCAAAGCTCCTTCTTCTCCAAACGATAAGCCTCCTCTCACATTAAGGATATTGGCCTTTATACCTAGGGATTTCTAAATGGCCAGTGGGTTGACTCACATGGACTTTTACAAATGGCATGAAAGAATTACATATCAAGGAATTGACCTACTACTTTGGAATCAGGATTTACACAGAGTATCACTATAGTAGCTCAGAAAAATAATAGAGTACAAATGTGGTGTTTGGATACGTGCTTGGCCAGGTGGGCGCCCGTTTGGTCAATCTGCTAACTGAGAGGCATGGGATGCAACAAAATATGTCATCCACCTGGTAGAGATAGATCTTGGATAGAGTGTAATGTGTATCATATCATGTGACTTAACTAGAGAGGAGTATTAATTATCCAAAATGTATACTTTTATGTATACATTACAGGGGCAGAGTTTTTTAAATAGTCTTGTAGTGTAAATGTAGTTTGTATATTGAGATATTATCAATAACCTCTTGAACGCACATGATATGAAGAGATTTTGATAAGTGACCACCTCAGGTAATAGAGCCATCATTCAGGAGTTTTAGACACAAAAAGTCACCTAAAGTCCCCTCTATCCACCCCACCCCTTAATTTTTTCCATGCATTGGCCGAGTATGCACATAGGGCTCCATTACATGGCTTGCATTAGCACATGTTTGATACCCATGTAGCACACATATCATAGGGCAATACACCATTGTCCAGAGGACTCCAACTAGGAGATGGGGAGGCATTCTCACCGACAAACTAAAAAGTACTAAAAGGGCACTATTTTGATGATTTTGGACCATTTTGTGTTGATTGCGGAAATTTTTAGTAAATCCAAGTATATATGCCCTTATCTTATGTTGTTCTACAAACGTATGAGGAAAAACACCAAAGATGAGCCTCTAAGTGTGTGTATAAATACAAAATAGCATTTTTTTAATGCAAAAAAAGGTAAAACGGGGCAATCCAGCAAAAGATATTACGAATCAGTGTACATAGTGGCTTATTGTGTTGTTTTAGAATTATTTTGATTTATTGCTAATTTTTTAGTTGATTTAGGTTTTTTTCTCTTATTTTTGTTAACTTTTTGGAGCAAGGAATAGTACAATACGAATCAAGTACTTGTTGCCTGGGGGACAAGTGGATGAATAGCTCTAGTACCCCTTACAACATACCCTGATACGAGTTCTGTACCAATGGGGGTAGAGGAAGAATGGTATACAGAGTTAACACCTGTAGCGTTAGAATCAATTTATCAGGAACCTCTAGAGGCGATATCTGTTTACTTCATTGCAAACTAGGGAGCTAGACCACCCATGATCAAACCCACACCAAAACCAAAATCTAAAAATTTCCATAACTACGTAGCAGATGACCATTGGAAAAATGAATATCCTGAACCAGATAAGAATGTGAGACTTATAGAGGCATTTTGTGGAGCGTGTGGTTGTAAGGGTGGAAATTTTCCATAAGACCAGCCTAGCAATCTAGTAAACAAAGGGAAAACATCGATAAAAATAATTCAAGTTGTACTAGATAGCTCCTCAGAGGAGGAATCCACAATTCTAGTTTGAGTAGTAACTAGGGCATAGGCTAAGGGAAATAAACAGAGAAATACTAGTGGGTCAGACACAACCGGCGGGCCAACAAAAGATTCCTAAAAAGAATGACACAAACGATATGATCTTTGGAGACAAAAACAATGAGAGGTTGAAGAGAGAGTGAAAAAGAAGGTAGAGGAAAATTTGTAAGTACTATCATCAGAACTTGAGGAATCAAAACCAAAATTGGCAGGATCAACATTGTTCGACAAAATTTACAAACCAATCAATGCAGCCTTGGAAGCTTTCCAAGACGGACTGAAAGCAAGTCGCATACAAAATCTTAACCAAAATAACACAGTCCGTGCTAGAAAAATAAAATTCTTAGTTGAAAAATATAGGGAAATCTGCAAAAATTGAGACTAAAACTAATAAGGAATTGAATCAAGCCAAAGAGTTACTTAAACACAAGCAAGAGAGTAAGAAAGACGCAAAGGGATTGGATAAGTCAAAGACTGACTCAAATGAATGAGCACTTAGACACAATATTGCAAGCATATGTGGCAAGGCTCAATAACAAACAAACTATGGAGCAAAGACTGATGACATATCCGCATCCAAAAGATGAAACCTAAAGAATGGAAATCTACAAAAGACTTATTGAGACTGCTCAAGCCTCGATGGAGCTTGGAGGTCCAAAAACTCCTGGGCATGTAATGCATGAATCGAGAAAAAAAAACACAGGAACACAAGGAGAAGACAACGCAGGTGAAAAACTTAAAATACAATGATTCTATGATTGTTGTGGAAGGAGTCATCTGCTCATAAATTGCTCCCAAATTCCAAACAACAAAATCAACTTGGCAAAAATAGACAAGGAGGAGCCTCGTACTACTAGAATTGTCGCAAACACAACATATGAGGGCAAATATTTAGAGATGCAACCAATTCTGAAGTAGAAGAGTCGTGGCCACAATCCTTATGGGAATTGATCAAAAACAAAAAAGATGGTAGTGCTACTTTACAGCCACCACCTATCCCTAAAATAAATATGGATCATGAATTTTTCCCAGGGGATATACGATCTCTATATGGGGATGTTGGGTCTATCGCATCTGAAGAGATAAAACCACACCCTCTATAGACTTTGCCATCTTTTGTAGGTGATCTTGAAACAAAATTTGAGGTTAGAGTGGTACCTTCTCAGTGGAAAGTCACACCGAAAATGATGGACACCAAAAGCTTGCACAAATTGATATGTTCTCCCATACAATGCAAGATTACTCTTTCAAAGTTAGTTACGAAAAATTAGACCACATCTATGGGGCCAAATGGGGAAATGCGTGAAAAAGATAGGGTTGAAAATCCCTTCATACAACCAACTCGTAGATGACAACATGAATGAAACTTCCCCTATGAAACCACAAACAATATCGGTACCAGTGAATAAGGTGGATGACTTTTGCAAAGGAGAAGAAGGAAACACCACCTTACCACTACAGTACAAAGGAGTAAAAACAATAGCCATACTTGACAGTGGGGCTAGAATAGCCATTGCTACAAAGGGAAAATAGGAGAAATGGGGAAGCCCAGCTCTCAAGAAATCGTGCATGAAATTGCAATTAGCTAACAAGTATGTGGAGAGACCCTTGGGAATGCTAGAACAAGTAATAGTATCCTCATGCGGAATAGAATTGTGAACATATCTTTGCGGTAGTAGACTTTGGAAAATGCAACAACTTTGAGGTTACTTTGGGACGGCCATTCATGCGTCAACTCAAAATGGTTCAAGATTGGGGCTATGACCATCTCTATTTGCGACATAAGGGTGCCACAACCAAGGTTAACAGCAAGGATCATAGTTATAGGGAAGTAAATCAAACTTTGATAGAATACTTTTTCTATCACTACGAGTGACAGAATGCAATTACCTGCTTGACTAGTGAAGGATGCTCACATTTGGATGTGCAAAGCATCTGAATGTGGAAGTTCTTGAAAGGAGGATTGCATCCTAGAGCGTTCAATAGAAGATGAAGCTTACATTAAGGATCCATTTCTAGAGGAGTTATTTGAACCCTTTGGATAGGATCAGTGATTTCATTAACGTGATCACAAATACGTGAGCACATTAACAACGTTGAATGATCACATTTCAAAATACATGATCATGTTACATATTCCATGTGACTTTTTACTTAACCTATGGTAATCGTCCAATTTGGTAAGCCTGCTTGGATTTTTTCATTTCTTGGCGGGCCCGGTTTAGGGTTCACAGAGTTTCCCAACAAGGCCGTCATGAAAAACACATACACCGGTGCGGTTTTGGTGGGTTGCTACATCACCACTTACCAAATTTTTTGTGATCACATTAATTGTTTGTGATTATGTAAATTTGATAACAAACATTGCGATCATAAGAAATTTCACATGATCACGTGAATATACATCCCTCGATGGGATCAAATACTAGCGACTCTTGATGTCTATGTAAATGAGCTGACCAACACCACATTTTGTGATAAAATTGACTATGATATAAGATTCTTTCTAATGGTATCTGTTGTCCATGAAATCGAGAACATTTTTGAAACAATTGAGATTGAACAAAAAAGGGATTGCAAACGAATTGTGGATGAAGTTTCTATACGAGATCTTCCACATGATGCTAAAGACAAACTTTCAAGGGGATATGCCATAACTCCCTTATTTATGATAAAGGTATTGAAGAAACCTAATGAGGTTTGTGAGTGTGAAAGCAGAAAAGGTGAGACAGGTAGCTACATCATGAAGCATGTCAAAGTGCAAACAAGGAAGCAGAGCAACCACAAGAATATGTCATCATCAACATACTTGAAGATCAACAAACATTGTTTCAAAGGAGTTGACTCTAAAAATGCACAAATAAAAGCAGATGAAGAAAAAAAGTTTCCAGGTTCTACGTCAAATGTTCAACAAATGCAAGATCAAGAGAAGAACGAGGATAAGGAAGAAGATTAATTGTCTCTCACGAATATCAAATTCAGCATATGTGGAGAAACGAGACTCAAAATCACATGTTCAGATGTGATAGATCCTTATGCAACAAAGAATTTAATGTCTTATGGCACATGGATAATGATGGGAAAGCAACCAATCAAAGAGCTAGAAGAAACAATGTATACAAGTTTTAAAACGACAATTTCTAGCTTCAGAGTGGCAAAAGTCATACTCAAGTTGAGTATTGATGAATTCAAGGACACTTTCCACATAGACAAATTCCCATCATATGAAGGAGAGTCTAGTCCTGACAGAAAACTCAAGGAACATCTTCTTTTGACAACAACCAACAACTTCGACAACGACAATTCATGAAGCTTCTCAATTCCATGGAGAGAAGAAATTATCCACCATCGTGGATAAATCCAAGGTAAATACTAAAAAAGATCAACCTTGCAAGACAACTTTACCTTCAACGAGCCTCCATCAAACTTTCCGCATAGCCTCTACATCAAAAGCCACACCATCAACAATGCAATGGAAATCGAAGCAAAAAGTTTATCAATCCAAGTTTCCATTGCAGCAAAACCTCCAAAAGAAGTCAAAGAGAATCAACCAAGTGCTGGTATCCAAAGGGCACATCAAAGTTAAAGACCCAGTTTGGATACATCAAGCACAAGTTAACCTCAACAAAAAAAGGTGACTGAGTGGGTAGCATCAAATGAGTCAATCAAGGTCACTTCCAAGGAAACACTAGTGTTTGGGCCAAAAAGCCTAAAGTAACAGCTTGTACTTACTCAGCTCAAGCAAACATTCTTACAAGGAGAAATATGAGCCATCAATGGAAGACAAACAACTCAAGCAGGAGAAAGAACAACAGCAAAAAACAAAAGAAACGACCTTCAAAGCAAAAAGCAACGCGACAAGTATGGCTTCCGAAGTCAGCAAGCTACCTAACACAAATAGGTGCAGCAACAAATGACTTCAGCAAAGCTACTTGAAGCACAATTATTTCAAATGTGGCTACCAAAAGTTGTATCTCAATGTAGAACAACCAAGAGAAATCATGCAGCACAAGCTTCTACCCAAAGGCAAGCGATGACAACCAAAAGCCAATAGAAGCCAATTGCAACTAAGACTGCTACAACCTCCATATGGATACCTCATCATCAACTAAAAATGCAAGTCTTTTACAATGTAAATACCCAGGTATGGATAACAATGCCTAGTCTCCATCTTGTTATCAAGCAAAAGGAGAAAATGCAACAGACGATCACACACTGACCAAGACAAGGTGGGTTCAAAAATATCAAGTGAAAATTCAGTCACAAAGAACCCATACATATTTACAACCACTTCTCATGGGAAATAAATCAAAGTCTACATCGTTCCCTACAGCTGCAAGTCAAGAAACACCAAAGTATGTCACCCTACTTGACAGAATGGTGGCATCCATAGACCAACACAAGGAAAGAGGCCTAAATCTCATTGCTTGATTGCGTAAAATTAATGCTAATTTTTAAGAAATTAAGCATGCATGCATTCAATTATGCTTGATTGAGTTTGAAAATTTGAGCATTACAATGTGAAATTGATGGATTAATTGCATATAGTTTTGGTCTAAATTTGGGTGTGTGTCCCTACTCAATGGCATTTATTATCCAAATTGGGGATGGTAGTTGGTCTCGGTTACCAATTGTGATGATTATTAGACCTAAAGGTTGGTGTGTGCATCATAAATCCATTTGGATTTGAATTGAATGACTCAATTGATATGCAAATGAGGATGAATACCATTGTCGTGTATGTCTATATGATTGGATATGGTAAGAATTTCTTGATTTGTGCATCCATGAGTTGCCATAATCACAAGTGTAAAGCTTTGTAAAAACCAAAATGACAAGCCTCATTGGGTTTGAATGATTTGGGATATTGAAATTGAGCAACCCAAGTTGCAATGATGATAATAGGGGATGGGATGGCAAATGAGAGAATGTATGGACTTGTACACTTAATTTGTGTGTGTACATTGCATTAATTTCAAATTGGAAATTGGCTAACTGTACATTTGATTTCATATGAGTGATCAAGCCCGGTATAAAAGTGAAGAAAGTGCATGGTGAGCTTTTTGATGATGTGTAAATAAAGTTGTGTGCACACAATGCATGACCATTCCAATTAAACTTGCGCTTCTCAAGTACTATCTATTGAAGTATTCGATGTTTTTTTGAACCAAAACCCTTGAAATATGTCCCCTTAATGAAATATATGTGCATGGGTAGATATTTCATAGTTGGCTCATAATATTGAAACACTTTTGGCAATAAAGGTATAATTAATTGAGTGTTGCACCTTCAAAAATTCCTAGACGGAATGACCATTATTGGCATGCTCAAAGGAGGTCAAATTATTATGCAAATCAAGAGTTATGTGTGTGAGAAGAAGCAAGCATATTTTAATTGAAAGACTCATCAATACCTATGGGAACGAGCTCCCAAATGGGAAATGCAAAAAATAAAAATTAAAAATTAAAACAAAATTTCCCAATCTGGATTCAGATTGGAATATACAGCTTTTGGTTTCGGTTGTCTCGCAATGGGCCCGCTAGGCTGTTGTTTTTACTCCAATGAAGCGCCGAGTGGCAGAGGTTGAGGGCCCTAGGCCACACACCCACGTGCAACCTTTGTCCCCACTCCACCTTTAACTGCTTTGCTGAAAACATTTCCTCCTACTTTCGGAGTCGCATGCTGCCTGCACTACAGTCCAACCGAGCTGCACAGCCGAATTGCTTCTCCTAGTCGACACACACACTCACACACACCACGCAAGCCTCAAAAGGCGTTGCATCACACACACACAGTATTTTTTTCCAGAAAAGCCAAGTCGGCGACTCAGCATCATGGGCTTGATTGTAGCCACTGGCCCGCAGCTAGCCCCGGTCCCCATTCCTTGCTGCAAATACTGCATAGGCTGACCCACCTGCACCTGATAGACGCCAGTCCCCCCTCAATATAAATTAAAAACTCACCAGCACACCCCATGGCTTGGCTTGCAACTCACAAATTGAACACACTTTTCTGCTGCCCCTCGGATTCACACAAGAATACATACAAACACACACACACACACACACTCATGCACCCCGAGCGGCGTGCCTGGCTTGGCCCACGCCATCACACACACAACACACACACACACACACACACACACAATCTGATCTCTCCCACTGCTTGTAGCCTGAGTCAACCTCTCTCTCTTGCACCGGCTCCACAGCCCCGCCAAGACTGGCTACGTCCACACACACACAAATAGTTTTTCAAATAGGCCAAATCAGGCCCAACACAAATCACGGCCCCTCCTACGCTCTGTTTTCAAGGCCACACACAAGCGGTCTCTCTTGACGAGGCCAGGAAGCCGCTAACACAGAGCACGTGCTGCTCACACAACCGGCACCCGACCTGAATCATGATCATCTCCTAAGCCCCCTACCCTAGCACGCAGCTCTGCTGGGATTCATCCCAGAGCACAGCGCGCAGACACACACACACAGACCCCATAAACTCTCTCTTGCTCTCCCTCGGGCCTCCTCTGTGCATCGCCTGGATATATTGCCAGCAAGGAAGTTGTAAAAAAATAAAAATAAAAAAATTGATATTTTTTATTATGGGGGTTTGTTCCCACACATTCCCTCGACAAACAATGGGAGTGCACAATGTAAAAATTCAATCGATCGTTTTTTTGTGTGATGAAAGACACTAGTTGCCTGTCTACAGTTACATGAGAGCATGGGATCATAAACTTTGTGCATCCACTGTCAATCAAAATGAATTTTTTTTTAATGGATTGCATTAAAACCTTGAAACTTATGCAATTATAGTGCTTGGATTGACAAAGAATTTTTATCCTTGCACTAATGATGGAGTTTTTGTTGGACAAAAATCCAACATCGGGTTTTTTTATTGACGAAATGAGTTCAAAATTCACTCTCTCTCTTATGCTTTGTATGCCACAATTGTTGTATGAGAGCTAGGACGTGGACATAGGTAGTGTTTGTGATGATTGTATATGGAATTACATGCAAAAATGATCTTCAATGCACAATTTTTTTGGTATGAGCATTCTTCTAGTGCTTTGTTTGATTGAAGCATTGCACTAAATGGCAAGCTCTTTTTGAAATGCATAGGAGCTTCATGTGAGAGTAACACTGTGGATAATAAGTGGTGCTTTAGGCTTGAGCTTGGCATTGCTTGATACATTTTTCAGTGCTTGAATCGAATGTAAAAAATCATTACATAGCACTAAAACTTGAGCTTCTTGAATGATCAAAAGAGAAATAAAATTTCGGGGTTGTGGTTGATCGTGCATTTGTTAGTGCTTACTTTAAATGACCAATGCTTAAAAAGCACTAACAATTGAGCTTCATTTTGAAGGGTTGTGGGTAGGTGTGTGATTTCATTGATCCAACAAGGGGTCATCATTGCAAAAAATTGCAAAACTTGGCTATTTAGAGCCATTTCAATTCTTTGGATTAAAATTTGTATACATGCTAGCTCATAGCTTGGTCAAAAGTTAAATTTTTTCATTTTTGAGCTAGTGTTTACCCAACTTTTTTGAGAGCTTTCAAGTACAAAATTTGGATATTGAGAGCCATTCATTTTCGTTTCATCAAGTTGCAGTCATCTCTAGCTTCATGGATTGCTCTAAAAATTGTGAAACTTCATGTGAGCTAGTTGTTAGCCAACTTCTTGGAAAGCTTTAAAATGTAAAATTGGGCTTTGAAGAGCCACTCATTTCATCAAAGTTGCATTATTTTCAGCTCTTGTCTTGTTTTTAATTCCATATTTTCATTGAGCTAGAAACTAATCAACTTTGAAACATGCATGAGAGGTTGTAAAAAATTGCAAATGTGCTTACGTAGAAGCTCATTCTCTCTCATTTTGATATGTATGCATAAATTTTCTATCAAAGAGTACCATGTGTATAACCAAAGTCACTTTTTTTCCTTGGGTTTTTTCCCTTTGGAAAATTCTGGTATGCAATACTCTAGCTTTAGGTTTTCATTAATGTTTGTGTGCGTTTTTTGCTTTCAATAAAAGATGCCTTTGGAGCTTGTGTTTACACTTAGCTTCAAGACGCTTCTTTTTCAAATAAAAGGATCAAGAGACTTCTCTACACAAAGGGGATGCTTGCTCAAGGATGCTCAAAAGAGTATGAATAGGTGTAGTCCTTCCATGATTTTGCTCTTTTGTTTATCTCTTCATTCTCTTGCTTGGCTTAAGTAATTTTTGCTTCTAAGCTATGGTTATTTCATGTTAAAAAGCTAGGCATACTAAAGTCTCAACACTTTTTCTTCGTGAATATTAACTCATCAAAAAATTAGGTTTTATGTGTGCTAATCATTGGTAATTGGCCTTGACCTTAGGTTAATGTAGGTTCATTTATCATTAGTCCTAAACTCTTAGTGATAGTCTTAAGACTCCATTCATTTTTAACATGACCTAGGGCTCTTATTAGGATTTAGTCCTTTAGTCCAATTGCCATTAGCATCTCATAAGAAAGCAATAAAAACAAGTGCTAAAAAATGAAACAATGAAGTAAAAAAGTGTCCAAAAATGCTACTAGACACATGAAAAGAAAATTTCTGTGCTATGTTGTGTCTTTGTGAGGCTTAGCGTCTTATTGACACTTGGCAGGCGAGGGGAATCACCTCGGCTTGCTTGGTCAAGGTCCTAAACCAATGCCCTGGGCTGATAGGGGTTAGTTGTTGCCTTGGTGGGCTAGTAGGCTTTTGGAACACCTTCTTGAGTGTTCAAAGAGCCGAGGGTCACACCTAGACTTGCCTTGGGATGGTAGCCTTGTGGTGTGCTTTACTTTTTCAATGAATGACAAAAACAAAACTTCCATGAGCTTCAAATAATCTTTGACAATGTACTCATAGATTAAGAGATTTTTTATAGCCCGTAGACATGATAGACTTGAATGACTTTTTAAGACTGGTCACATAGTTTTTAGGCTAGTAGGTTTATGAACTTGCATTAGCCTAGGGTCTTAATTGATTGCTAGTGTTTCATGCATAAAACTAAAATTTCAAGTGGTTTAATCTTCATGATAGTTTGAGTGTTTTTTTTCCTTTATGTTGTTTAGTTTTTTACTATGATTCACCTATCTTTTAGAAGCAAAAAATTCACTTTGCATGGTTGTTCATTTACTTTATGTTTTTATCCTTGGTGGCCTTTGATGCTCATTAATTGTTCTTATGTTTTGCAGCCCAACATTTCTTCCATGGACTTGCTTTCTATCATGTCACCGTGTTTTGGTTCACCAACACACGAGGACATGCGCCAAATTAGGAAGGGGGAAATGTTAGCAGCGGCTAACACAGGATACACCGAATATGCATCAAGCGGGAGATATGCTATGGTTGTACATAATATTTCCAACACACTTTGTATAAGTCTTGGGCTCACTGGAGTTCCAAATTTGTATATGCTAGTTAGAGAGCTCAAGCTTAAACCCATAGTAGAAGGGATTGTGGTGAAAAACTTTAAAAGGAAGCCTTTATGGAAGGAGGCTTCGTTCTTGAGTATCCACTTTTGAGGATCCACTTTTGAGATCTCCCTCTCTCTTGAGTGTTCACTCTATGGCCTAGCCTTGAGCTTAATGTCCATGCTTAAGAGGTTAGTGCTAATCCATTGTAATTAGAGTAAGCTCTTCTTGATTAATCTAATTCTTATTTTCTCATTAGTCTACTTCTTTTCTATATTTCATTATGTCATGAAGTAGTATTACACTCTCATTGTTGTAGATTTGAGAGAGGTATGTACTTCTTGCTATTAACCACTCCCATTATTCTATAAGCATTCAATTTGCGATATTTAACATCACTAATTAGGTTGATTAAGCTGGGTCTTAATCTTGTAATTAGTGTATGTGTCCTATTGTTTGCTTGTGTGTAGATAGGTTTTATGAAACTCTAGCACCATGCACCTCGTGTGTGTAGCTATTGTTGAAGTGCCGTGATTGACATGTGGTGATTGGAGAGGCCAACACCAATATAATTAGTACGTGCTTATCATTAGTGTGCTTGGGGTTTCCAGTCTATGGTAAGTGAAACTTCGGTGGGCTTGATGTATGTAGGAGTTGATTGATTAGTGATTAGAGTAGGTTTAGAGTTAATCTTGCCATGGATAATCTCTACTTGCATTGGAGAAGTGATCTCTTGAATCCTCTATTTTTATTCATCTGATGCTCGTGCTTCCATGCCCTAGCCGGGTTGCCGATCCACGGATTTGATAATTTAGTGCTGGTTGCGATTAGGTCGTGCTACAACGCCACCCAACACTCATTCTTATAGCAATGTACGAAAATAGTTCTAAGACTGAGTTATTTTTGTACTAATCATTGTCACTTGTGTAAAGACAATTGTCTTTTGAGCTGAAATGTTTATTTATGTTGTATTATTTAAATAAAACAACTACACACACGTCCTACACATAAGGCTTTCCCATTGCTCTAGAAAATCGGGACGTGGGATTTAGGATTTTGCTTGAATTATGGTGCTAAGTTGGACCCACTATCTGTAATTCCTATTTAGGTTGGTTGGTGTTAAGCGGTCCTTCTTAGACTATATTTTGGATAGCTACCCACAGCTATCATAGTCCTTTTGACTTTGCCGGTTGAAGGGTTACAGGTCCAATCTACAATACTAACCTATACTTTGTATAAACTTTAGATCACACACACTATAAATTGATTGCTCGCATGAGGATAATCCACAACCTAGAGAAGCATACAAGAATTTTAGAACAAATTAGATTTTACTTAAAGGACCATCCTCCTAAAAAATCCCTAGAACCAGACCTTTTCTTGCTAGAAAGGCAACGAGCATTATAACCTCTTACCCTAAATAATCTCTTGCTAATTGATCATTTTGTCTATTTCAGACCTCGCTCTCTCACAAGGCCTGGAATTAACTTCTGAACCTCTCTTTGTAGAAACCTCCCTTGTCCACAGATGTATAAGCAGCTTGGATGCTTCTCAACTTATGACTCGGCCTTAACTACGGATAAAAATTCTTCTATCTTGCACATGCTTTGTTTTAACGATTGGGTCAAAATCTTGGATACTTTAGACAAAGACACCAAAGACGGGGTTGCTATGATTTCCCAACTACCCATACTTTCGTTACAATACCAACAAGAGCTAGCTCAATTCTCTTCATCAGGAGCTAAATTATGTAACTTTCTCAAGAAGTTATGTGGTCTCAATGCAACTTTCATCAATGCCCTCACTACTCTAGTTATCCCTCAAACGGGGGGCATCTTTTGCAGAGATAGTGCTACTCTGGAAGCCGTCAAGGAATTTCAAAACAACCTTTGCTCCCTTAGTGACTCTAACCTTTTAAAAATGGTGCCCAAAGTTTCTAAAGTTTTTTCCTTTTTTATCAGTTAGACAAATTGAAGTTGAGTCCTTTGGTGTGGACCATCAACTCTGGGTCATCCCCAACAAAGCCTTTTTGGCACCAATCCTTAGTGAAACTTGGGTTTATTTAGCTAATCTACCAGCATCCACGGTTGAAGATTGTAGACTTACTCGTTAAAGCCCCCTTCAGCCTTAACTTTGTTGACCATTCTAATTGCTCCTCTAATGCAAGGTTATACATTCGTACAAAAGGCAACATGGAGTTTGCTAAAAGAAATCCTGACTTCTACACTGAATCTATCGAGAATGTTTTTTTGGCTTTATCTAAAATGTGTCTGCAAATTTCTTGACCCCAAATCCTGTTGCGAGTCTAGTATCATGTGGTTTGATTATGCTATCTGGTATATCCTCAGCCACCTTGATTAACTCTTCCCTGAGAAACTAGTTGACTTTCATTTACCCCTTATCTGGTCTTGGTTAGGGGGATAGGCCCAAAAACTGGTGGTTTCTCAAATTGCTTTCAACATCTTTCATGGGCTAATGCTGGGTATCCTTAAAGAGCTCAAATATGATGAACCAGGGACTTATCTGACTACTTATGCCAACTATAAAGATGTCAAGATCATCACTAGCTTACTCAATCCCCGCATTGCGGATGATGATTCTCCCTCACTAAAAAGACCTAGCTCTTTAACCACCCCCAGTAACTCTTTCACGTCTTTTTTCACCCCATTACTTCCTCTAGCTTTAATGGGGAAAATATCGTAGAAATACTCCCATCTGGCACCTCCTTGACTTGTGATCATCTATAATATGCAGGCTGCTTTTGGCCTGTGTGGAAGGATGCATCTCACAAAAAAGACCGCTACTTTGGAGTATATCTATTTACATTGTCTTTTCCAAAATGAGCTTTTGGATTGGTTTCCCCCCAAAACAATATTCTGTGAGTGCTTTGACTTACTTTTTGGCAACCATAATATGCTTGATAATGTCCTAATTGGCTGGAGGTTTCAACAACCTATCAAGAATCTTATCTACAGTAATGATTTTCTACGCCACAACACTATCTTAGAACACTTTTTGTAAAGATTTTGGTGATTAGGGAAAACATATATTCACTGGGGATCTTAATATAGTTGATGACACCACGGTCCGAAAAATCCTTGCTAAAGGACTAAATCACATCCCTAGTTTTTTTTTTAAAACCCATATCAATCCTTATCAGCTTTACTTAGCTGCTCAATTGACCTTATTAGTTCTCTCCCACTGGAGAAGACAATCCTATTGGACTTAATTAAATTACTTCAACAATGTTTTTTTCAGAAGATCTCTTTCTACCGTACAAATGGATGTCCACTAACAATACTTGGATCACACCGCACCTTGGACTTCAATTTCAAAAACTCACACATAATTGGTTCGTCATAGGGCTTGATAAAAGTGCCAAATGTGCAAAAACTTGGCTTGGAAAGCAGCACATAGCACATTTTTGAATATTTGAAAGAATTCACGTTGCCTAGCCATTCCCCTAGTATGATTAATAATAGGACCACTAAGCACCTTAATAATTTTGGATATTCTCTTAAGACAATCAAACTTCTTGTGCTATTTCCCACATGTAAACATCATAAACATAAATTCGGATGGATATCTGATGCCTCAAATGGAATATTCATCAACATTACTAAAGATATCACCCTTTGCCTTGACCTTATACTTTATGAGTTTGAATTTGTGGTGTGCAACTAAGCAAAAAAATTGTTAAAACTTCCTCAAGATAGACTATAACGCCTTTTGGCTAGTTAAAAACTTCAATGAAGTGACTCTCAACCTACGTGAACAAATATTTCATCTCTTTACTACAGATATCACTCAATGCTATGAAAATATACCCCTGAACGGGAAATTAGGGTTGAAGAATATTCTATAAAGATAATCGGGATAACATTTAGGCACCCTAATAAGAAAGGACTTTTTAACATCTCCCTCACTAATAAACCAAGATGGATTAAGAAACCCCACTCATCTAAGGAAAAACTGGTGTATTACATTACTTGGATTCTTGAAAACTGTTCTATCATCTTTGGAGGCCAATGTTTTAACCAAAGCTTTGGCATCCTATGGGTTTTTCATGCTCACCCCTTATGTGTACTTTACATTTAGCTTTCTTTGAATACAAATGGTTTCTCAAAACCATGAAAGATAAGGATAACTGTCACAAAATCTTCCTATTTAAGCATACTTACAGATACATGGATGACACTCTAAGCCTCAACAATAGATCTTTTTCAAAAAATATTAACCTCGTTTACCCGAACTACCTTAAAATTGAACCAACTCACGGTAAAGATTTTACTACGTCCTCTGGTTTCTTTTCCACCTCTGCTCAATTCCTTAACTTTACAATTATGCTACATAAGCCCTGTACTGACGGCTATGATTACCGTCTCGCCTAGAAAAGAGACCTTTTGAATATCTCTTCCATTGAGTTCATAAAAAAGAAAATTAACCGACCTCATAAAGCAGCTCTTAACACATGCATTAGCCTCATTTACTTGATCTTGTATTCGTCCTCTAACTACTTCTTAGCTTGGGAAGACATCAGGCTTCTTATACACAAATTTTGTCTTAATAGATTAGGGAGGAATGACCTAATTGCTAAAATCATCAAAACTATTTCCCAAAATGACTTACCTGGCTTGCAATTCAACATCTCTAATCTCATCTCTTTAATTAGGTAGTAGGCCCATGCACAATGGGCCTATTGCCGATCCATTGTGTATGGTGCCTGGGACGGCAAGTCACACACACACACACACACACATACATACACATTTTTAGGTATTGATACAGTTGTAGCTCTACACCGGACCAAGATCAACTTACAAACTAAGTCTCATTGCCCTACAGAATTGGGGATTTTTTCCACCAAAAAGGACCCTGGAATGCGAAATTACTCTGTATGCATAGCAATCCAGGACCCCTTCTGACTAAAACTAAAATTCTCCCCTTAAAGGGAATCCGCTTAATCTTAGTGGGATAAACCCCTCCACTAGAAGAGCTTCAAATCTAAATCCCCATATGATGGGGCCCTTCACTAGGCGCTTAGCCTCCTCTGGTAAAATCTACAAGTAAAAATGTTTCTCCCAAATGGGGCACCGTGCTCATTTATGTGATACATTATCACCTACTGGCATGTGTGCACACTTCACATGCCACTTACTGCCTCACTCTCAAGAAGCTGCTTGTAGTGGAAATGGAGGCCGAAAGGAGCCCGAATATTTGTCGACCTGCGAATGCTCACCAAAGCTCACATAAATTGGAGAAAGTAAGCAGGCATGTGTTGGAGCTACTGGTACCTAAGCCCAGGAGGATGCAACTTGCTCTGATACCAATTGTTGGAATTAGCGTTGCAGGAAAACACACATAGCTTGGAGAAGACGAAGAAAGCTCAAGGCACACAACAGAGAGTGTAGTACTTATTGTGCAATGGAAAGATAGATAGCCCTAGAGTGAAGGGTGTATGTACAATTCCGGGGGAAAAAACCTCCTAGTGAGGGAAAAAATTCCCCTGGCGGTCCTACGTGTGTTCACACACATCACTACCACATGTATATGGTAACAGAAAGTGCAGCATTTTTGGCCCCAAAACAACAGGGTTTTTATCCCGCATGGTAGGAATGACTTATGCCCAACATGGCTGTGAAACAAACACGTGCCTTTTCTGTGAAGACTTTTCTGCAAGAGACAAAGATTCTCAATAACTACTTTTGTATGTATGCCAGATGTAGTAATCTCAAAAAGCACGTAAAGTTTCTTGATGGTCATCCCTTTGCGGATGTTGTCTCTCGTAGCACGTCGATTGCATCATACACTTAACATGGCTCCCGTGAGGAAGCTTGGGATTGTCCCTAAAGGAGCTTTGGTCAATAAGGTTGTCTCTTTGGACATATTGATTGTAGGATATGCTGAATATGGTTGTGGAAAGAAAGCTTAGAGTTTTTTTCACCAATAGCTTTGCTTGATATGTATGCCAAATGTGATGCCTGATGAAAGTGCAAGGGTGCTTGATGGGCTTGTTGTCTAGAAGGGCATTGGAAAGGGGGAATGCAAACACACCCAGAAACACTCACAAGTTGCCTTTCTATAGCCCAAGATGATCACCACCCCAATCCCCTCATCAACTACTTTGAAAGGATACAACTTCCACAACACAACCGTTGTACCCCTTTCAAATAAGCATACACATACTTCAAAGAATCCAAAGCCCTCACAACACCCACATTGCTTCGATTGCACACACCTCCATCGCACAAGACCTATCTCTCTCTCTCTCTCTCTCTCTCTCTCTCTCTCTCTCTCTCTCTCTCTCTCTCTCTCTCTCTCTCTACCACACAAAAGAACGGCCCGGGGGCAACACACACAATTCAACACCAACCACATAAGCAAAAGATGATTGAGAGCAAAGGGGGATCCTAGATTGACATTAGAAGGCAAAAAGTGTTGATTCTTCCAAGTGTTCTCTATCAAGTTATCCATAATCGACTCATCCACCTTCTCGCCTTGACTCTTGAGACTCTCACTGCATAAAAGCTCCTCAATTTTTTGTAAAAAATGTATCCTTTACTGGGACGAGTAGCCTTTTTTAGCCTCCTCTATCTTTACCAGACACTTGTCCTCTTTTGAGCTTTATTGCATGTGAACCACCACTTTTTAGGTTTGCCTTGCATGTCACTCCATGCAATTAGTGGTGCCGGGCGCCATGGATGTGAAGGGCTCCTTATCCCCAACTTAAAAGGGGGAGGCCTTTTGGCCCCCCCAGTTGTGAACACGACCAACACGGGTGTCACCATCACCGTCGCCTATCGGTATCCTCAGCCAACGCTTTTTTTTTCCCTAACAGATGTGAGGACACAACCGTTGGTGGACTCCTATTTCAAGCAAGAAGTTTTGTAAACATTTTTAGTGCACGGGGATGAATGGTTATTTGACTAATCAGGTCCACCTGTCCTTGATTGACAACCTTAGTCAATCCCCACTTACCACCCTGCACTCACATATAATTCTCTGCTTCCTAATTACTACCACATTCTTTTGACATGTAAAATAATGGTTTTCCTTTTTAGCTTTCCCATACAATAGTTCATTAAAACAAGTCTTCAGATCAGTATTAAAAATAGTCTTTAAGCAAACAAACATCTTTAAACTTAAGACAATGTACAGTCACTTATAATATTTCTTGATAACCCTGATCCGTACTCCACTTGTCTCAACACCATCTAAGGGTGAAAAAACAACACCCATTCGTTATTCATAATTCCGGGTGGAAACCCATCACCCAAACATCGCCCATACAATCGGACAGCTTCCCTAAGATGAAAAATGGTATCCTAACTTATGTAAGACATGACGAAGTAGAGACTCATCATTCATGGGGATAACCGACTTACACGTGGCTGAAAAACCATCATTATTTATCAATATATATACCAAGGAGTCGGAGGTGTCTTGAGACAAGTTGTTTTAAAGATGATCAATCATATCTTTCCTAAATCAATCAATCTTAACCCAAACAATTCTTTCCTAAATTTACAAACAAGTGTACATTGGTTTTTTGGAAAGTCAGAGGGTTGCACATCTGCACCGTCTGTCTACTGCACTTTCTTCCACAGAATACACCGCTACAACTGTGGGATCTTTGCCAAGTTAGCACACAAAAGAGGTGTATGTGACGATCATCAACATGCACCAGCTCAGCAGTCGGAATGGTACCTGCTTTTGACACTTCAACTTGCGGAATCAAGTCGATGTAGTTGTCACAACAGCAAATCATTGCGAGCCATCTCAGCAGCAGTAATGCTACCTCTTGTTGACGCATCAGCATGCATAATGCGTAATGATTGCCCATGCAGCCATGGCTCTGTAATCTCACTTCTACTCACCTGCAAGCTTCTCTGCCATGCAACCAAAGCTCTGTAATCTCACTTCTATCCACCTGCAAGTGACTGAGTGCACCTGCAAGCTTCTCTCTCTTAGCATTGGTCACTGTTGTGCTGCCTACTCCCTCACAAATGGTGTTGGTGTCCAATCCCCCATAATACTTGCTCTCCCATGGCTCCTGGCCTCCGCCGGTCGCCAAGGGGTCATAGGTATTATGAGGAATGGACCCTACCCCTTCAAGGGATCATACATCTTCAACTTGAGAAAACCATTGGTACTTCCTTGAGCTATCACAAAACATTTTACACATAACCCCATTGCAGAGTATGACAACATCACGAGCTATTGTGAGGGAGGGACACCACGGGTGCGGTTCGGGGCAAGGGACTGCTGGCCTAGGAAGCAACCACACCTAGCTAGCCATGCCATCCCTCCTAAGGAGTAGCTCATGATGTTAGACCCTACAAGGAAAAATCACGGGTGCTGAGCTTTTTTGTTTGGTTTTTTTTTTTATATATAGTAATATTTGTTTTGGAAAGACGCCGCGCCTGGGAATCGACCCTGTGTCTTTACATTGGAAAATTTCTGACAATGGAAACAAAAAATCCTTGTGTCCCTAATTCATAACCCTTATCCTTGTGTCCCTAATTCATAACCCTTATCCTGAGTTATTCTGTGGCAAGAGTATCACGAACAATAGATCATGTGTGCAGGACTGGTGTACAACTTATAATTTGAGAGCTCAAAGTCACGTAGGAAATCATGAATACTGGTGAAGTAGACTGCATTGCCTCGCACTCTCTCTGTCTCTCTCTACGGGTGGCAGCTCCAAGCAAGAAGCAACTGAAATCTTGTACAAGATGCGCTCTACATTGTCAACACCATAAAGATCATGCCTTTCAATCACATCATACCCTCGGCTGATCGCATATCATAAGTCAGTGAACAAACATTTGATCAAACTCCTCTAGGATTGAGTACCTGATCGATTGACCACACCAGGAGAACTCACCTGTTTTGTTTTCCTCTTGCAAGGAATTAGTCCGACCGCGAAGTGGTTTTTAAGCTTCCATTTGGTGGTGCAGTTGCCCATCTTAACTAGAAAATCTCCTGGTTTGGTCCAATATGTATTCTTCTTGTAAATGTCTGTGAACATGAACTCTGACGAGCCAGTGCTGAGGAAGTAATGCAGAGGCACACGAATCTGGCGAACTCAAGCTTTGTGTACATAATCAAGAGATCACTGAACTTGTTCCACAGCTTGTTAGCAGGCACAGAGAGAGCATCCAACACTAGCAAGAACACAGACATATATGTGGATAGTACATCAAAACCTTTGGCCAGTGGCAAGATGGACATGATGCGCAGGAAGTTCTCGTTAATGTAATCCTCCGTGGTCTCGTCAAGCAAGCACAAAACCTTCACCTTGAGAACCACTTCAGCAGCAGAGATGGCAACCTTGGGTATTGCCTTATCCAAAGGCAAGCATTTCAGAATGAAAACATCCTTGTACAAAGGCAACAACTTGTAACCAATGTGAAACTTGCCACAACTACTGAGCAGGATGGAGAGGTTGACGGCGGGACGGTAACCGATATCATAGATGTGATCATCGGCAGCATTCCTCTTACCTGCTAATTTGAAGAACACATTATCACCATCTCTCTTGTAGCCACATTCATCTAATTTGACCTCATCTGGGGGGCAGGGTTGGTGCTGGGTATTGAATTCCGGCTCACCAGTAATCCACAGCACGTTCCTTTTCTGAAACCATGACTCCTTCAGGCCCGACTTCCAAGTTGATGCTAGTACTATGTAAGGAAACCTCAGAAATTTGGTGTAGCGGAATAATTGCCATATAGCATACGCCGTTTGCAACCACAGCAAGTAGACGTTTAAAGAAACCATAGCGCTCTCTCTCTCTCTCTCCCTCTCCCTCTCTCTCTCTCTCTCTCTCTCTCTCTCTCTCTCTCACTCTCACAGCTTTCTCAGTTTTAGAGAACTTGTTAATAAAGATTGATATATATGTATACTTTTATATTTATATATATATATATATATATATATATATATATATGTGTGTGTGTGTGTGTGTGTGTGTGTGTGTATATATGTATATGCAAGTCAAAAATATATATAAATATGTATATCTATTCCATATATTAAGCAGAGAGACATTCAAAGAGCCACATTTTGCTTCATCCGGCAGTGTGTCTCTACATCTCCACAACAGTGAGGACAATGCGCGCTATAGAGAGATAGGCGGCCGAAAGCCGTTGGCCACACTTGTATGTATAAAATTTATTAGAATTATGCAAGGTGAAGCTTCACTTTAGTATTCTAAACGAATAGAATCCAAGAGAAGTCAAACCATGTGAGGATGTGAAATGAAAGAAGGTGAAATAAAAAGACCCACTTAATATTTTAAAAGATAATCAACATTTAAAATAACTCTCAATCCTCATTGAACACATTGAAAGTATGCATAACTCAACTCTCCTCTAAGGCTTCTTTTAAAAAGCCAAAAATCATGACAAAAGAGCTTCTTTCTCACATTGGAAAACGTCAAAATCCCCCCCCCCCCCCCCCCCCCCTTTTCTCTCTCTCTCTCTCTCTCTCCCATATTATGAGCTCCACCCCACCACTAAGGGTACACAAGAAATAGCATATGCTTTCCCTCCCCAACTTCCGAGTGTTAGAAACTTTGCTTACCAGGAATAAAAAACTTTGCTTCCCAAGCGTTAGAAACTTTGCTTCAACAACACCTCATACACGTATTCTAAACATAGCAATTCCTTCCAAGTGTCTATATTATGGGTGTGTGCGCGTGCACCAAAAAAGAAGCATGTGTACACACTTGAGGAGTAGGTTGTTGGTGTCTACATTTCTTCATATAGTGGTCAAGCTCCTCCTCAAAAGCAATCGCATGCTTAGCTAGGTAGTGTTCGGGGTAGAGAATTGTTACCGCACCATGAGATGTAGTCTCTCCAACATAATAGCTAATGATGTCGTCATCACCTATTTTCAATTAATATAGTGGGAATTTGCCTACAAGTTTTTTGGAGAGGGAGAGTGGGGTTGGGAGAACCGTGGTTGACTGTGAAGTGAACTCTTAAATTTAAAGAAAGACCTTCATAATTTACTTTCTTGAATTTGTATTATTTGAAGCTACCTTGCCCACAGGGCTTCAAGATACTATTTACGAATGTCATGAATGTAGATGGAGCATTCATGACATCAAAATACACGACCAAAAACTCATAATGTCCAAATTGTAATTGAAAGAATATCTTTGAAATGTCCACGAGTCTCATGCTGACGTGATACTAGCTTTAGTGCAAGTCTATTTTTTGTAAAATAGCATGCACCTTTGAGTTGATCAAACAACACATCAACTCTGGGTAGGGGATTGTTATTTTAAATGCAACAACCCTATTATCTAAAAAAATGCACATATCTGGTTTTTCTTCTTTACCAAAAGAATCGATGAAGCCCAAGGTAATATGCAAGGTGGAATGAAACCCTTGTTGAAATAGTCAGCAAGCTGAAATTCCACTTGATTCTATTTGACATAACCCATTTCATTGCCTCCTAATGTTTTGTGCTAAGGCATGACATGTATCTGCGAAGTCCACTTACAAAAAGCGGTCTGCAAATGAATATTATGGTACATTAGCCAGTTTAACCTTCTCACCATTAGAATTAAGACAATCTTGTAGAAGAGTTTCATATATGGAGGGAATAAAGTACTCCATGGCTTTTCCCTCTCCATATTGAAATGCTTGAGCACCTTGTTTATATACTCTCATTGACACAAATAAGGTAACTTCTTACATCCATCTCTTTGAATACATAGATCAAGTATATGGCTGGCATTCCATTTTGATTTCAAGGACTAAAATAGCTTGGAGACATATTTCCCACAACCATTGTCTGTTCTTAGACACTTAAGCCTCTTGTTAGATTGCTTCTCCACAAGAGTGAAAAAATTATGCAACATTGTGAGAACATCATCCTTTTTTTTGTAAAGGATACACCCACACATTGCGTGAGACATCATCTATGAACGTGTCAAAGTATGCTGCACCACCTAGAATAAAGGCATAGGTCCACACAAAACACAATGAATGAGTTCTAATGGCTCACTTTTGTGTTTACTCCCTTTTTTATGTTGTGAATGTGTTTGTTTATCATATAAACAATGCTCACACAAGGAAATCTAGAAAAGCTAGAGCCATGGACATAACCAAAAAGAGAGAGCACTTTCATTTTTTTTTGAGAGATATGACCCAAACATCAATGCCACAAAGAGACACTTTACTACTCGGTCACATAAGTTACATGATTTTTGACATCTGGTGACACGTGAAGTGTGTACAAAGTACGACACTTTGATCCATGAGCTATAACAAGAGAAACCTTGTGATCCTCCAAGAATGATCACCAAACAAGCAATGATAGCTCACATCTTCCAAATATGTAGCATTGATCATGCTCTTTGTTAGCTTTGGCACATGTCTAACATTTTTCAAAGCATACGAGGATCCATTCTAAACCTTGAGTTGCACATCACCAACTCCTGCAATCTGACATGAATAGTCATTGCCAAGCTATACAATTCCTTTTCTTGTTGCATCATATGTAATGAGCCACTCCTGATATGGAGTAACATGTAAGGATGCACCACACCTGAATCAATGATCTAATTATTGAACACATAGGAAATCATGGCAACAAGTTGTGCAACATCCAAATGTGAGGCAAGTAGAACATCACCATCCTCATTCTCACTAAATAATTTAGCTTCTCAATCTTCACATTTGAACCTGTCTCCTTTTTTCCTTCTTGTTGCTTGTAAATTTCCTTTCTCATTCTTCCATTTGTTGCAGTTCTTCTTCATGTGGCCTTTCCTATGACAATAACAGCATTTCACATTATTTCCATGGCCACAAGACTTGTTCCAGGACTAGTTTCTCTTTATAGTCTTCCCCCTCACATATGATCTCCTTCTTACCATCTGTGCATTTGAACCCTTTATTGGTTCCATGTTTTACTTGTTAAATTCCTATGTTAGAAAATTTCCTTCCACATTTGCACTAGTGAGACCATCATTAGGGAAAAAATTACTAAGAGTTGTCCAAAAAGTATCCCTACTCTCTTAAGTAACATTACTAATAGAAACATAGCCTTATTCATTAAACATGATGCTTGTACCCCGCTTGTACTAGTAATTGGCTGAAAACCGCACTTAAATGGTTGGGCATAGACATCCTTTTTTTTCATCTTCAGATGAACCAACTATTGCAAAAAATAAACCTAAGAAGCTTCACTTACTTCTCATATAGGTCATATAATTTTTGCCATAAGTCATAACTTGTGGTCTTTTCCTTCACATCAGAGTATATTTTTGGTTCGTTAAAGCCTAATGTGCTAGCCCTAAGTAAGTGGGTTAAAATACACATTTCATTCTTTGTAGTCTAACTAATAAGGACTCTCACAACCTAGTCACATAGTGTGACAATGAGTCCACACATTGTGTCATCTCATCTTCTTCTCCAAGATATGTGCTTCACACACATATGCATGCATTTCATGCCCTCTCTTCAATTGGTATCAGAGCAAGGACTGGCTCGAGGGTTGTAAAGTTCATGAGGGAGTTCATCTCCTCCGATTGCTATGCGGTTTGACGTATGTAAAATAGGGTGACATATGCTTCAATGGAAATGTGCTTCATGAGCTCGCAATTTCAGTTTGAGTTCTTTTTTGCCTCTATTTAGGGTTTAGGCTATTATGTAATCTTTTGCAAACTATGATGTACTACATTTCTTACATTTTCTACTCTTTTGGCTATGGAAGACAAGTAGCATTTTGTTTCTTACAGGTAAACATGTTACCTATTGTAGCATTACATGTGAATAAGTTACAAGCTTTAGAACTACAGGTGTGCAATTTACATGTTACTGGTTGAACAAGTGGTTTATAATGTTCTTGCTTGCTATTATAGACTAAAAGTTTATGTTATAATTTGCCAATATTTCTAACGAGACCACCCTCTTCTATAAACAAAGTGCGATTAGTTATTTGGTGTTTGTTGCAAAGATATTGTGGTCACAAAATTGCGAGCGTTTTGAGTGTTGTGAGTATTTTTAAAGACTTGTGGTGTGAGTGCATGGTAAAACACCTCAAGGTGGATTAGGTATGCTGGAGTGCGTGGTAAAGCACCATAAGGTGGATTAGGTGAAGTGGGAGAAAGCCATGCAATCAGAAATGCAATCGTTGCATAAGAACCAAACTTGGCATTTGGTTCAATTGCATGAGGATAAGAAGGCATTACCATGTAAATGGTTGCACAAATTGAAGACTCACCTCATGATGACAAACCAAAGTACAAGGCATGACTTATTGCTAAAGGATTTAGGAAACAATAGGGTATTGAATTTGATGATATTTTCTCTCTGGTTGTCAAGATGACCACTCTATGGTGTGTGATTTCCTTAGTTTCCAAAGAAGACATGGAACTTGTCGAGATGGATGTCAAGACAATGTTCTTGCATGGTGATATTCATGAATATGTGTACATGTAGTAACCAGAAGGATTTGTTGAGAAGCGCAAGGAGCACTTGGTGTGAAAGTTGAAGAAAAGGACATGGGTGAGGAAAGTCATATACTTGGCATGTGCATTCACCAAGACAATGTAAGAAACTACTTTATGTGTCTCAGACATAGTAAACATATAAAGTGTTGAAGGTTTCAATATGGAGAGGGTGACATCATTTACTCCATTGTTGCCATATGTGAAAAAATCTCGCTCAAGAACTGTCTTAGTTCTAATGAGGAAAATGTTGACATGGCTTAAGTGCCATATTCATCTATAGTTGGGAGTTTAATGTATGCTATGATTGCCACATATCCACACATTGCTTTTGTAGTGGGAGTAGTTAGTAAATACATGTCAAATCCTGGCAAGAATTTTTGGGAGGCAGTGAAAGGGGTTATGAAATAATTGAATGGTATAAAAGATATGTGCATTTGCCTTGGATGTCAAGAATCATGTATAATTGGTCACACGGATGGAGCATGAATGTTGATTATGTAGGAGATATGGAAAAAAGCAGATCCACATCAGGCTACGTTTTCATATGCACTGGGCATTGCAAACTCATGGAGATCTAGATTGTGTTATAATGTCCACCATAAAGGCTGAGTATGTTGTAGCATCAGAGGCTTGCAAGGAAGCTGCATGGCTTACTCATATAGTGGGAGACTTGGGGATTAGTTGAGATGCCACTGTTACATTGTGATAGTTAGAGTGCTATACAAATGGCAAAGAAACATTGTTTCATGTGAAGAAAAAGCATGTTATTTGTTCATTTGTGAGGTGCTAGAGGATAAGGAAATGGAGATTTTCAAGGTTCACACCAATAAAATCCTACAAATATTCTTGCCAAAGGACTACATATGAAGTATTTTGTGGATTGTTAGACCGGTGATGGGCATTGGGTAAATGGTTCTTCTACAATGTATACACATATATACATAGTCACCCCATTGCTAAAAGGCTCATTGGCCTTTAAGTGGAAGGTTGCTGGGGTGGACAAGGGGAGAGTTTGCGTACCAATGGACATAGACATTTAGCACCAAATGTTTATGATTGTCATGATAGTCCTAGTGCAGGGAACCCATGCATAAAGAAGACTATTAGACTCATACAATGTTCAAGACTATGTCTTGCATTGCCAAAAATGTTAAGTTAATCAAGCAGAGCACTTGAAGGCAGGAAGAATCTCACATCCTTTGGATATTCCCAATGGTAAATGAGAGAGTATCTCTATGGATTTCAACGGGTCTACCAACCACCATGCAAGGTCATGACTCAATATGGGTGATTGTAGATAGGTTGAATAAACTTTATAAGTTTATTATGACCAAGTCCACAATTAAAACTTGAGAGCTAGCCAAGTTGTTTGTTGACAATCTGTATAGACTATATGTATCTCCAACAACATTGTGAGTGACCGTGATTCCAAGCTTAATAGTCACTTTGGAGCACTATGTTTAAATGATTGGAAAGATAACTTAATATCAATATTGAAAATTGTTTAGAGACAAAGGTGCATATTGAATGGGTTAATCAAGTGCTAGAGGATACACTATGAGCATACGTTAGCAAGAAGCAATCTGATTCGGAAGAGTATCTCCCTATTTTTGAGTTTGTTAATAGCAGTGCAAAGCATGTTACGACTAGGTTCAGTCCCTCCATGCTTATATATGGTTTTCAACTTAGATCACCAGTTATGATGGGGTTGGATACTGAGAAAATTTAGCAAGTTAAGGAATTTATCTAAGATCATATGGATATGCTAAAAATTGCTCCTAAAATGTTTGACGAGCACAAGACAGATACAAGAAGTATGCTAATGATGAGAAACGTCTGCAAATCACCTTCATGGAAGGTGAAGAGGTATTCTAATGTGTTCTAGAGCATTGGAAAAGTCTAAAAATTGGTCCTACTCCTAAGTTATCTCCTAAGTATGATACTCAAGCAAGTTGGAGGTATAGCCTTGTGTACTCTCATATTCATCTGGTTTTTCATGTAAGTTAGTTACGTAAATGCTTGCATAGGGATGGTAATGTAATTGAGATCGATTTCATTAAACCTCCACCCTAGCTGCATGAACCCGAGCATATTCTAAATGATCATGATTTAGGAACTTGCATCTTGCCAAGCATTAGTTAAGTGGAAAGATTGACCTGACAAAGGTGCCACTAGGAAAAATTAGTGTTCTTAAGAAGAAGTACCGCACTTTTGTTTTCAAGGACGAAAAAAATTCTCCAAGGGGGGTGGAATGTGAGGCCAGGGCTTGGGCATGGCCCAATGGGGAACCAGCTCATGGGCCTATCTAAAAGCATAGATAGGGATGGCTAAGAGGAGCACCTGTTCTTTGTCTCTAAGCCTTTCAAAAGACCAATGTGCTAGCCCTAAGTAAGTGGGTGGCCAGACACCATTTATTCTTTGTAGTCTAATTATTAAGGACTCTCAAACCTTAGTCACACAGTGTGACAAGGAGTCCACACATTGTGTCATCTCATATTCTTCTCCAAGCTCTGTGCTTCATGCACACATCACACATTTCACACACTCTTTATACACGCGCTGGGACAATGTCAACCTAATCGTGGATGGAATGAGCTAGACACTTTCAGACATCTATTCTAGGCTGGCAATTACATTTAGTCCATACCAAATGAGATATGTCAGATCAGACTAAGCATATACTAGGAAGCAAGACTAGAATTGGAAATGAGATTAAGTATTAAAACTAGAAATGACAATGAAATTTGAAACAAATACTAGAGCTGCAATTATATTCAGAGAGGTGAATAAGTACAATGAGTGAACCAAGTATGAATCAGATTACATAAATGTTACAGCTCCAAGTTACAGGGTTTGAGGCTCGACTAGGCAAAAAAGGCCAAGATAATACAAGATTATAGGTCTCTTGACTAGGTTCTAATTGGCTGTGTCAGTTGTTGTGGTAACTATCCATAGTTTATTGCTCTTGGAAGCCTCCAATCTAGTCATCCACCAACCACTTGCTAAGGAACATTCTCACATAGTTTACTGCTTCTTGAAGCCTCCAATCTAGCCATCCACTAGCCACTTGCTAAGGGCTGCTCCTGCCATCTACATTCCTTCTCCCCTTTCTTGAATTTTTGTATGTACAAAAATCTCCAAAATTCATCGGCTTTCATCCAGTGTCCATCCATCTAACTTTTTAAAAAAAAATCTAGTGCCTTCTTCTTGGGGGGTTTGTGTTAGGATCGAGGCTATGGGGGGTGAAGCCAGTGAAGGTCCATGGCTGCTTGGAGGTGTGCAGAAATTGAACGAGAGAGAAAGAGAGCAAGCTGCTTCAACATAAGAAATGAAAAATGATAACGCTATGATTATTTGATAAAATCCTTTTACATATATATTCCTCGGCCATAAGTATTAGCCACTCCTTTATCCATGCAAGCTCCTCTTACCTGATGTGCAATTGCATTCCACAAGAAAGTGCTCCCACAAATTTGACCAAGTGGGCTTGAAACCTAACAACACCCCCCCCCCCCCCCCCCCCCCCCTCAAGCCCAAACCACTGACAAAGACCATGGCAGAGTTCAATCACCTGAAACTATAAGTAGAAGTCTCCCCTTGTTAGTAGCAAGCTAGCTCGGATACTATTTTTTGGAGCTCTCATTGTAAAAACACTTATTATTTTGATAAATCGGGAATGTTGTAACTCCTATTTTCTGGATAAACCTTGTGATTGATAAGATGGGGCTACAAGCTTCTAGATTGTATCAACCTGTCTTTACCCATCTTTAGTTAGAGCTCCCAGATTATTAGTTTTGACCACCAAAAACCTTGGCTAAGGTATAAAAGCCAATTTTTGTAAGTTATATTCAACTTTTGAATAATGAAATACACAGCGTGAGCTAATGACGCTCACTTCTCTCCTTCTTGTGCTTCCTACGCCATCTCCGGTTGTCACATTGCAATCACGTCTGTTACGTTGCAACCGCAGGTAAGAGCTCTACGCATTGACGTAAGCATTTTAAGGTATTTCGTAGCTTTTGGCATCACCAACCCATGGCATAATTTCATCATAAGTAGGAATTTACACTTCAAAATTGAAAATTAAGTATAGGCAGGGTATTGGGGCATCATTGCTAAGCATTTAGATCCTGGGTTGAAAACGACTAGGTCAAAAACCCACTGCTGGTAATAATCGCGATTTTTGCACTTGACCTAAAGTGGGATTTGAGACCATAAGCATGTCTACTTAGGTCTTATAAACTTGTCCTGGAGGTTTCGTTACATTTGGATGTCATTTGATGTTATAACAGATGTGATTTGTTTGCTGATAAGCGATTGGCTTTTGGTGATTTCAATCACTTAATAATCGCAATTTTTGCACTTGACCTAAAGTGGGATATGAGACCATAAGCATGTGTGCTTAGGTCTTATAAACTTGTCCTAGAAGTTTTGTTACATTTGGATGTCATTCGATGCTGTAACGGATGTGATTTGTTTGCCGATGAGGGATTGGCTTTTGGTGATTTCAGTCACTTGAGTGGAGCTTGAGTTAGATGCGAGTTGTTTGTTGTTTTTTGAGAGATTGACAACCTCTTGTAGCCTCTATGCAATAGTCGAGTCAGCTTCGTCCCATGAATTGACAATTTAATCGTGATTCTCGCTAAATCTACAATAAGATAGGAGTGAGGTTAGACACCTGTCTCACATTTTGTGCCGCTTCTGGGGATCAAAGAGACCTAAACCAGGGAAAAACATGAGCGTCTTGTGAAGTTATCCTTTAAAATTTTTCTAGGATCTCCTAGAGTAGAAACTTTCTTTTTAGAAACCGCATAGCTTAAGATTGTCGTATTTTGCTGTGTAGAGGTAGCTTGGAAGTAATCATACTTGATGAGTACCTTTAGGATTGTAGAACTAGGCTAGGATTTTCAGAATGATTGATGAGCGAGACAAGTCTTAAGATCAAGGCTCATAGAACCATAAAAAACAAGAAAATGAGTGTTTGTGGACCCTCTCCACAACCCCATTGCAGTAGAACCTAGTAGTAGGGTAAGTAAAATCCGAGGTGGATTTCAGAATATTGCTCTCTCTGAAGGAATCACTGTGAGTTGTTATTTGGAGTTGCAGAATTTCAGGTCTACAGCTAGAAATAGCACAAAAAGACTCCAAATCACTCAATCCGACTGGAGACTATGCTTAAGAGTTGTATGAACTAGTGGGTAAGCTTACACAATGAGGTAAAAATTTCAAGAGTTTGCAAAAACTCAGATTATTTACTTTTTCTTGACATATTAGGCCAAATTAGGTTTTGACTTGATTCATAGGCTTAAAATAGCTCATGAAAAGACTTCTCATTGAAAAAGTGCAAAAAAGTGTTCATTTTGGGCCTAAAGTAAATAATCATGATTATTTACTTTTAGCTCAAAATCGACTAAGGTTAATACCAGTGACTCATGGCATGTGTACAAACAACTTTTGTAAAGGCACATAGAATTTGGATCACCAAATTGACCAAAAACTGGGTAGAAACTAAAGCATGTACTAACTTTCGGGAACTTGAGTGTAAATTGGAGGAAATTTTGTTCAAACTCAATGAAACTTGATTCATAGGCTTATATGATGTGATAGACATGTGTGCATGCTCAGTTGACCAAAAAGATGCAAAAATTTGCCAGATGTAAATAATCACGATTATTTATATTTGTCCCATTTTTTAACTTTTTTGACCAAGTTAACATATTACTAGCTTTACCATGTTGTAATAAGCCCACAAACCAAATTTGGTAAGATTTGGATCATTGGATTGAAAATTGTGACCAAATTTGTAAAGTCAATCTGTCTACACAAAATTGATGACCATGCGAACAAAAATTGTCCAAACTTGATGAAACTTGGCTAGAGACCTTAAGTTGAGGTGCTTAACAAATCTGTGTCAAGATTGGAACAAATAATTGTAAAAAATTAGCTAGAGTAAATAATCGCGATTATTTACGTCTGCTTCAAAAATTGATAATCTTGCATATTTGAGTAAACCACAAGGTCAAGCATATCAAGTAGACCACACAATCAATTTTGGTGAAATTTGGATCACAAAAGTGAGACTTAAGCCAGATTCTTGAAAACCAAGTCTGCGGACACGAAATAGTTAATAACTTGAACAAATTTTATCCAAATTAGTGAAACTTGTCCAGGGACCTTAACAGGTTGTACACTTGACAAATCAAGCCAAAAAGTGCAAAAAACTGAGACAAGTAAATAATCGCGATTATTTACTACTGCTACACAGAGAGAAATTTTGACTTTTGAACTTGTACAGTGTTAGACCAACATAATACAAGGCCACCAGGAAATTTTGGGTTCAATCGGATTCAAATTGGTACATGTTCACTTTGTTTTCACGCTGCAGATTAGTCCTTTGATTTTTTTGCGAAAGGGGAATTTGAAAGTCTCAATTGCTGACTCCCATAGCTCCATTTGAAGTGACCACATAGACCAAACACAATAGTTAGCACAAACTACACAGTCTTTGTGAAAGAATAGCTAACTTGATCAAAATTGATACAGGAATCAGGTTGCAGACAAGGAATTGACAGCTTGACGGAAGGTGCAATCAAGTTAAGCGAAAAAAATTGACAACAAGTCAATCGAAAGGTAAGTACTCTATCTAGGGCTTCACAAATCTTTATGAACCTTAGATCTGGTCGTGTACTAAGAAATCAAGGCATATATGGAGAAACCTCTAGTAGAGTATCCATCAAAGAGAGTGTGAATCAAGGCAATCCCTTGCACACTATCCTTGAAGGAGTCTCATATACTTTTTCAGATTCAACATCTGAAATGTCATCCTACTCGACTCACTCAGAAACCGGAACGACATTGCACTATAAGTATATACTCTCTTTTTATAAGACTAATCGCCATGGAGCTCAGGTTTACGTGGATCCCAACAAAGAGTATGCTATTCGCATTGATGACCATGGTATCGAGTTTGAAGAGGAGATCAGGGAAAACAAACAAAGGAAAAATGTATATGAATGGAAACGGAACTCAATATTTACAAGTTGAAAACCCTGATGTGATAGACAAATGGGGGTTAGAATTAAACACCATAATTCCAGATATGGCAGCAAAGGAAGGACCACCAACTTTAGAATTTGAGGGATACGATCAAGCTAATTTTAAGTCTTTGAAATGGCTTAGTACAGACAATCATAGGATCCGAGTCTATTCTTGGGAGGATAGAAATGTCAAGGATCTTCTGTGGACTTCGCATGCCAAATGAGGACAAGTAACACCCGTGAAGATATCTATATCTTCAAGATCAAAGATAAGGGTTCATCAGATCTACCAGCCTACCTCTTTAGGGATTGTTATAACAACAATTTTGTTATGATGACTCTTGAGGAGGTGGAACAAACCAAATACCAAGGGTATTCCATAAGGGATTGGATATTGGGCCAAGGACCAAAAACTATTCCAAGAGATGAACACTGTGAGAGATCTTCTGAGAGTAATGTTAAGAAACCAAAAACCACCTCATCACGAAGAAAGCCGGGTGACACTAAAGCCAGTCCAGGGCTACATGAGTCACTATTTTCAACAGATTGGTTTGAAGGACTCGGAACGGGACCAACTACCAGGAGACCAGGAGTTGAAGCAAATAGACGTGTCAGACCAGCTAATTTTCAAAAATGGGTCAAAAAATACAGTGGGTCTAGGGATCCCTGTGACCACTTAGCAAGCTTTAACCAAGTGCTAAGAGAAGAATGCATATTTGATTCCATACTCAATTTGAGGGGTTTGGAATGACATTAGAAGAAAAAGCATTAACATGGTTCCAAAATATTCCACCAAGGTCACTAATGGACTTGAATACATTAGCTCAAGGATTTGTAGCTGCTTGTTCCAAAACGGGGATCGAACACAATATGGTAGCTTAAATCTACAACTTTAAACAGAAACAAGGTGAGTCTGTTAGGGATTGTGCAACTCAAATGAAACAGTACATTGCCAGATGCCCAGAGCTAGAGATACCTGCAGAGGAACGACTAGTATCAATGTTTCTAGAGGGACTGCTAAACAAAGAACTTCATGCTATATTGTATAGCAAGAATCATACAACCCTAGAAGAGTGTGTGTCAGACGCTATTGACTTAGGAGACAATTGCAATATTTTCAACAAAAAAGATGTCCATAAAGATCACCAAAGTGAGAAAACAACATCCACTAAACCAGCTCAAGTGGGAACGGCTGCTGCAGCACCACTTTCACCGTAGAAGACATGCTCAAAAGGATGAATGACATGATGAATAACATGTAAAAAGCACCTATAAGAGGACCAAGGCAAGGGATACCTCAACAGGGACAACCAATTAGGCCACAAAAATGGTGTGCAACCGAGGGAAAATGGACCAACCATGAGACCAATGAGTGCTAGGAAAACCGACCAAAGCATGATGGGAATGTTCAGTACGTGCCTATGAGGCCACAAGGACAACCCATGTACTAATATCAGCCTAACATGGCCCCAGCTCAAAGACAACCGATGGGTATGGAAAGACCTCAAACCGTGTTGGGTCAACAACCTCCATATCCAGGACATAATGTAGTGCATGTAAAGTACATGCATCCAGAGGGAGTCATAGATGAACAAGCACTAGTACCTGTTACACCCTATGCTGAGCCTAGTCCATCTACAGTAATGGTAGAAGGAGATTGGTATAATTCACATCCACCACCAATGGAAGAACCTGTGACTTATGCTACATCTGAGCTTGCACCAATGTACTATGTCACTAATCAAGGTGTCATATCTCCTATGGTAAGACCCATGATTAAGCCAAGAACTGGAAATTGTCATAACTGTGGTGTAGATGATCATTGGAAAAATGAATGCCCAGAGCCTGACAAGAACCTCAAGCCAGTTGAAGCCTATTGCATACAATGTTGAAAAAAGGGAGGAAACTTTCCAAAATATTGTCCAAAAAATACTTTAAACAAGGGTAAAACAGTAGTGAACATAGTCCAGGTGATACCTAGTAGCTCATCTAGAGTGAATCGATTGTTCCAATCAAGGTAGTCACCAGAGCCCAGGCTAAGAAAAAGAAACATAACTCCTACGATGATTTTAAAAATACAAAAATTTCCTCTCAAAAGACCAAACAAAGCAGAAACAAAAGGTATGAGATGGGGAAACATAAACAAAGGGCTGAAATTGAGGAGAAAGCAAAGAAGCTATTCCAGGAAAAGGTGAAAGAAACTGAAAGAGAAATCAAGGAAACCACCGTGAAATCTGGAGGATCAGTTTTGGTTGACAAATTTTTTGATCCTATTAATGTAGCCTTGAAAGTCGACCAAGCAGGACTTTAAGCCGGCCAAAACATGGAAAATAAATGAAAAAACTATCCTTCTCCAGACATGGAAGCAGCTAAGCTTGAAGCTTATCAAAATTTGGTAAGAATCATGCAAGAGATGATGGAACAACAAAAACCCAAGCTTGAAAGTATGACAAAACCTGAGGAACTTGTGGTAAGAGACAATAAAGAAAAATCCGAAGTAGCGGTAGAACCCCACCTTGAAACAACAGAGCCAGAACTTATAGTGCTAGACAACGAAGATGCCTTAGACGGAATTCTATTCGTAGAAGAAGACTGGCCAGGACACTTATGGGAAAAAGTTAGAGAGATTAATGATGGGAGCCTAACTCTGAAGTCAACACCTATAGAGGAAGTTTGGTTAGACAATCTACCTCCTGATAGGGACATGGATGTACAATTCTTGTATGGGGATTGTGGATCTGAAGCTTCAGGGGTTTCTAACCCATTGACCTTGAAAACACTACCCTCTTACTTGGGAGATAACGAGGATGAATCCTCAGTGTGTAAGACTACTCAAGTAAAAAGAGCAGAACAGACCCTAGAGGTAGACAACATACATTCAACCATGTCTACACCCATCCAATGCACTCTTACTTTGGCAGAACTATTGAAAATCAGGCCATATCTATGGAATGATCTACAGAAAACCCTAGAGAAGGTGGGAATAACGGAGCTAATCGCAAAATTTTTGGGAAAATTGAAACCCGAAATGGACAACAAAGAGATTTGATCTATTCCAATGAAAGAAGTTGGAGAATACTACGAAGGGGAAGAAGGAAACACAACCCTTCCAGTGGAATATATTGACATAGAAACCATGGCAATACTAGATAGTGGGGCACGCATAGCCATAGCCATGAAAGCAGTATGGAAATCCTGGGGACAACCAGCCATTAGAAAAACTCAAATGAAATTGCAATTGGCTAATGGACACATTGAAAGACCATTAGGACTGCTTGAAAAAGTGATAGTTAATTCCTATGGGACTGAATATCAACACACTTTTGCCATAGTAGACTTTGGAAAGAAACTCAATTACGAAATCATATTGGGAAGACCTTTCAAGCGACAAGTACAACTCATCCAGGATTGAAGCAAGTGGGATCAATAACAAGGGTTAACGTAAAAGATCACACTTATAGAGATGTCATGAAAATGCCCATACTGGAGTTCAATTTAGTCTCTTTGGCCAAAACTAAGCTTCCATCTTGGTTGAACAAAAACACTCCTATTTGGATGTGTGGAGCTTCAGAAAATGGGAGCTTAAAACGAGAAGAATGTATCTTAGAAAGGGATTGCACGAATGAAGCTTATGTACCTGAACCCTTTCCAGAGCATTTGTTTGAGCCATTTGAGTGGACTCAAGTTTTAGTGACAATGGATGTATGTGTAAATACGTCTATGTCTACTCAATTTTTCAATGAGGACGGCTATGAAATAGTTCCCATACAAATGATCTCAACCCTCCACATTGAAGACAAAATTCAGAAACCCAAGGACTTGATGAAAGCTCAACAAGTCTTTTTAGACCTCTACTATGATGCAGCAGATGAGTTGGAAGAACACTCAGCTACTTCAGATGATTCGGGGTCAGAAAAAGAACATGTGAGAGCTAAGCTACTCATGAAAGGAGGGGAGGAAAAGTTTTTTGACTTTCCTAACCAAAAACCAAGAAGACAAAAATGGTATAGACAAAAAAGAGACACTCAAAATTTGAAAGCTAGCCTATGCCATCAGTCTCTAGTAGAACATAGTTCCTGATGCAGATAGATGCACATGATTGTGTCAAGGACAAAATCATTTTTAGATATCCTTTAAACGAATAACATGAAATGACAAAAACGTTGAGAAAATCGAGAAAGGAAACTCAAGAAAAACCTGAACACCAAGACAAGGATTCAACCATGACACGAGTCAAACAAAAAAAGAAATATCAAGAGTTGAAAAAACCTCTAAAGGAGATAGATACAACTGAAATGGAAACCACTGAAGAAGATGGTAAAGATGTAATGAGTGTTCCATCCTATTACAAGAAATATACTCTCCAAGATTGGAAAATCATAGTCGAACAACCTGTTAGAGAACTACAAAAACAGGGTGAGTCCTACGAAGGGCCTGAAAACGCAAAAAAGATAGATCTGACCGAACCAGGAGAAGAGACTAGAACAGTCTACATTGCAAATGACCTTACGGAAGAAGAAGAAGGGTTCTTGTTAAGCTACCGAAATATCTTTTCTTGGTCTTGCAAGGATCTCAAGGGTGTTGATCCATAAATCTGTCAACATACCATACCCATGAGAGATTATGCAAAACCAAGTAGACAAAGGCCATACACATACAATGAAACATTTTCTAGGAAGATCAAAGAAGAGATTGAAAAGATAAGGAGACCTAATTAATTTATGAAATTGAACACACAAATTGGGTGTCTCCAATTGTGGTAATACCCAAGAAAAATGAGAAATTACGAGTGTGTGTCAACCTCAAGAAAGTGAATGCAGATACCATTAGAGACAACTTTCCTCTTCCAATCACTGAGCATGTTTTAGAATGAGTCGTAGGAAAAGAAGCTTAAAGCTTTTTAGATGGCTTTTCGGGATACAATCAACTTTTGGTTGACCCAAAAGATCAACATAAAACTGTCTTTGCAACGGAAAGGGATATTTTTGTCTATCGGGTTATGCCTTTTGGGTTAACTAATTCTCTTGCCACCTTTCAAAGATTGATGAGCCATGCTTTTAAAGAATATCTTAGTAATTTCTTGGCAGTATAGATGGATGATCTATGTGTACATTCGTCAATCCGAGCTGATCATTTTGAACACCTCAAAAAGGTATTCAAAAAATGTAGACTTTATAGGATTTGATTAAATCCTGAGAAGTGCACGTTCATGGGTAGACAAGGAAAACTTCTTGGACATATAGTGTCTAAAAATGGCATGGCTACTGATATGAACAAAATTCATGTTATTGTTGATTTACCTAGATCAACAACAGTCAATGGGGTTCAAGCCTTCATGGGGAATTGTGGATAATACAGACGTTTCATCTATAATTGTAAAACCCATGTATAGCTTGATTACACACTTTGAATAGACCGATGGGTATGAAGAATCCTTCATGAAGCTTAAGAAAGTTGTCACTTCAACTCCAATATTGAAAGCACCAGATTGGAATAAGATATTCCACATACATGTAGATGCTTCCAAATTTTCCATCGGGTGTATACTAGCTCAACCTGGAGATGGAAAAATTGATTTTTCTATCTCTTATGCTAGCCGACAGTTGAATATGGCAAAAAATAATTATACCACCACCGAAAGGGAAGGATTAGGAATGATGTATGCCGTAAAAGGATAGAAATTACCTATTAAACAAATTTGTGTTTTTTGTGGACCACCAAGCCTTATTGTACTTGATCAACAAGCCATGCAACACAGGAAGAATAGTGAGATGGTTCATCATTCTTCTAGAATTTGATTTCACTCTAGTTGTGAAAAAGGGCACTACTCACCAAAGAGTGGATCATTTATCTAGGATTGTTTCAGGGGAACCACCTAAAGGAGTAGAGGATGATCTACAAGATTCCTATCTGCTCTCCATGGAAATGATACCTTGATGGTCAGAAAACATGGTATGATTAATGACCATAGCTCAAGTGGATTCACAAATACCACTTTCTATTACAATCGGATTAATTGAGCAATTGACTATGTATCAGCTACTAGCTGGGAGACTATACAAAAGAAACTGAGATGGAATATTGCTCTTATGCATCAATCCTGAGGAAAAAACCCAATACCTAAGTCAGGCACATATTACCATAGTAGGACTTTACTTTGCGAAAGATCAAACTATGCGACGAATCTTGAGACTTGGAGTATATTGGCCAACTATGAGGAGTGATATTCATTCTTCTGGAATTTGATTTCATTGTAGTTATGAAAAAGGACACTACTCACCAACGAGCGGATCATTTATCTCGGATTGTTTTAGGGGAACCACCTAAAGGGATAGACAATGATCTACGAGATGCCTATTTGTTCTCCATGAAAATGATACCTCGATGGTCGGAAAACATGGTATCATTAATGACCATAGCTCAAGTGGATGCGCAAATACCACTTCCTATTACAATCGGATCAATTGAGCAATTGGCTATGTATCAGTTACTAGCTAGGAGACTATACAAAAGAAATTGAGATGGAATATTGCTCTTATGCATCAATCATGAGGAGAAAACCCAATACCTAAGTCAAGCACATATTACCGTACTAGGACTTCAGTTTGCGAAAGATCAAACTATGCGACGAATCTTGAGACTTGGAGTATATTGGCCAACTATGAGGAGTGATGTTCGTTCTTTTGTGAAAAACTGTCCTCAATGTCAAAAACAAACACCCATACCTCACGTAACATTGTTCCAAATGTCGCATGTTCCTAAGTGGAGTAACTATCTAGTTACTTACTTATCAAGCCCAACATTTCTTGAGGATATGAGTAAACACCGTCAAAGAGCTATTGAAACTAAAGCAAGAGACTATGCTCTTATTGAAAACCAATTTTATCGGAGAGGTAAGGACCAACATCTACGTCTTTGTGCAATGAAGACAAATATATTCCGATAATAGAACAAGCACATGCTGGATTAGTTGGAGGTCACGTTTCTAGTGAGACCACTGCAAGAACAATCTGGATCTACACATGGAGCACCATATTTCCAATTTCTTGTGACTGAAGGTCTTGCCTTTGCGATTTCAGCGATCTATTTCAACATTTCCTCCAGTTTTCTAGTCCATGATCCTTTCTTCTTTCTTTTACCCTTATCATCTCACTCCTTTCAGGTGAACTTGAGCTAGAACTAGAAGTGGATTTCTCTTCAATAGAAGACTCATTATCACTGGATTGTCTTTTCTTATGACCCTTTTCTTTGTTTTCTTGCTACTCTGATTTCAAAGCTCTTTGCATAGATCATTGAATTTCTTTGTTGGTGTTGGAACCTCTTGTTCCCTTAATTTCTTGCTTTTGAAGTCATTCAAGAACCAGGCTCTCATCCTCTTCTCAGAAGGGGGTTCTTCTAACTGTCTGGTTAATTCTTTAATTTTCTCAACATAGCTCTTCATACACAACTTTCCCTACTGATCTTATCAAGCTCTCACAAAATGTCCTCATCTCCTTTATTGTATAAATACTCCAGCCTAAAAGCCTTAGTAAGATTGTTGTGAGCTTTTAGTTGGCAAGCTAAGTAATGGTAATACCATTTTCGAGATGCCTTATTTAATGTTTGTGGAAAATACTCCTACCATTCATCTTCATCTATATCCTTGAGTTTTGCATGTTTCTCAAAGGCATTGACATGAACATTGGGATCATCCTTCTTTCCACCTTTGAACATTGGGAAGCAAATTTCCAAATAATTGAATTGTTTAGCAGTGTGATTGGTTCTACCTTTGGGTACTGGCTTCTTCTGTTTGGATCTTCTCTTGCTGTAGTGATCCATATTAGCATTCCTGTACTTGTCCATTTTGGTCTCTGACACTGTGTCCTTGACTTTCTCTTTGCTGATTCATGTGTTGATCTGTGACTTTGTCTACTACTCTCACTTTCTTCAGCATGCCGAGTTGACTTTTCTGGGATCCATGGGATGAGTTCCTTCTTTCAGCCCGTTTAGCTTGCCTTCTCTTAGAATGAGTCGAATGTTGAGAATCCCTTGATTTGTCAGTTGTGACTAATCTTGGGGCCACATCTGTCTCATATCAGGTTCTTGTTCTGTTTTAGATCCTCGCTTTCACTCCTCTTGAATTGGGTTGACTCGGTGTGGATCTACGAGAGCTCTCACGAAGAGATCCAAATTGTACAAGCTTGGCGTCGGCTCATAGCTCTTGCCGTTGCTAACACAATGGTGAAGATGCCTTTGCAATGTAGCATTTGTAGAGCATGTAGAGAGTAGAAGAAGATCACTCACTCTCTCACACAAAACTCACAACACACTTAGCTGAGCTCAAAAGTTGATTAATTCAAAAATTTGTCATTAGGGTTACAAAAATTGGCTTTTATACCTCACCCTTGGAGGTTCTAACTTCTCAAAATCATCTCCTACTTTCTCCCATGGGTGTGGCTAATTTGTATACTTAGTATATTACAATTTGGAAATTTAATCGAGTCCCAAAAAATAATCGCGTTGAGTTTGACGGAGTAAATAATACAAAAATTGGGCTCTTCTTGTGTTAAGTGGTTAACACCCCCCCCCCCCCTCCGCGTCCATGTTATCCTTGACATGACGGGTCTTTGTCTTTTTGGCTCTTGTGTCCAGTTGATGTAGCAGACTTTGAGGCATTGGTGTCAATGGAACCCTTGAGGCTTTAATAGCTTTAAGTATGACTCATACATTATGTTGCCCAAGGTGACCATTGAGGCTCAAGATCCCGCTGTCATAAGTGAAGAAGCCGGTGTAGAAGGCTTCCTCAAAGGCTTGCATATGATAGCTTGGTAGGAACATTAGCCTTTGGTAAGACACCTATAGAACCTACAGGGCTCGGGGGGCGCACTATGTAATCATGTTAAAGTATAACGTGAGTTCAATAGGAGGGGTTTTAAAAATCATAAATTTTAGGGAATTTAACAGAGATACATTTAAATAAGGAGTTTTCATATTCAATCCTGGAAAATATTCCTAAAATAAGGGGTCATTTTATTCATTTTGAAATGTTAAAAGAGGAATTTTTTAAATACCCCACGAACGCACGTTATATAGGGGTTATTGAATGGTGAACACTCGAGCTCCAGGGATGGCTGCTTTGACAAGTCATATGTCGCTCGTCGATAGTAATGTGGAATTCGTTGCTTTTGATGGGGAAAACACTTCAAGGCAAGCCAGGAGGGTCTTGCATATCTTCCAAATCATCATGCACGTTAAGTTCGGAGAGCTAGTGAAAGTCTTAATGGTGTCGTTTAGGGTTTTCAACATATAAGAAACACCTATTCTCTCTCCTTCATTAGGTGGTGGCATTGATGGGTAATTGAGCCAGGTAGGGTTTTTCTTTGGTAGCCTAGCATGATTTCCCCAGGTGGGTATGCGAGGTACCAGGAAAAATAAAGTGTCATCTACCAGGAAAAATAAAGTGTCATCCCATATGTTCTTTGGGGCTTCCACCAAGTATTGACAAAATATTGAGTACTTGAGGATCCACCCTTTTCTCCATTTTGGTTGGCAGTCCACTATTTTCTTGGTAACCTTTCGGTCCTTTATATCCCCTTCATATACTGGCTCTATTGCTTCTGCTTCCACTCTCTTCTTTATTGCCATAACTTCATATTTTAGGAGAGGGTAGGGGAGGGATGGCTGCATCCACTCTTCCCTAAGTACATATGTGGCAAGACCTTGGTTTCCCACGGAGTGAATCATTCTCCTTTCTTATTCCAAGACCACCTTATGGTCTTCTTCTGTGGCTTGCTCAATTAAAGTTTGGATGCGCGCCTCCTCTTCTACCGTCAATGGTTGTTCTCCTTCTCCTTGTGTGTGTAACTATTCTTTTAGGTTCTATAAGTTTTTTGCTCCTTCGAGGATCTCCATGGGCTCAATTTGTGCGTTGATGCCCAGATTTTAGGCCCTTGCTTTGTCTCTTGTTCTCTTGTCTCTTCTTTTTCTTGTTGGAGCCGCAACAATTGTTGCTGTGCATTGCTATCCCTTCTTGTGGCCTCCTCTGCTTGATCAACTAACAGCTCTTGCAGATGCTCTAGTTGGAGTTGGAGCTTTTTGTTTTCTTTTTGTAGGTCTTATTTACAAGCCATCAATCTCTCTTCCGTGGCGGCTAGGGAACCTTTTGCCATGTGTAGTCTTTGACATTGTTCTACTCGTAATTTCCTTGGAAGTCCTACAACTTGTGCCTCCAAGGCTTGTATTGCCTCGCTGTCTGCTCTTGCAAGTTTTCTCGTGCAACCTTTGGGGTTGCTCTAAGCCTTTGGATTAACACATCTTGGAGCTCTAATTTGGCATTTAGCTCCATTACCTCATCTTTGGCTTCCTCCATCTCATCCTCCATCTTTTCCTTCCCTTCATGCAAACTCCTCACTTTGCCTAAGACTTCTGCCATCTGCAGGGTATGAGTGTCTCATTTTCTCTCAGTATCTTTTATTGTTTTAATGCGAGTTTCATGCTCTCTTTCTACCATCTCAGCTCTTTGACTTGTTCTCTGTGCAACCTGGTCCCTGATTTTTTCTTCATATCTCTCTTTGTCTTTTGCATCCCATGGTGGAATAGATGTGCCATATAGAGCCTCAGACGCATCCTCACCCAGATTCAAAGGAGGTATTTATAGGTGCATCATTGTGCTCTTTCTTTTTCTTTTGGTGTCAACTCAACCTCTACTTTCTTCTTTTGTAAGTCCTTCTATTGAGATGCCACGGGTTGAGGGCTTGGAGGTAGAGAGGTAGCTTCTGGGGAAGGTTTAGGTGGTGAGGTATTTGCTCCTTAATCACTATTTTCATCTTCCTTCTCTCACAATTGTTGCATATGATGTCTAGGTTGTCAGAATGAATTTTTCTTAATATCCTAGGTGTCCCTTGATGCATACAGCATGCACAAGTGCTTACAACAAAGTTTGGATTTCAGAAGTGCACCTTACCACCACTTTTTATCAAGAAGTTTCCTGGAAAGAGTAAAACTCCCTCAATACTTAGTTCATATGCCCAAATGAGATGAAACTTGATGTATGCCCTCTATATAATATGTAGACTAGGGGTGTCGAGTAAAATGCCCATTTTTGTTGCTTGATCTACTCTTGAGACATCATACATGTATGATGTCTATTGGGGAGATATGGTCCAAAACTCAAGCATAGGTTTTCCAAGTCTTCCGCACTACCCACAAGGAACTCTTATAAAATTTTAATGCAAAAATGTGCATTGAACCATAAGTTTCCTATTTTTTTTGTTTCCACACTCGGATTTTGTCTTTTGAGGATCAAATGTTTGGTCAAAACCTTAGTCCCAAGGTGTAATTAGGGTATAACACCCCTTTAGAACACTCTGGTGTAATCTGTTTTGTCAAATTTAATCTACTACTAGGCCCTAAGACATCATACGCGTATGATGTCTGTAGATGAAAAATTGTAGATTTCTCATCCAGATCTCTTGCATATGTGTCCTTTTATGCCCAACCTCACTCAACCATGCATAAATGTCTACTGAAGCTTGTTTATTACAAGTAATTTTTAGAGATTACTTATGCAAGAAAGATTACAAGAAAATAACATCAATGATGGATAGCTCTAGATCACAATCACATGTCCTATCTACAACTACTCCTACTCATCATGTGGGGTTTTGCAATCGTGAGTAGAAGCACACTTTACTGCCACACACGGAGTAGTAAGAACTTTCACTCCACCACAACCAATCAAACACCAACAATCACAACTATACCAAACTAACTAAAATCTCTACCGCGAAAGACCCAGGTGAGACACACGCTCCTTAGAACCTCTTTAAAACCTCGAGAGTCCTACCTAGAGTAAAATAAAAAGGCTCCAACAAACCAAAGGAACTTTCACCTCGTAGGACTAGTCAAAGGTCACCTACCTAGGGCTCTCGTCCCCGACAACAATGCCAATGTTGTCGAACAGATTCGCTGCTCGTAGTTGCTAGCAAAGTGAGAACTAGTCTAACAAACAAGATGTCAACCAAGGATGGAGTTAGACATGTAGATGCATGGAAACAAATAGATGGTTTTCAATCACCTACTCCACTTTCTATTGACCATCACTAACAAGGAAAACCAACTCAAAGCACAATATGTATGCATGCACGTATCTACAACGGCTACACTCTCTAAACGAAGAAATAATGTTATTGAATCGTTGCAAAACTCAAGGGGTGATCTCTACACACCTAAAGTACACTACCCTAAAGTTTCTAACCCTATCTATAAACATTTGGTGCAAAAATCGCGTATGAAGATATACTAAAAATTACAAGTCACCGATTCTAGACATATGTAGGCCTAAAGTGTAGTTCTACTCACCTGAACACAATGAAATATAGGAATATCTATTTGGATGCACGATTAGAGAGAAAACTCACTCACTCTCTCAAACAAAACTCACGACACACTTAGTTGAGCTCAAAAATTGATTAATTCAAAAAGTTGTCATTAGGGTTACAAAAATTGGCTTTAATACCTCAGGCTTGGAGGTTCTATCTTCTCAACATCATCTCCTACTTTCTCCCATGGGTTTGACTAACCCGCGTATTTAGTATATTACAATCTGGAAATTCAATCGAGTCCCAAAAATAATTACATTGAGTTTGACAGAGTAAATAATACAAAAATTGGGCTTTTCTTGTGTTCAATGGTTAATAGGGTGATCTTGTTGGAGATCTTGGAAAAGACTCTCTCCACAACAACAAAATAAGATCAAAATAGACAATTATTCAACCAAAAGTCTTCACTCTGGTATTCTCTGTGACATGTACTCCTATAATACTATGACATGTAACCTGTTCACTTGAAATCCTGCAATTTGTAACTAGTTTACCTGTAAGCATAAAAATGTTAAACATTGCGTATCTCCACAACAAGAAAACCAAAAATTGCAAGAAGTGTTGTACTTTAAGTTTGCAGTAAAAGATGATATAGCTTGTATAGAACTTGCCCGGCCCAGATGAGATCAAAATGAGCTCAAATCAAAATTATGAACTCATCAAGTTTTACTTTCTCAAAGTCTATGTCACCTTATTTGCATATACCAAACCACAGAACAATAAGAGAAGATATTCGTAGCCGGTGAGGAAACCCTTGCTTTGATACCAATTGATGAGAGAGAGAGAGAGAGAGAGAGAGAGGATCATAGAGCATGGAGAAGAACATGAGCATGACACAATGTGTGGAATCATTGTCACAGTATGTGATTAGGGTTTCAGAGGCCTTATTAGTGAGACTACCAAGAGTGAATGGTGTTTGGTCACCCACATACTTAGGGCTGGTGCATTGGGCTTTACCACTTTAATAAAACAATGGTTTTTGGCCTCATCCTATTCACTTGTTGCAAAGAAATTGGATGCATCCATGTATCGAGTATGGGTCACACCGATAAGCATAGTCATCAAGTACAACAAGACTATGATTGGTTTACTTTCCTTGAGAGTCTAGTCCTCCCTTACGACATGACTAATCCCGTTGTCACCCAAGACGATGTTGCATGGTTTCTGTCACAAATACCCAAATTGTGTAAATAGTATCAATATGTGTGTGTATGTGTCAATATGGGTGTGCTTATGAGTAGCCCCAAGTAGGTTCTTGCATAGTCACATGTACATGCATAGGAAGTTGATTGCCATGATGATGGATATCTCATTTACTCATTCAATTACATTTTCAAACCCTACACATGTGTTTAGGCCATGCACTTTAAAACAATGAGCCATTTCATTCCAAGTTATGAATAAATTACCTGTAGCTATACATTTTATTTCTCTGATTTTGGTCATTGAGAGCCCCATCTCACATGTTTCTTGCATGGTTTGCTGTAAAACAATCTCATTTATGCATACCTTGCCATGATAGCTCCGGCTTGGTGGTGTTTTTGTGTATGATGGTGAGAAAATCAGCTCTTGGTGTAAGCAAATATTTGATTGGTTGTCTTTTGAGGATTTAATCAAGTCTTAGAGTGTATTTATTAGAGCTATAGTCTATGAGGTGCTATAGTTTTACGACAATGCTTAGTATGTGGTAGCTTGCTAGGTTTGTACTATGGGGGACAAGCGATGGGATTTCAAGTGGTTTTAACATGTGTGATGAGATTTGTGTTATTTGGCATATTCTATGGTTGAAGAGAAAGATGCATTGTCTTTGTTAGCACTAGTCATTGTGTGTTATAAAGTCATGCATGGACAAGTTCTTCCTTCTTGTTGTCGTGCTCTTTTGTGTGGTTGTCAACCTATTGGAGTGAAAGGTTTTGGTGTTGTGGGCTATGTGAAGGTGGTTGATCTACTTTCCGGTGCCAATGTTGAAGTGTGAGAGATATTGGGCAACATTGCTATAGAGGTTCCCTAGATTTTGTCTAATTTCCAACAGTGTTTTGGTGCCCCTACCGAGGAGTATTGGCTGAATTATCTACAGTCTTGGTGGTTTTTACATAGAAGTGTAGCCATGGTTAAGCTCAATAATGTCTTGTTGGGGATGAACAATGTGATGAAAAAGTCAAAGCAAAGTAGCATCGCAGGCTTGTACATGCATTACATGAGGTTTTTCCTCTAAAGTAGGAGTCAAAGGTCCTTGAGGATTTGATTTTTCATGCAAAGAAAGAGAAATTTTATTTATTCCAAGATGCTTGGGCATTGAGATTGATTGCATTGACTTATTGCGTGTGAGGAGCATTGTTGATTTCTTGAAGCAAGACAAATGTCTAAAGATGTAAACTAGTTTTGTGCTTTTTCATGGGCTTCATGAGAGGTCCTCTGTCACCAACAATGGTTGTAGCACTGATGTTGAGGTTGAGTCAGATGTTGAAAATGATTTTTTATCTCCTAAGGATGTATTTCAATGAGTAGTTCTATGCAAGAAGTATTTGAAAGAGAAAACCTTGGAGTGCATGCATGAAAAAAAGGGCAATGACATGGCTGAGTGTGGTTTCTTCTTTAGATGCTTGTAAAGATGAGGTATTTTCCTAGTTCTGGGTATGTGGATTGAATTCTTTGGTTTCTCTCACATGTGATGTAAATGAGGCGCGTGTTGAAATAATGGTTGACATTTTCTCTCCTCCATCATATGGGTCGATATGGTAACCAAACAACTTATGAAAGTGTGGACCCATTTGAGATGATGAGGTTGATGTTGACAATGTGGGTGGTGGTATTAACCTGCATGTTATTTATGCTCTTGATTGCCATGTAGTGAAGGTGGTATTGATGAGTTCTTTATGGATTTTGATAGTGATTCCAATTTGGGTTTTTTTGATCCCCAAGTGGAGATGGATGAAATGATGCAAGTCTATGTGTGCCATGCATTCCCAGGGGTAGAAAAGCTTAGAGAAACATCACATGCATGTGTGGCTATTTACAAAGAGCGGGACTTACATAGCCATGATGGCATGGGATAAAATGGATTTGATTTCTTGGTTGGCCAAATTCAGGAAAATCATGGATGCATTGGAATGGTCATTTGAAATGACCAATTGGCCTACTCCCTTTCTTTATGGGGTTTGATATCTATTAGATGCATCATGCTACATAGTATTTTCTTTTTTGAAGGAAATATTCATCTCAAATGGTTCTGCATGGAGAATTCCAAACCCATATGCTCCATTGAATCTCAAGGAAAACATGTCCATGCATGACCCATCACCTCATGTTGATCAAGGATCTTACTCCAATGTGGTGGACTTCCTTGTGTGGCTCACTAATTACCCCCACCTAGACATAGTTATATAAATCTCCTAATGGATTCAAAAAAAATAAAAGGATTTCCTAATATCTCTTAAAAAAATAAAAGGCTTTCCTAATGGCTCTAATGGCTTGAAAATGCTAGAGGAAATAAAATCAAGAAGTAAAACACACGTATAAGGTGCATTTGACTATCTCTATTTATATCCACACAAAAAGTTTTTTGACTTTCCACCTTCATGGTCTTTTCATTTCCTAAACTCACCCTTCACTTATGCACTCATCGCAAGGATTTTTAGTTTTCCAAGATTGGGGAGACCTAATGGTTGCAAAAAAATATTATTCACCACTTAGTCTATCTAGATGGACACAAAAAGTCTTTTGACTTCCATGGGTCTTCTCATTTCTCAAACTCACCCTCACTTATTCACTTAACTTATTCACTTAAGATGTTTTGAAAGGCTTTTTACTTCCATGGGTCTTCTCATTTCTCAAACTCACCCTCACTTATTCACTTAAGATGTTTTGAAAGGCTTTTTAATTTTGTGAGATTGGGAGATCTAATCCCACCCAAACATTTGCTATGCAATTTGTACATTTAATTCTTACTTCACCAAACTTTTCCAATGACATATGTTTTTAGTGCGGCGTACTTCACAGTAGATAGCTGGCACTTTGAATCATGGCATCTTCAGTGAGATGAGGATATTTTATGGCCATGGAAACAAGTGCACACTTATACAAGGATGGTGCAATTTGGACTAGGTTAATAACCTTGATACTAGAATACCTACTATGGGAGTAGGGTTTACCCTTGGCTTAGCTAGGGCCAATACCTTGAAGCAACAACCACCAATTTGATCACTGTTGTGCTTTCTTTGACCGTATGTAGAGTACTAGGCATCTTGATATGCTTCTTGTGAGGCCATTTGGCTATAGAGATTAGTTGTGGAGCTTATGTTTTCTTAATTAGCATCTACATTTTTCTAGTGAAATAACCAAAATTGCATTGTATTCAGTGTTTCACGCTTGGATGGATCCTATTGAGCTTAGTATTGCTACATCCAAGAGTGGGTGCTAATTGTAGGAGGAGACCTTTCACTTGAGTACTATTTGACCAAGGAAAATGCCATTGACATTTTAACAAAGTCAATTTCTCAGTAGATTTTGGTTTCTCACCTTTAGCTCCTCTTTGTGTGTTCAACATCAAGTGCCGAGAGGGGTGCTAGCAGGGACACTACTTCCACATGGATAGTACATGGCTACAACTTGCGCACGTGCACACACACACACACACTTGCCCATGCTAATGACCCTGGCCACATTTTGATGCCCATCACTACATATACACACACTCATAGTGATAGCTTACAATATGCCCATGTATCATCAACAATCAAACTAGTGTTGTATTGTGTGAGCGGTCAAGTGCTATTTTGGGCATCTCTCTCTCTCTCTCTCTCTCTCTCTCTCTCTCTCTCTCTCTCTCTCTCTCTCTCTCTCTCTCTCTCTGCACCTAAGTCAAGGAGTTGAAGAACGAGAACAACAAACTCAAAACATGGCTTGCCAATGTGGAGGCATGCCTCCAATCGCTCAAATCTAAGAAACTAGTAGAGATTGACCACCTCCTAGTGAAGGCCAAAGACGTAGAGCACACATTTACCCAAAATGTGGCCTCACTAGCCACCCAAATCCAAGAGATTAATGTTGCCACTGAGAAGCACAAGTGCAAAACAACCCCAAAGACCGTACACATCGAACTCATCACGGGGAGTGAACAGGGGGCACCACCTAGCTTTGAGCGGCTAGGACGCAGAAAATAGCGATTGAATTAAACACTAACACATCACAAAGTAGAGAGAGAGAGAGAGAGAGAGAGAGTAGACGTAGATGATGAAAACCCCTCGAGATATGAGTGCAAACTTGATTCAAGGTGGTATTTACGGAAACCTTCGTTTTTGTAAATACCACCTTGAATCAAGTTTGGCCTCACATAAAGAGAGAGAGAGAGAGAGAGAGAGAGAGAGAGAGAGAGTGTGTAGACGTAGATGATGAAAACCCCTTGGGATGTGAGGGCAAACTTGATTCAAGGTGGTATTTACAGAAACTCCTCGGGATGTGAGGGAAACCTTGATTCAAGGTGGTATTTACAAAAAACCTTTGTTTCGGCGAGATGGAGACCGTGGAGAGAGAGAGAGAGAGAGAGAGAGAGAGATCCTATAGTGTGTTCTCTAAGGAAAATTCACTTATGTGGAGGTCTTAATCCTGTGCTAGCGACCCTTGGAGTCAATGTGTGTGCATGGCTTCCCTCTCAAGCATTGACCCCAGATAGTGACCTCTCAGTGCTCTTTTATAGGTGCACACTGCATTAGTTTAACATAAATTGATTAGGTTTAGGGAACTAAGCTGGAGAGATAAAGCAAGCAGCCGAGTCTTGGATGTTTGACTGGTGCTTTGTTTTGGGAGTAATTAGAAAATGATACACTCCTAGGTGGGCCTTTGTGACCATCACCTAGAGAGAGGTGGAATATACAAATGATTTTTATAAGGTTTGGCTTGAAAATGGAAAATAGATTACCCTAGGAATGTTTACTGAGGAAGTGTGCGTGGACAAGATGCCGATGAATCATAGGTTTTACTGGTGCTTCGGTGTAACGCACTTGTCAACTTTGAGTGTCTTTCTTTGAATCGATGTTGGTGCATATGGTGTATGTGCTCATGTGCGTAGTGTATGTATGTGGGTGTATATGTACATGCTTATGAGTGTGTGTGTGTGTGTATGGAAAGAGAGAGAGACAACTTATTTTCTAAACGAGAGAGAGAGAGAGAGAGATGGAGTGCGAGAGGTAGAGAGAGAGCTGAGGGCAAGAGTGTGTGTGTGTGTATGTGTGTAGGTAAGTGTGTATGTGCTTATCAATGTGTGTGTGTGTGTGTGTGTGTGTGTGTGTTTATGGTAAGAGAGAGAGAGGGCTAAATTTCTACAGAACGAGAGAGAGAGAGAGAGAGAGAGAGAGAGAGAAAGAGATCATGGATTTTGAACGAGGGTGAGAGAGAGCAAGAGTATGGAGTTGTGAGAGGGTGAGTGTGTGTGTGTGGGTGTATGTAGGTGTTTGTGTGTGTGTGTGTGTGTGTAGAGAGAGATATTTTGTGCTACTTGCTGCCGACACACACACACACACACACACACAGAGAGATCATGGATCCAAGCAAGAGAGAGAGTTGTCCTCTTTTGATAATGGAGAGGAGAGAGTGACGGCCCCCCCTTTGTGAGCGCTAAGACAAGGGGGGGGGGTGGTAACAGCAGCTGCAACAACAACAAAAAGTGTTTTTTTGGTATTATAAGGCTCCTTGATTGGGGTTGGTTGCCACGGCAATTATTTTCAAAAGCATGCCATCATTAGCCCTCTACTTCTGGCTAGAGGCATTCATGCCTCTAGATCTGCTTCTGATTCTCTAGCAGCGAAGTTGGAGGGTTCTCCCTCCTCTAGAATAACTACCCCATGAACTCCGGATCAAACCTTAAGAAGTACCTTTTTAGCCTCCATCCATTGACTTTGGTCTTTTGAATTTGACCATCTGCCTCCATCAATTTGTAGCTACCATTGGCGTATTTCCTTTTGATGATGAATGGCCCTTCCCATCTGGGCTGAAACTTCTTATCTTTCCTAGTGTCGAATCTGTTGTCGTATCTCAATACTAACATGTCTTTCTTCAGACCCTTTTCCTTAAGCCCTTGATGATTGTGAGTTAGCGTCATTCTACTTGCATCGGATAGTAGTTGATTGCATTTTCCCTGTCTAATTGAATCCTTTCTAGATCTAAGATGTGGTTACGGAGATGGGCAATTGGGCACTGTAAGTGACTAGCCATGACTTGCAAGCTGGCTATCTGTACCTTGATGGGTAGAATGACCTCTTTTCCATATACCAGATGGAAAGGGGTGAAACCTAGTGATGTTTGGAATGTCGTGTGGTAAGACCAAAGAGTGTCCATGAGATGCTTATCCCAGTCACTTGTGTGGTTATTCACATGCTTTGTGATGATCTTACAGATCATGCCGTTTACCTTTTCTACTAGACCATTGCACTATAGATAGTATGGAGTGGAGTGTGAGCGTGTGATACCCAGCTTCTTCATCAGCTCTCCCACCAATTGCCTCTGAAATCTGGCCCTCTATCAAATATTATCTCCAGAGGTGTACCAAAGCGGCAACATATGTGCTCAAATATGAACTTCGCCACTTCTTGGGTTGTAATGCATGTGATGGCCATTGCTTCCGCCCATTGGGTCTGTTAGGAAATAAGACGTAGCTAAATAGATAATTGAGTAGATTACTTAATGGAGAGAGATAGATTTATATACACGAGATTATAGAGTAGAGAGAGAGAGAGAGTACACACGATATACGTGGTTCACCCAATGTGGGCTACGTCCATGGGAAAGCAGCCACTCAATGGCTTTAGTACTTCAAAACAAGAAGTAGTTTACAAAGGGATTATACCCTTAATGGAGCTCCCGCCTTGCTTCACTCTCACCACCTCACACTCACCTTGTTGCATCAACTTCACACTATGAAATGTGTGTAGAAATGGCCTCCTTTTATAGGCCAAAAGGGCTGCCCTCTCTTATGAGAGACAGCCATGTGTAGCCGCCCTTGTACGAATAATTCCAAATCGGACCCTCCAATCCGCCCATGTGTGGCCGCCCTTGAGAAGACAAGTCCGCTTTTGAATTCGGCCACCGGCCATTGGATTCGGCCACCGGCCACCGGCCATTGACTTTCGACCACCGGCCACTGGCCATTGACTTCCGACCACCGGCCATCGGCCATTGACTACGAGCCACCGGCCAACCGACCGGTTGTTTTCCGACCACTTTCCGGCCGCCGTCCGGCCATAATATTCCGGCGAAAAAGAATATTCCGACGAAATTGCCCCTGATTCTCGTCCGTGAAAATTTTGGTTTCCGGTGACTGATTTTCCTTCACGCACGATAGCTTCTCCTCATAATGGGGGCCTTACAAATGTGCGCTTTTACCACAGAAAATTACAAGGGTAAATCAAGTTCCATACTTAACAGGGTCATGTAGTCTACACCAACTAGAATGTATAATTTACCCAATTGGGCCCTTGGTAAAGGACCAATTGCATCTATTTTCCACTTCTCAAATGGACCATATGAGATAATAGAAATCTGTGGCTCATACATTAGTGTTCGATCACTAGATACTTGGCAATCTCTGCACGTTTTACACCAATGATGCACATCCCTATTCAGAATAGGCCAAGAGATCCTGCCTGTAGAATCTTCCTACTAGTAATATCTAGAGAAAAGTGGCCACCGCAAACACCATCATGGCAACTTGAGATCACCTCCGTGATTTCACTAGAGATTGACACTCGCCTGAGGATTTGGTCTTTGCCCTTGCAATACAAGGTGCTTTTATAAGGCAGTATCTTGTTGCCTTTCGGACAAGCCATTGTTTCTAGCCCTTGGTATACCCTTCAGGACATTCTCCTATATCTAAGAAGCTAATGATATCAGGCATGGCATCGCTACCCTGAAAGAGGGGTAGCTTCAGGTTGATTGCTCCTATGGGGACATCTTGTATTCTTTCCTTGGCTAGAGCATCTGCTTCTTGATTTTCTACCCTAGGGACATAAAATAGCTGCACCACTTCAAAAAAATTTAAAAGTTCCTTAACTTGGCGTAATTGACCAAGCAAAACCTGATTCTTACAAACCCAAGTGCCATTTATCTACTGAATCAAGAGCATGGAATTGCCAAACACATTTAAGCGTTGAACCCCTTGCACAACACATTGTTCTAATCCAAGAATTAGAGCCGCGTACTCTGCTTCATTGTTGGAGTGGGAGTGTAGCAGCTGCCCAATAGAGAATACCTTTTCCTTTTGCTCATAGAAAATGACGATGCTAGTTGCAGCCTCGTCCACTGCTCTTTTGTAAGCTCCATCAAATAAAAGAGAGTGAGCTCCTTCTAGCTTAGGAACTTCTACCATTGGTGTCACTCCTTTGCCTCCTATGTTGACCTTTATCTTCTTCTTATAGTGAAAATGAGTAAGAATACCTGCTAGACTAGCTTTGGTGGAGTTTTCCACTTGCATAGTGTAATCGAACTCTTGTAATCTAACAAGCCACTTGGAGATTCTAGATGAGACATCCATGTGTTGCATCACATACGGAAGGAAAGACTTCTTCCACTGTTATAATTACAAAGGGTCTAGGCAATAGATAAGAGTGGAACTTTGTAGTGGCAAACATCAATGCAAGCACCATGTGCTCTACCATGGTGAATCCTTTTTCTGATGGGGTCATGACACGAATAGATAAGTAGATAGGATGCATGAAAGAGGTTTGGGAGTCCTTCTGCATTAGTACGGCCCCAAGTGTATCACTTCCTACATTGGGGTTAACATAAAATGGCTTGTCTCATCTAGGGGGTGCAATGGTGGGAAGTGAAGCCAGAATCTGTTTCACTTTGCTAAATTGTTGCTCATTTTCTTCACTCCATAGGAAGACATCTCTATGGGTGACTTGTTGTAAAGGGAGAATCATTTGAGAGATCAAGTAAATGAACCTGCTCAAATACCTTCCCTTCTAAAGGAAAGAGACCAATTGCTTAGCTATTGTGGTTGATGATAAAGACACTAAAGCTTGAACCTTGCTTGGGTCAGCCTCAATTCCTTTGGCTGAAATTACATGGCCGAGAAGTCTGACGTTGCTTTCACAATGTGACACTTATCTACATTAAGTTGGCCACCCAAGGCTTGCAGCCTAGCCAGAACACCATAAACCTTGCTCAAATGGAGAGAGTGAGAGATATAGATGTAGAAATCATCTACAAAAACCCGTATTGACTTACCAAAGTATGGGTGGAAAACAAAAGTTACATAACATTGGAATGTGGCCGGAGCGTTGGTGAGGCCAAAAGGCATCACTCAGTAAGCAAAACATCCCCATGGTGTTATGAAGGTTGTCTTTTTTTGGTCTTGATAGGCTCGGGGAACTGCCATGCATGGATTCACCACCCAACCTCCCTTATATAACCCGTGGCTACAGAATCCCCTGTTCCACATTGGCAGTCGGCCATCTACTGGCCCGGGTCTGTGACCTCCCTCGAGTATGCCCTTGGCATGACATTACTCTCCCCCCTGGAGAAGTGTTTTCGTCCTCAAAAAGAAAAGTGGGAAACTTCTTCTTAAGAACACTAATGTTTTTCCAAGTGGCGCCTTCTTCATGTCGATCTTTCCACTTGATTAAAGCTTGGCTATGTACATGATGACGCATACATAAATCATGATAGTCAAGAATTTTCTAAGGTTCATGCGGTGGGGTAGGAGGTTCAACGAAATCTACCAGAATCTGTTGGTCAATGACATTGTTGTCCCCATGTAATCGTTTATGTGAACGACTTACATGAAACACCGGATGGACATGAGAGTGTGTCGATAACAAGAGTTTGTAGGCACGATCACCAACTCGCTTGAGTATCTTGAAAGGCCCAGTCTTTCGACTTTCCGAATACTCTAGCACATGCAAAAAACCTTCTTCCCTTCCTCAAAGGTAACATGCCGATGTTTCTCATCAGCATACTTCTTATACCAATTATGTGCTTGTCGGACGTTCTAATGAGCGTGTTTCAGCATATCCATATGGTCTTCCAGAAAGTCCTTAACCTGTTGGAGTTTTTCGGTAGCCAACCCCACCGTGATGGGTGACCTAGATTGAAAACCATACATGAACATGAAAGGACTATATCTAGTCGTGACATGCTTAGCTCTATTTTAAGCAAACTCAAGAAGAGGTAGATACTCTTCCCAGTTTTTTTGTTTCTTGCTAACATATGCGCATAGCATATCTTCTAGACCTTTGTTAACAGGTTCAGTTTGACCATCCGTTTCTGGATGATGTGTTGTATTGAGGTTAAGTTGTGTGCCCAAGCGTTTAAACACAGCCCTCCAAAAATGATTGTTAAACTTGGGATCACGATCACTCACAATGCTACTTGGCAAACCATACAGCTTGTATAGATTCACAAATAATTTAGCTAATTTTGGAGTCTTTATGGTCAATTTGGTTGGAATAAACTTGCAGAGTTTAGTCAGCTGGCGGTCTATGACCACCCATACTGAGTCATGACCGCGTATAGTGGTTCGTAAACCCACAATAAAATCCATAGAGATACTTTCCCATTTCCCGTTGGGAATCTCAAAAGGATGTAAGAGTCCTCCCGCCTTCAGGCGCTTTGCTTTGTTGACTTGACATTTTTGGCAATGCAAGACATAGTTTTGAACAAAGCCAGTAAACCTAGCCAGTAAAACTATTTTCATACAAGAGCATAAGTCTTTTTAATACCCGAGTGCCCTGCACTTGGACTATCATGACATTCATAAAGAACTTGGTGCCAAATGTCTCTGTCCGTCAGTACACAAACTCTCCCCTTGAGGAGTAGTTACCCATTATCGATGGAAAAATTCTTCCATTGCTATAGTTCATCACCCGATGGAGGAGAACTGTGTGTGTGGAGGTTAACAATGCACTACCAGCATTGGACTGAGAAGGATCCCTCACTTTGCACATGGCTCCACACTTTGGAGTATGCATCATCATGCTCATATTTTCCCTGCAGAGAATCCAGAAATTCACTGCTAAGTTCTGTGAACAAAAGGGAATTGATCTTAGACATACGACTAAGAGCATGAGCCACCACATTGTATCGTCCTTTATAATACTGGAGCTTTGCGTCATACTCCTGAAGGATCTCAGTCCACCTGGCCTTTCGACCATTCAAGTATGTCTGTTGTGTAAACCATTTTATGCTTTCATGGTCAAACACAATCGCAAACTGAGCTCCATACAAATAATGTCGCCATGTCTTTAAGACAAACACTATTGCGTAGATTTCACATTAATAAGCATAATCATTTTTTTGTGCGGAATCAAGCTTCTTACTTTCAAATGAAATTGGCCTCCCCTCTTGTAGAAGAACCATCACACTTGGATTCTTTCGCATATAATTTATTCGTTCATAACAATTCAAACACCTGCCTCAGATGTTGCAAGTGCTCTTCCTCAAAACACTATATACGAGAATGTCATCGAGAAAAACGATAACAAATTTGCCCAAGTACGTTCTCAAGACCATTAGGAAATAAATAAACCCTCTAGGGACCCTTTGGGATTAAGGTTAATTAGAGGCCAGCCAATAGGAAGAGGGTGTTAAAAACACTCTATACCCTAAAAAAAGTAGGGCGACAAGGTAGCCTTACACCTCTTAATGGCCTCTTACCTAGTGAGAAGGTAAGATAGGTGGCTAGGGGAAAGGGATAGAGTGGGGGGGGACGGGGGAGGGGGACCACTTTGACCTCTTTTCCCTCACTTTTTGGCCCAGATTTAAAAATACAATAAAAAATTCAAATTTTCCAGAAATTTTAAATTTCAAGTTTTCCCTCCTTAGAAGGTCCCCAAACTTATTTCATGGTCAAAAAAGTATTTTTGACCTCCAAAAGTAAAAAACGTGCACTAAAAAATCCAAACAATTGAATTTTTCCAAAAAAGTTCAAAACGTCATTTTCCACCCTCCAAAGCCTTTCCAAACCTATTCTATAGCTAAAAAGTGATTTTCTCTCTCTACAAACTCTTTTCTAAGCTCTCCATTGCTGCAACAACCACATGCACCCCCTATAGTCCAGCACTATCTCTCTGCTAACTTTCTTCCACTTCCATTGTAGCACCAAGCAAGCTCTCACCCCATCTCTTCCCCTTGCCCACCACATAGTTTCACACCAAGCTAGCTCCTCTTCCTTCTCTCACCTCCATTACACCATGAAACAAGATTCTACTCTTTCTACTTTTATTCACTCACACTATATGAAAACCTCTATTCCGAAAGATGGCAAAAGTATGAGCTCACATGACTTGCATACCACAACAATAGAAGGTGTGAATAGTGTGTGGGCATTGCAAGGGTTCAACTCCAACATAAAGATAGAATGGTGAGAAAACTACCCTTGTAGCTTACATTTAGAGCTTAACATCATCTCCATCTTTAAGTTTATCATGCTGGAGAGGATAAACCTCTTTATGGCTTTCAATCTTTAGGCTTCACACCTCATAACACTAGGTGGTGCTATTTTGTTGATGGATGTGGTGTGCAATCTATAGTTGTGTAGCATGTGATTGAGTCTCACAATGCAAGTAAGGTGCAAGTAAGTTGTGTTATCTATGGAGAGTCATCAAAGATTTTTCTTATAATTTATTCTTTGTATATTTGTCATTAGATTATTAGAATGATATCATTTTGTACTTTATAACTTTGTACTCACATAATCTGTTGTTTACTTACAGAGTCAACTTCTTTTCAGAGGACATGAGCAAGCAACCATGTGCAGAGATGAAAATCACTCTATTTTTGTTCCGTGAGGAACCTTTCACTACAATGTTTAAGAATTTTGATAAGAATAGTAGAATTTTTGTATAATCTTGAACCAATAGGTACCCTCTAGGAGCTCTTAGAAAAGTCATCATATAGTACTATTATCTTCCCTAGTGTCATAGACACACAAATACTCAAGTGTATATGAATCTCTAGATGAGGAAGACAAATACTTGTAAGAGAAGCTTAACAACAACAACATTGTCTCCGTTTGTAATTATTTTCATGAGGCTGAATTCCTCTATAAATGCAATATAAATATGTTTTTTTGTTAGATGGTGTCGCATTGAGTGAGAGTATTTAATTTAGATTATAGAAACATGTGTAGATAAGGTCTATAACGGGGTACTTTTAATCCATTCTGCTGAACACACATGTATAGGAAAATTTAACATAGTGAATGTTCCAGACCTTCGAACACAGAGAAAAAGGGGCGGGGCGGGGGGGGGGGTTGCGTTGATTACATCAAACACTACACCTCTATCTCATTGCCATGCATTAAAAAAAGCCCCTATTTGTCATTATAAGGCCCCAGGTGGGGAGCTCTTACTCTCTGTACATCTAACTTACATCCTTATCTCATGCTCATACACAATAATTTTGTAAATTTTTGCCATGTAAAGGCCCCTAGGGCCCTCACCAAGAGTGGCCACAAGGGCACTCAAAATGCCCATCCAAAAGTCTCGGATGGGCATTTCGCGTGTCCTTGTGGCTACTTTTTTTAAAATTTTAATTTTAGTGTTGAAATTTTAGGCTGTGATGCAAAAAAATCAGACCTTGTTCGGATTCTCCAAAAATCAACATGCAAGTTGGAAATTTCTAAAAAAATGATGTAAAACAGACATTTCTTACTTTTTCCTTAATCTACGAGCTCTAACAAGCATTAAAACCATGGAATCTGAAAATACTCAAAGAACCAATGTTTTTTATTGTGTTAAGGAGTGTATTTCCTACATACAAAACTTTTCCAAAATCTCGCCCTAACACCTTCAAAAGTGGCTTCCAAGGAGTTCCCTCGATCAAATTTTTGCCATGTAAAGGCCCCCAGGGCCCTCACCAAGAGTGGCGACAAGGGCGCGCAAAATGCCCATCCAAAAGTCTCGGATGGGCATTTTGTGCGTCCTTGTGGCCACTTTCTTTTTTATATTATTATTATAATTTTAGTATGAAGTTTTAGCCTCTGATGCAAAAAAATCATATCTTACTCGGATTCTCCAAAAATCAACGTGCAAGTGGGCAATTTCTTAAAAAAATGATATAAAACAGACATTTCTTACTTTTTTCTTAATCTACGGGCTCCAACGAGCATTAAAACCAAGGAATCTGAAAATACTCAAAGAACCAATGTTTTTTTGTGTGTTAAGGATTGTATTTCCTACATACAAAACTTTTCTAAAATCTCGCCCTAACACCTTCAAAAGTGGCTTCCAAAGAGTGCCCTCAGTCAAAATTTGAAACTGAAGGAAAACAATCAAAATGAACTCCTAAACTGTGTACAAACTTTAAAATAACCAAAAATTCCTTCAAAAAAAAGTTATTGCTAAAAATTTGAAAATAGGTTTCCCTTGGACTCCCCACAACGATAGAAATCAAAGGGTTCAAGAAGAGGTGTGGCATCGAGGTTTATTCCGTCAAGATCTCTTGTACTTTATCATGTCTTCTCATGTACAATCTTACCAAACAAAAACAAATTTACACTTTAAATGACTACAAATCTTATTTACCTTACCAAACAATCTAAAATAGGGTAGACCTGGAGTGCTCTTACACATCAACAAACAAAAAACTCCAAATTTTTCTCATTAACTTTGATAAACATAAATTTATGAATAACTTCCAAGGGATAGTGCGGTCATATTTCTTACATCCATTCCATGACATGGTATGATCCTGGGGTGATCTATCACATAAAAATATCTTTGGTGGGGGTGCCCTCATGTTAGGAAAGGGTGTGTTGCTGATGAAAAGATATTGTATTGTCCTACTAGGGATCTCTCCATGTTAGCATATTGATTTTTGGTGTAATGGGAGCCACATTGCTTGAGGAGAGCTTTGTGCCATCGTAAAAGCTTTGTGTTATTCCATTTCCTTGAGCCATTCTTGCAAACAACGCCACTCAACTAGCATAGCAAGAGGTCACCTTGTATCATGACGCGTTAGGGACATGTTCTTCAAACAAAAACATGTATGAATTCAACATTTGCAAGCTGCATAATAAAGACACTTGTTAAGTATATGTTGTACAAATTTGAAAGTATTTCCATCCAATAATCCTAAAATATACATTAGGATGAGATTACCCACTTCTAATAAGCATGGATTTGAAGCACCTACGTGCAAGATGTAACAAAGAAGGTTGTTTTAGAGAAAAAGTGGTGACACTTGACCTCTCTAACCTGTAGCCTTTCACTATTTGTGCACAAAAGCAGCCTTAGGATGAGATTACCCACTTCTAATATACATTAGGATGAGATCACCCACTTCTAATAAGCATGGATTTGAAGCACCTACCTGCAAGATGTAACAAAGGAAGTTGTTTTAGAGAAAAAGTGGTGACACTTGACCTCTCTAACCTGCAGCCTTTCACTATTTGTGCACAAAAGCAGCCTTTGTGCCAAGCACTACAAAACAAGTAGAGGCAACACCTTAGACTTCAAAGTCTATGATAAGAAGAACACAACCAAAAGTAGGAAGTATATTGTTACCTTGCACCAAGGCGTATTTCTTTCAAATATGTGATGGTATTGGTAAGCTTCATAATATACACATTCTTTCTGGCAATTTTTGTTGGAGAGTTTCAACCTCCCTCTTTGAAGAAGCAATACTTTCTTAATGCCACTCTTTTGAGATGAAGAGCTTGACATTTGTGCATCCACGAATGCAAAGATGCACCTACACCCATACACAACCAATTGCAATAGCCTAACAAGCCTACTTCTTCCCTCCCAAGATATTGAAAAACTATCAACATTCGTCTCATCGACGGTACGACGTTTCTGAGACGACCTCTGCTCACCCTCACGTGCTGACTTTGGTGCAAACGTCACCGACAAGCAAATATGTACGCTTTTGTTGTGTGGAGTACATGGTGGTGGAGGCATGTGATGTCCATGAGCACCATGGTAGGTGTTGTGTGAGGAAGCAAAAGGATGAAAAGAGAGAGGAGGGAGGGAGAAGGTAGAACATGGGAGGAGAGAAGGGGGCAAGGGGGGAGAGGGAGAGAGGGGAGGAGGAGGAGGAGAGAAGGGGGCAGGGAGGGAGAGAAGAGGGAGAGAGAAGGGAGGAGGAGGAGGAGAGAACAAAGGGTTTTTTGTTTGGCGGGGGGGGGGGGGATTTTTTTTTAGAAAGTGGACTTTCAGTGTTTGTATGTATAAAAAAAGGTCAAAAAATGATTTTTTCATATGTATCTATATTGGGGAGGAGTTTTAAGTAAAAAATAAGTAAAAATAACTTTTTTGAAAAAAAGTCAAACTTTGGCTCTTAGTGACCCACGTTTTTGCTGATGTGGCCACACCCTTTTATTCCCTTCATTTTCAAAAAGCTAGAGAGAGAAAGTGATCTCTTAAGTACACATCCTACATGTATCTAAAAAAAAAGCTAGAAAAGTCTACTCAAAACTAGCTTCTTGAATGCCCTTGTTCCCTTAACCCTTCACAACATTAGCCTTAATAACTAAAAATTAGGATTCCTTACAAGGCCCATGCAAAGTCCATATTTCTCCTAATGTACTATCCATGAGTGTCATAAATGTTGCGGGCGCATTGGGTAACCCAAAATGCATAACCAAAAACTCGTAATGTCCAAACCTTGTTCAGAATGCAGTTTTGGGTATATCAGCAAATCAAATATGTACTTGGTGAGAACTCGAACGTAAGTCTATCTTCATAAAAATACGAGCATGATTGAGCTTGTCGAACAACTCATCCACGCATGGTAATGGATACTTGTTCTTAACATTGATCGCATTTAATCCACGGTAGTCTATGCACACATGCATACTACCATCCTTTTTCTTTACTGATAGGAAAGGAGAAGCCCATGGTGAAGAACTCGATTGAATAAACTCTCTGCTAAGATAGTCAGCAAGCTGATGTTCCACCTCAACAGCTTCAGAATAATTCATTTTGTTTTAGTGATTGGTTTACTACCTGCAACCACATCGATGCCATGTTGCACAAATTGTGTCGACGGTAACCCTGATGGCAAATCACTAGGAAAAACATCGTGAAATTCCTTTAATAAATTTCTTAACTCACTAGCAACCTTTGCTTGTTGATAAGTAACCATTGCTGGAAGAGATGGGAGAGAAGCATGCGGCGTTGAGGAATGTTCAACAGACTCAACATTGGAAAGAAAATGACAAAATGAGTAACACAAGAAACTTCTTCTATTTCATTATCAGAAATGAGCTTCATAATCTCTACTGTACATATCAGTGGTGAGGAAGGCACATCCTTCTCTCCTAACAACAACACATGTGCGCCATGGGATTCAAACGTCAGGTTGTTGTGCTTGTAGCTACACTTCAGTGATGGTCCTAGGCTATGCAACCATTCTCTACCGAGCACACATGTGCCCTCTCCATATTCATAACCTGGAAATCCAAGGATGTGGAATAGCCTTCTATTTCCAATGGTGCATCTCTGACTTGAGTATCCCATACTCCAGCATCATAACCATTCATCATTGCTACCTTGTAGCAGTTGGAACTCGGAGTTTGGGGCAATTTGAGTTTTTTCACTCATCCATAGTTAATGAAATTGTGAGTAGCACCATCATCTACCAAGATACACACCTAGTGCCCTTGAAGAGATACATACATACGCACTAACTCATGTGGACAAAAGGTCTGTTGCCACATGGAAACTGTGATACAACATTCATGCACCACCTCGGTTTGTGTTACCTCCACCGTGGAGAAGCGTGAGGAAGACTCAAGAGGTAGTAGCTGCATCGTGTGTACTGCTTTCTCCTTGCCGGGAGAGTAGCAGATTTCCCCTTGGGACAATCCTTTTTTCCATGGACGCTTCCCAAGCATTGAAAGCATAACTTCTCTTTTTTAGCCTTCTCCAATTCCTCAGGAGAGAGAGGACCGCAAGACCCCTTGGATTTTTTAGTTGCTTCAGAATTGGCTACTAGAAATTTCCTTTTATTGTACCCATATTATGTGCGTGTATTACCATGTGCATTAGTAGGCACGTGATTATTATGTGATTTCTTTTCATCTGGATCATCATGAATGTGTGCTTTCACTATGGCCTCCTCAAGTGTTTTAGGGTCCTGAGTCTCGATTTGCTTCTTAAGCTTTGGCATCGACCACAGGTAAACCCGCGTACTTGTTGAAAGGTGTCTAGCCCTTCCAGCTTGAGGATAACATTTTGATAGTGAGAGATATATTCAAGCAATGATGGATGTTGGCGCATGGACACATGTCCCAAGCCGTCCAATTTCTATCTGCCTCATTCGTGGGCAAAAACTCTTTTCTAAACATAGCCTCAAAGGCTTCCCAACTCTGTGGTGTGATATTCTTATCCTTGAGAGACATCCACCATTTGTAGGCCTTGCCTTCTAGAGTTAGACTTGTCTGTAGTGCTCTGACTACATCCGGAGTATGCCATAAGAAGGCGTGAATTCCATCCCACTTGCTGAGAAAGATATTCACTGCATCCTTATTGCGATCTTGGTCCTCTCCCTTAAAAATTGGTGGCTTGATGTTTTTCAACAACTCGTCCACCTCATTTGTAATGAGAGAGTGTAGACAATCTGGAGATGGACCTTGTCCATGACTAGAAGGGCCTTGCCCATGATAGGCAATGTGCTCATGCATGTGTGTGTCAACAGGGCCCCTTGGCCTGTTGCTGCATAAATTGTATCACTAAAGTGGATAATTTACTGACATTTTCATTAGGGAAGTAAAATTCGTTTCCATTACTAAGATGCGTGCTTGAAGTGCTCAAAAGTCTTGGATATCAAGCAATTCATAAGAGTCATCTCCTCCCGTAGTGTTGCGGGCACCCTCCGCGAGAGTATCCAGCCACGAGCCATCATGGGGAGGATCAAGTGTATTATGATCGAATCTAAGGTCATGTTGATATTTGAATCCATGGCAATTGTGTGTAGTGTGTGAGAGAGAAAGAAGAATACCTATTCCAAAAACAACCTCATAGCCATAGTATGCACCACTATGTCGGTAGGTGACCGGGCTAATGATACCTAAAACCATATGGTTGTCGCTCGAAAGTTACAAATCCGGGAGATTAAGCTTGTTGTGCAATCATCACATTTGATTTTCAATTCAAATGTGCTCCATCGATCTTTCTTGTAAACAAGATTGACGTTCAATTCGGAAATATTATCGTCGAAAATTCTACAACTTCAACGACTGGCGGCTTGTGGAAAGATGTGCCAAGCTGCGGCACCGTGCCGAGGTCGGGTGCTAAGCTTGCTTGGCTGCTGGGGTCGGGTGCTAGGTTTACTATCGTGGACACCTTCCCTAAGGAGAGGTTAATTTTCTTGAATTTTCCCTAAAGCCAAGGGCCTTTGGGCATCGGGTGTGAACGAAACGACAAGACACAGTAGCGATGGTGCAGCGCTCAGTCGATGGACAAAGATGCACACCATGTGCAGGGTATTGCTCCTCGGCTTGAGTGCCTGTCTTGAGTTTGCTTTCTCGTGGCCTCGCGCACCAGTCGATCTCCACAGTGCAGAGTCTTGGGTTGATTGACCCGCCACTTCCCTTCGTCTCAAGGGCCCTACACACGGGTCCCTCCTTCTTTGTCCTCACCTAGCAAGAGGAGAACTCCACGGTCCTTGCATGCACATACAAAAAAAAACGCAAACGACCACACCCTTCTTGGCTAACTTTAGCTATGATACGAATGATAGGCCCAGGGAATTGCCATGGCTGGGTTCACCACCCAACCTCCCTTATATAACCCCTGGCTACCGAATCCCCTGTTTCACAATGACAGTCGGCCATCTACTAGCTAGGGTCCGTGACCCTCCCTAGGTACGCCGTTGGCATGACAACTCTTCTTCTGCAATGCTAATCTGGAAGTAGCTTGAGTAGCCATCACATACTATGTAGCACTCATTGACCTGCTACCTCGTTGAGAATATCGTCTTGGAATGGGAGGGGAAAATGATCCTTGTTTGTTGCTGCATTGAGAGGTTTGTAGTCTACACAAACCCTCCACTTACAGTTCTTCTTTGGCGTGATCACCACTGGAGAGACCCCCTCTGAGTCTTCGTCTGGGTAAATGAAACCTGCATATAGAAAATTTCTTACCTCTTTGAGAAATGCCTCTTGTTGAACTGCCCCAAGCCTTCTGAGCTTTTGCACTACAGGCTTACTTCCTTCCTTGAGTCTTATGCGGTGCTGCACCACTGTGATGCCTGTGATCTTTTCATAACCATCAATGAAAAGTGTGGTGAAGTCACCCAGCATAGAGATGGACTCTTCTCTCTCTTCACTAGCTAACTCACAAGAGAGCATTCGATGTAACTTACTTGTATCCACCAAGGGTTGCATACCTGATGGTCCCTCTTGGTTATTCAATGGTGCTTCAGACTATGTCAATATTTTTGGATCTCTAAGGAGTCCGGATGACTCCCATCACTTCAATGCTATTGTCGGTCTCTTCAGTTGTTGTCGTCTCTTCTCTCGAGGTGGTCAAAGAGTCACTCGTGAATTCATCTTTTGATGCCTCCAAGATCATGTCGTGCTGCTTACTAGTCTTCATGTCGTAGAATATGGGCTTTCCCTTAGCATCCTTCATTTAGATCATTCCGGTACTCCAGCCTTGCTTAGCCTCCATAGCCATGAGCCATGGTCTTCCAAGAATGATAGGGTAGCCCTCCCCTTTGTGCAGCATGACAAAAATGCCTACCTCCACTTCTGTGTTGAATGCCTTCACCTTGACTGCATTCACAATGCCTATGCACTTCACTTTGGCGTTATTTGCCATTTTAGCTCGGTAGGGTCCCAGCCTACTTACCTCTAGGCCTAGATGGTGCATCATTTTCTCACTCATGATGCATATCTATGCCCCACCTGTAAAGAATGAGGATGCAAGAGAGATACACAAGACAAGCACAAAGCACACAGAGATGGAAAGCTTCTTCTTCTTCTTCACAGAAAAGAGAGTACAAAATGACTAAGTGCTAAAGCTGAAAAGTAGCACATATGTACATGCGGTCACTAAGTGTGAACTCGCTAGAAGCGTACTAGGCTGGCACTATAAGTGTAGTCCAGCTGTAGAATCACTCGCAGAGATCCTCCGTGTCGGTCACCTAACGTGCCAGTGAGTAAATGCCGTGAGCGGCCAAGACCCGTAGTGGATGCCAGCTCAAGGTGTTGAGCTCGACATCTCAACACTCCCCCTCGAGCTCTGCATGTCGCAGAGTCCAAGCATAGTCCGAAAACATCGAAGCTTCTCAGCTCCGAGGGCCTTGGTAAAGATATCCGCTATCTGCTCCTCTGTGCTGACATAGACCAAGTCGATGTCGCCCGCCAACACTCGCTCTCGAACGTAGTGGTAATGGACCTCTATGTGTTTGGTCCTGGCATGGAACACTGGGTTCCTAGCCAACTGCATGCTGCTGAGGTTGTCACAATGGATGAAAATCTCCTAGTCCACTTGCACTCCCAAGTCCTCAAGTAATGTGCGTAGCCAAGCTACCTCGCACGCCGCAACTGCTGCACCTCTGTACTCGGCCTCTGTGCTCAATAAAGCAACCGTAGGCTGCTTTTTGCTGCTCCAAGTAACAGCAGCACTCCCAAAAGAGAACATGAAGCCACTCATAGATCTCCTATCAACAATGCTACCTGCCCAATCTGCATCTGTATACCCATACAATGCTAATGGTGCATCTGCTGCATAGAACAATGCGTAGTCAAGAGTCCCTTGCACATACCAAAGTGTGCGTTGTACTCCATCCAAATGTGGCTTCCTCGGAAGCTACATGAACTGACTCTCCAAGCCTACTGTGTAGCTCAAGTCTGGCCTCATGATAGTCAAGTAGATTAGACTACCCACAATCTTCCTGTACATGTTGACATCCTCAACAACATCATCCTTCTCTACACTCAGCTTTGCATTCACATCCAAGGGAATAGAAATTGGCTTACAATCAGCCATACCATACTTTGACAACATGTCCAAAGCATATTGTCTCTGTGATAGCCATACACCCTCTGGAGTCCTGATCACCTCAATGCCAAGAAAGTAGCGCAACTCGCCTAAATCTTTCATTTCAAACTCCTGTTTGAGAAGACCCTTCACATGGTCAATCTCCATAGCATTGTCACCAACAATAATAAGGTCATCTACATATATGGTAATGACCACAATCCCCACATCACTCTCACGTACATAGAGTGAATGATCAGCATGAGCTCTCCTAAAACCAATACTGACAAGATACTTGGCAATCCTGTTATACCATGCTCTAGAGCCCTGCTTCAAACCATACAAAGCTTTGAGAAGTCTGCATACATAATCTGGGTAACCTGGATCGACATAACCAGGTGGCTGATCCATATACACTTCCTCTTGCAACTCACCATTCAAGAAGGCATTCTTTACATCCATTTGATGCATAATCCATCCTCTAGATGCAGCCACTGCTATGACGGCTCTCACACTCGTCATCTTTGCCACTGAAGCAAAGGTCTCCTCATAGTCTATGCCATACGTCTGTGCATAACCCTTTGCGACCAGCCTTGCCTTGTGACGCTCAATGTTACCATCAGCCTTATGCTTGGTTTTATACACCCATTTACAGCCAATAGCTTTCTTGCCACTTGGCAATGGCACCAACTCCCATGTGTCGTTTGCTTCCAATGCAGCCATCTCTTCATTCATTGCATCATCCCAATGCACATTTCCAACTGCATCCTCAAAACATGTGGGCTCCACATCCTGTATCACCTTAGCCATGTAGGCTTGGTGATGCGCTAGATACCCATCATAAGTCAATTTCTGAACTGGATTTCTGACTCGGTTAGATCTGCGCGGTCCTGGGTCACTCCTTTGCCCTCTAGCATCTTCTTGTACTTTCCTTACACCAGGTGTCCTGACAGCCGGAATTCCAAATTCCTCATCAAGACTTTGTTCAGAACCATCTGAATCCATGTCTACATGTGAAAAACTTGATGATGCATCAGCCATAAGATCAACCTTTTCCTTTCCTTTTCATAATACATTCCTTGTACCTGTTGGTGGAGTAACTTGCGTACGTAGTCTTGGTGGAGTAACTTGCCACGAGAAGAGGACTCTTGTGGTCCACTCAAAACCTGTGACTATGGCCTCACATTTTGTACAACCACATCATCTTTTACATCAGCCCCAATAGTGCCATGTGCATTACTGTACCAGCTGCTCATCTCATCAAAGACTACATCTCTGCTCACTCGTAATTCTTGTGTAGTAGGATTGTAGCACCTGCACCCCTTTTGTTCAAGGGAATATCCCACAAGAATACATTTCTCTGCTTTAGGATCCAATTTTCTACACAACTCATCTGGTACATGCACGTAAGCTATGCAGCCAAACACTTTCAAGTGTGCCAAATCAGGCTTTGTACCTATAAACTTTTCCTCAGGTGTTACATCATGCACCGCAGCTATAGGTATCCTGTTCATAATGTACACAGCTGTATTTACGGCTTCAGCCCAGAAATGATGAGGCATGTTCTTCTCATTCATCAATGCACGTGCAACCTCTGCAATGTGCCTGTTTTTCCTTTCTGCGACCCCATTCTGTTGTGGAGTATATCTGCATGTAAACTGCCTGCATATACCATGCATTCGCAGAAAATCTAAAAAATCATTGGAGAAGTACTCTCCCCCTCCATCTGACCTCAATGTCTTGATTTGCATATCTGTCTCCTTCTCAATCATGACTTTGAAGTCTTGAAATTGACCAAACACTTCACTTTTGTTACGCATGAAGTAGACCCATACTTTCCTTGTATGGTCATCAATGAAAGAGACATAATACCTGCAACCATGTATACTTGCAGTATCGGTTGGACCCCAAACATCTGTGTGCACCACCTCAAGTGGCTTTTTACATACATTGCGCTCATGTGGAAATGAGCCCTTTGACTGTTTTCCAAACTGGCATGCTGCACACACTTTATGCATACCATCCACCTTGAATTTGGGCAAACCTTTTACAATCTGTTTTGATTGCATGCTGCGCAATCTCTGCTCATTGACATGGCCAATACGTTTGTGCCAAATGTCAACATCAGCCACAACACATGTGCCCTGTGCAAATAATGTAGCTTTTACCTCAGGCATGTCTACATTCAACGTAAACATTCTGCCCACACATTTTCCCTCTGTGATCAGCTTACAGCCATTCTGGAAATCTTCTACATAACAGCCATTTGGATTGAAGCGAACCTGCAAACCCTGCTCAACCATTTTTCCAACAGAAACAAGATTCTTTGTAATGTTTGGGACATGAAGTACATCTGCTAAGTACTTTGATTTCCCACTCTTTGTATTTAGAGGTATGTCCCCTACATGAGCAATGGGGTGAGTTGTGTCATCTCCTGTCTGCACATAGCCTGACACATCTGGTTTGCGCATATCTCTAAACCACTCTCCACGAGACGTCATGTGATTAGAGGCACCTGAATCCACATACCAAACATCATCTTGGGTGGAATTCTCTGCAGTCATTGTATTCATTACATGCTGCATAACAAACATGCGCTCGTTTTTGCTGTCATCTGCATCTCTGCTAGTAGATTCATAGTTGCCCTATTCTCTCTTTCCACTTGCTTTTCCCTTTGGACAGTCACGTGACATGTGACCTCTTTCACCACAATTCCAACATTCTCTGCTATTTGGAGTATGTTGCTGTCTGCTTGATCCTGCACCACGACCTCTTTGACTCCCCCTGCCTTGAGACTGGTTTCCCCTGCCACCTGTATTGTTTTGATTTGATTGACCTTCCAGAAATTGGCCCCTACAACCCCTTAGGCCTCGACCACTACCTCTACCTCTACCTTTATTGGAGTTAGAATAGAAGGCCTATTCAGAATTATTTCTGCCATGAGAAGAAGATGTGTCAAGGTTCTTCTCCTCCAGAATAAGCATAGAAATCAAATCTTGGAACACGGGGATGTCGTCTCTTGTATTCATGGAAGACCTGAAATGTACATACTCATCTCCTAGACCATCCAAGCATGCACGGACAATGTCATCATCTTCCACTGAGACTTTAATAGATCCAAGAGCCTCAATGATACTTTTGATCTTCAAGGCATAATCATTGATTGAGATGTTGTTCCTCTTAACCTAATTTATCTCCGACTTTAGTTGAAGCTTCCTGGCCTTGGTGTTCACCTCGAACACTCTGCCTAAGTTTCTCCATGCAATGGCGGGGGTTTCAGCATCCTGTAGATATCCCATCATGCCATCTGTGATGCTCATAGAAAGCCAATACATCACTTTGCTCTGGCCTTGTTGCCAGTCCCTCAAAGCTTTCCTTTGTTCTGCTGTAGCATTTGCCTCGGGAATCTCTGGTTCCTTTTCATTGTCTCCTTCTACATAGTCCCAATAACCTTTTCCTTTTAGGAAATTTGTTATTCTGAACTTCCATGCAGGGTAGTTATTTTTCTCAAGCTTCTCAGTAACAATCTGACTGAAATCGTCAGACATCTTGAAGCACTAAGACAAAATAGCTGCAATCTGCAAAAACCTGCAAATCTGTTGAACCTGCTATCGTGGTACCTGTAACGCTTTCTACACTCAACGAGTGTCAACAATCAAGCGTACAAAACAACCACTGTACTTGTACAGTAAATCTCTGTATACTGCACTTTGGAGACCTGTTAAGAAACTTGTGCGAAAAACCCCTAAAAAAATTTCATTGTGCGAGGCGCCTTCGGCATCTGGTCGTGGATTGCAAACGAAGGGATTGTGATGCTCTTGCTCTCTTAGCCTCTCTTGCCTGCACCAGGCTCTGATACCATGTAAAGAATGAGGATGCAAGAGAGATACACAAGACAAGCACAAAGCACACAGAGATGGAAAGCTTCTTCTTCTTCTTCACAGAAAAGAGAGTACAAAATGACTAAGTGCTAAAGCTGAAAAGTAGCACATATGTACATGCGGTCACTAAGTGTGAACTCGCTAGAAGCGTACTAGGCTGGCACTATAAGTGTAGTCCAGCTGTAGAATCACTGGCAGAGATCCTCCGTGTCGGTCACCTAACGCGCCAGTGAGTAAATGCCGTGAGCGGCCAAGACCCGTAGTGGATGCCAGCTCAAGGTGTAGAGCTCGACATCTCAACACCACCATCTATGTAGATGTTTGAGATATGTTGTCCCTTTATGTGGGCATCCATGATGGCTAGGATGTCATCTAGATTCCTCTCAGAGATAGCCCTAGTTATCCTTGGTCTTGACTTTCTAGTACTTACCATCTTCGTCGATTGTCTCCTCATCCTTGGTGCAAGATGGAATAATTGGGGCCAGGTTATTTTTGGACCCTGCATCAAAACATCTTTAACTAGGTCATATGGTTTAGCATACTTGCCCAACAAAAAATCAACGATGTCGATCTTCCACTGAGGCTTCAACGCATGCTTGATAGACTCTCCTTTTCCTTTTATCTTTTCCTCCCTTTGAGAGGCCTCTTTGCGCGTGGCACGCTTCACTCCCATGGCATTCACTTCTTCTACTTTTCCTTTTCCTTTGTCCTTCTCTTTGACACACTCTTCTACCTTCGCTTTTCCCTTAGCTTCAAGACTGATGATACTCACTGCTTGGTTTCCAGCAGGTCGTGGAGGTAGCGGTGGAATGAGAGGTTGCGATGGTGGTGGTGGTTGTACGGGCGGTCGAAGAATTTGGACCGGTGGAATCGGCTCTGGTTGCCTGGGTGGTGGTGGCCTCACCAATCGGTGGAGAAATATGATTCTACCTTACGCCTCTATTGAAGTTCTGCCTTCTTGATGAGGACAGTAGTACATGCCATGACCATCCTCTCCACAGTTGTAACAATGGTAGTCCTAATTTTGTCTTTGCTACCCTCTTCGTTGCTCTAGATTTTTGGCAGGTGCATGCACTTGCTGCACCAGATGTACTGAAAGATTCTCTAACTAGTTCATGATTCGGTTGAGTAGGTCTTGTAGCCGGTTCCTATGGTTGATTCCTCTGGACGACTGTTGCATGTGCGATTAGGTGTGGTCGGTCCCTACCCGGTTCCTCTTCCTCAGTAGTTTTGGCTTGTAGATGCGATTTCTTATCTTTAAGGCGGGCTACTTCAAATGCTACTTCATAAGTAGCAGGAAACCTTCCCTTCACCTTATCTTTAAGAATTGGCCATAAACCAGCCACAAACTGGTCTTTCTAGGAAATCTGGTGCCCCTTTTCCCTCTCTCAGCGATGCAACTCATCATCCCCATAGATCCACGAACTTCGATTTGTATGCTGCATATTCAGCCATACTTCTTTGCTTCAACTCCATCAGCAATTGCCACAATATCTTCAATGTGGTGCCTTCTCCAAAGCGCCTTATAAATGTTGCTCTTAGCAGGTCCCACCTCTCCTTGGTGGCTTGTACCAAGGCATTGTACCATGATCTTGCTTCCAGAGACAACACATGCTATTTCAAGACTATCTAGGAAATCCAAAGCATTTTTCCCCACCTTACCAATGAAGGGGAAAAGAACGCTTGCCATTGCAAAACACAATTTTTTCAAACTTTTTATTTTTCTTAAACACAAGTGACTTAGCGGCTTATAGCGGCTTTCTTACAAGGTTGGGTGGATAGATCAAAACAAGATGAAAATTGAAACATTAAAGGAGTGATGGTAATCCAACACGGGGAGGATAATGGGGTTTGGGGAGCTAAGGATATCTCCTAGCACCTCAGCACCAAATAAGAACACAATTTTCTACCAATAGAAGATCTTCCTATCTACATATATATGTACGTGTATGTGTTGCAGAAACCTAAATGGAAAAGCGGTTGGTCCATTTTCCATGATGCACAGTGTAGAGTACTCACTTATACCCTTACCATGCCGGTGTTGACATGTCGGCACATCCATAGGAGCTCATCGCCCTTCATAGGCTCCACCTTCATTGCTCAGCACGTATGGAGTGATGGCAACATGTTTGACCACTCGTAGCCTTTTAGCTAGCAGTAGTTGCAGGTAGTTACCATAATCGGCTTATTGCATGAATTCCACACCATTTAATTGTAGCTCATCTCCGGCCCACTAGGTTTCATCTGTAGTAGACAGTTTCTTCAGGATGAGTTGTACGGGGAGAGGAGGAAGGCCCTCTACCCGCCCCCCAAAACAACGAGGACAGTAGCCAAACCACTCCTCTCTAGGGCATGGGAACCTCCTTATCACCCCCGCTTCGGGGTTGTCAAAGTGAACTGGGAGCACTCACATGCGCGTCGCAAATTGATAGGCGATCGTCCACCGCTTTATGTGGATGACCTTATTTTTGGCAGCCTAGGCACAATTCTACTTTTTAGAGCTGAACTCGAAGCACTCGCATGGCCAAGTGTTTCTTCTTCCATGGGGGTCATGTGATTTAGGATTGGCCTAGCCCTCCTTTTCTTTGGCACGAGTAGCCCCTTTGGGCCACTTAGGAGTAGAGGATACACTTTTATTTTCAGATTCCTCCGGGAAAAGAGGCTTCACATAGAGGATTTCTGCTTCTCCTTTACTTCTGTTGATGTCACTCATTGATGGAGTGCAATGGGTGACGGCAATGAGAGAAGCTTGCTACCCTCCCTCTGGTGGCTCCTGATTTACTGTTAGAATGAGAGCTGCAAGATGGAGAACTTACTTCCTGGATGTTGACAACGGTGTATTTCAGCAGCAGCAGTTTGATGAAGGCTATTAGTGCTTCTTCAATTTCTTCCTCCTCCGTTCTCCAATTGGAGAATTCCCGCATCCACTCGTCCATGGTCAACGACGTGCATCATTTTTAGCGTTGTAAACCGAAGGATTCTGAGAAGCCGTCCTCCATGGGGGAACCAAATGACAAGCACAAGTGCAAAACGGACCCCAACAGTCTCTACACCCAGACCGTGCACACCATACTCGTCATGAGGACTGAACAGGGGGCACCACCTAGCTTTGAGCGGTCTCTACGCTAGGACCGTGCACACCAAACTCTTCAGGGGAGTGAACACGGGGCACCACCTAGCTTTGAGCGGCTACGACACGGACAAGAGCGATTTAAATGAACACTAACACAGCATACCGCAGAGATAGATAGATAGATAGATAGATAGATAGATATATAGATAGAGAGAGAGAGAGAGAGAGAGCCTAAAGTGCATTCTCTAGGGAAAATTCACGTGTGTAGAGGTCTTACTTGTGTGCGTAGCAACCCTCTTGGAGGTAGTGTGTGTGCATGGCTTCTCTCTCAAGTGCTAACCCCCAATAGTGACCTCTTAGTGATCTTTTGTAGGTGTAGGCTGCATTAGTTTAGCATAAACTGATTAGGTTTAGGGCCCTAAGCTGGAGAGACAAAGCACGCAGCCGGGTCCCGGATGGTTGATTGGTGCTTGGTTTTGGGAGGAATTAGAGCGATTTAAATGAACACTAACACAGCATACCGCAGAGATAGATAGATAGATAGATAGATAGATATATAGATAGAGAGAGAGAGAGAGAGAGAGAGAGAGAGCCTAAAGTGCATTCTCTAGGGAAAATTCACGTGTGTAGAGGTCTTACTTGTGTGCGTAGCGACCCTCTTGGAGGTAGTGTGTGTGCATGGCTTCTCTCTCAAGTGCTAACCCCCGATAGTGACCTCTTAGTGATCTTTTGTAGGTGTAGGCTGCATTAGTTTAGCATAAACTGATTAGGTTTAGGGCCCTAAGCTGGAGAGACAAAGCACGCAGCCGGGTCCCGGATGGTTGATTGGTGCTTGGTTTTGGGAGGAATTAGAAAATGATACTCTCCTAGGTGGACCTTTGTGACCATCACCTAGAGAGAGGTGGAATATCAAAATGATTTTTACAAGATTTGGCTTGAAAACAAAAAATGGATTACCCTACGGATGTTTATTGAGGAAGTGCATCGTGGGGATGAGATGTCGACGTATCGCAGGTTTTACTGTTGCATTGGCATAGTGCACTCGTCAACTTCAATGCTGGCTGGGGCATGCCTTCAGTCTCTTTCTTTGAATCATTGTCACGGTCGCGTGATTTTTGTCCATTTGTTGATGCGTCGGCGTCTATTTTTGTTGCTTTTTCAATTTTCGTGCGTGCCGTATGTGTGCGTTGTTAGTGCCTATGGTGTATGTGCTCATGCGTGTAGTGTATGTATGTGGGTGTATATGTACATGCTCGTGAGTGTGTGTGTGTGTATGGAAAGAGAGAGAGACAATTTATTTTTTTGAACGACAGAGAGAGATGGAGTGTGAGAGGTAGAGAGAGAGCTGAGGGCGAGTGTGTGTGTGTGTGTGTGTGTGTGTGTGTGTGTGTGTGTGTGTGTGTGTGTGTGTTTATGGTAAGAGAGAGAGTAGGCTGAATTTTTACAGAAAGAGAGAGAGAGAGAGAGAGAGAGAGAGAGAGAGAGAGATCATGGATTTTGAACGAGTGTGAGAGAGAGCAAGAGTATGGAGTTGTGAGAGGGTGAGTGTGTGTTTGGGGGTGTATGTAGGTGTTTGTGAGTGTGTGTGTGTGGGGAGAGAGAGAGAGAGAGAGAGAGAGAGAGAGAGAGATATTGTGCTACTTTTTGCCGACACAGGAAGAGAAAGAGAGAGATCGCGAGATGGAGAGAGGAGAGTGTGGTGTGTGTGTGTGTGTGCGTGTGTGTGTGTGTGTGAAGAGATAGAAAGAGAGTTGCGCTTCAATAATGGATGAGAGAGAGAGAGAGCTGTCCTCTTCTTTTGATAATGGACGAGAGAGAGAGAGAGTGAGAGTGAGAGAGTGGCGGCCCCCTTTGTGAGCGCTGAGACAGGGGGGGGGGGGTGGCGGCAGCTACAGCAACAACAAAAAACGTTTTTTAAAATTCTTTTTTTGTATTATAAGGCTCCCAGATTGGGTTGGTTCCAACGGCCACTGTTTTCAAAAGCCGGCCATCAACACCATCCCCTCCAAAGTGGGGGTGTGCTTGCAAGAGTGGTGCCACCGTGAAGTTCTTGCATCAACCATATGCATGGCTGCCTTGCCCCCACTTGGTGGGAGGAGAGAGAAAATCTTCTCGTTACCCTAACCAAGCTCAATGAGACTATCCAACATGTCAAGTACATTCCCACGTACCATCAATTTTGTGGATCACAATCCTCGCACAAATCAAGGGAGCCTTGTTTTCAATTAGCTCAAAGAGGACATCATGACACTCTAAGCAAAAGTTTTAAAATCTACGAGTGTTAGTGGGTCGTTGTGATGGACGTCTGTAGCATAGCTATTTGACCCTAACATAATGTCAATACTCAGAGAAGTGACTCGGATAGGGCACAAAGACCCTTTGAGGTTGTCAATCTCAAAAAGTGAACCTAACAAGCAAATGCACCAACTCAACAAGAAAACCACAACTCAATGATCAATGAAATCTACCTATGTCCTTTCTCATCGCTCTAGGTCATCACGCCATTCTGGCACTCAAACGGATTCAAAATGCATTGAAACTTTAGGAGGAGGTCTAACACACCTAGGAACACTATCCTACCAAGTCTAGTTGCAATTCGACAAGGTACAAAAATCTCGATCCATCATGAAAAAGGTCCTGAAATTGCGACATAGCATACCAAAAATGTCACCCTATGGTCTAGGACTAGGAAAACTCTCCTATGCACAAAATGTCAAATAACAGTGATTTAAGCACTCAAATTTGATGATTAGGCTCACTAACGTGTAGTCACAAACCTCAACAAAAATGACAATGCTTACACTTGAATGAAAGAGCAAAGAGAGAGGAACACAATGCAAGTTTTAGAATTGAGAATGGATTACCAAATCATTAGAAAAGTTGATTACAAGTTAGAGCAACTTAGTAGCTTGAGTGTACATTTTGGAGAGCTCTTTCTTCTTCAAAAGATAAGCCTCCTCTCACATTGAAGTTATTGTCCTTTATACCCGGCTTTCTAAAAGGCCAATGGCCGACTCACATAGACTTTTACAAATGTCATGAAAGAATTACATCTCAGGGAATCTACCTATTACTCTGGAATCAAGATTTACATAGAGTATCACTAGAGTAGCTTGGAAAAATAATAGAGTACAAATGTGGTGTCCGACTCTGTGTCTCATGTCGTCTTATACATGTGTTGGACTTTAATTGTCGATGCAATTTTACATTTTGTTGCTCATTCTTCTTTTTGGTGCCACCTTTGGCTGTGAAGATTTCTTTTGATGTGTTTGCCTTTGTCATTGACTTGCAATACTTCACTAGATTCAGCATTGCTGAGCTTCCTATGTTTTGTTGTTGAGAGGTCTCTTGCTTTGAATGTAAGATTTTCTCTTGATAACTATGTTGGGATCTGCAGTTGTAGCTCCAAGTCATTGAAGATTGATTTGGGTAGCCATTTCCTTATTGCTTTGGTATATGCTCTTATTGGAGTCACAGTTGGACTTGAAGTACCTGTCATGCAAGGTGAGTACTTGGGAGAAACAAAAGAAGAGTGCCTAATGCAAAGTGCCAATTATGGGACACTCTATATCCATATGAGAAATTTGTCAAAGAAAAGCGTGTAGTGCTAAAGAGGGAGTTGATGGGTGATTCAAGGAACAAATCTAGCACATGTGACACCAAAGGACGTCTCAGTAAGCTTCTATGTTTTCAAGAAGGGTTTTTGATGTAGAAGCTTCTCCACTCATACCTCACTATGCTGAGTGTGTGAGTGTCTTTTTGGACTTCCTCCTTCACTTGTCTAAATGTAATATACATAGAATTTGACTCTTATGCTCACCTATACCAGCATGAGTGACACAATGTAAATATGCTCACATCTTATAGCTTGAGCAGTACCTAGACTAGCTAAGTCGCTTAGACCATAGAGAATATTACTTGAAGCTTCGGAAACAATGCTAGATAGGGGGAAAGAGGAACACACTCGACACACAAAAAACACGGAGAATATAGCCCAGGATAATCATTGCACCCCTAACCACTAGAATTCACCTTCTCAATAATCTTGTAGGAAAACCATCATTTTCACACAACTAAACATGTACACATTTGTTGTGATATCACAAACACCCTCAATCACCCTATGCAACCCGATTCACTACCTTCACCGCACACAGTCTCCCTCAGTTCCTTTGTGCACAACATACCATCGGAGGCGCATGACTGCCAACACACATCGAGAACACACACACACACACACAAATAGAGAAGAAAAGGGGGGAAGGGAAAGTCGACTATAGCTACACAGAAATGATGTTTTCATATCATCTATACAACACCATATACCGTGGGCTCCAAGCCAGAACACCCTTAGTGAGAAAAAAAACAATCAATATGCAGCCCTCCGGCTCCATGTCAACACCATAGCCGTACCTCCTATCTCGATGCTCTCTGGCCGAGCAAAAATATTGCCCCAAAGCTTTTTTCTCTCCCACTACCAAAAAGCTCTCCTTCAAACTCTCCTCTCTCCTTCAAAATGAGGAGCCCCATGGAAAAAGATGGGTACCCCCTTGGCGTGTGTGGCCACCCCTTCTATTTTCATCTCACACTTTGCATGTGATCCAATGCTTCCTATTTTTGGCAACCTTTTTCCCCAAGCCATTGCATGTGCACACCCTCTTAGGTCCAAGGCCTCAAGCCTCACAGTCATGGGGCCATCACTGTGGGCACCCCCTCTTATTAAAAACGTTGGGCACCATTATGGCACGCAGGAGCACCCATCGGATGGACTAAAATGTCATCGTCTACAACATACGAGAGTGCAATGCCCATGGCATCGGCAGACGCCAACAGATGCCCCCGCAGCGCCGCCCATAGTGTCTGCCATAGATCCCAAGCTCCCAAGATCCTCATTCCTTTGATGCTCCAAGTGGTGCTTCCCTTTGGCCCATGCACCCTCAATCACCAACGTGCGCTACCCCACGTGGATTCAACCCTACCATGTAGCACTCCTCTAAGCATTGAACCTCAAAGGTGCCAAAAACCCTTCAACACTTCAAATAATTTTCTTGAAATAATCTTTTTTTTTTCAAACTTTAGTGCATTGTCATTTTTTGCTCCCAAACCAGATCCACCTTCTATAAAGCCACCATCAAAGCTTGCATTCTCAACTCTAATCCCTGGGGATCCCACCACTTTTGGACTTTGCCAAGTTTGCAAAGCAACAACCCCAAAATTGCAAAAAACACCCGGCTTTGCACCACCATCATTTGATACCAACTTCAACTCTCTGTCCGGGCACTCATCTGACAAACAATCACTCTTTGCTCACTCCTCATACTAAGCACTAGCTCTCCAAACCTTTCTAGCTCTACAAACCTTTTTGGGCTTCAAAAACTTCCATATGGCGGCACGTCGATCGAGGTGGTCAACTGAGCACATAACTAGTCCCCCCCCCCCCCCCCCCCCCCCTTGGAAACTTTGATGGCTCGTATCTTTCACATCCGAGCTCCAATTGATGATATGAAAAGAAAATTGGGCTCCATAAATCAAGCACTATCCACTAAAATTGGCTCAGCCTACATGGCATTACGTGTCCTGTCCATCCCAGTTTTGCAAACGCCTCCAACTTCAAATTGCCATATCTTGCAATCTATAGCTCCGTTTGATGAGCTGTTTGAACCAACTGACTCAACACTTCAAGCTCTATGTATCCAAGCCAAAATCTATCACTTTGAACATCCTTGACTTGCTATCCTATCTGGCCCTTTATGGAGCCCTTTTGGTCTTAAAAAACACATCATGCATACATATCAGCTACTACTTGCCTGACCAGGCTCTTATACCTGCTCCATCTCTTTGCCATGCCCCTGCTAGCCCACATATACCTGCTTCTGCCATCTTCTATGGTTAACCTCCAGCTTTGGCTGCACCAACGCTTCGCTCATTTGGTGGCTTAGCTGCCACACTTTGACTATTATGCCATGTATTTTTAATGGAGACTTGGATGTATCTGTTCACAGCTAGAAACCAAATTCCATAAGTCTTGGCACACACTCAAAAATTAAGCACAAAAGTTCAAATTTGGCTCAATTGCCAATGCATTTAGGCTTACACCTAATGATTGCACACACTTTTTATGAACGTTTCACAATCAAAAATCATTTTGGTGCCCCAATTGACCATCAATCATTGAAAATCAAGTGGCCTTGGATGGGCACACACACTCAATCTTTGCCTAATTTTTTGGCAACTAGGCTTATCCAACGGTTGAGTTAGCCTAGCTTACACATCAATTACATGATTGCATACTCATATACCATCAATTCCATCACTTTATATATATGCACACATTCAAGATTAGATGTACACACACTTGGATTTTTTGATAGTTTTTTTCCTTCTTTGGTGCATTACACACACAATGATTTTATGCACACACGTGAAATTCTTGATGAGAATTAAGCATTATTTTGATACACAGAAAGTTTATTAGTCAAAATTTGACTATCAATTTCATTCCAAGTGAATCGAATTAGGTGCAAAGTGTAGGTCAATTGAGTTACACACCTAATTTTAGCAAATAATTAGCAACATTGAACCACATCAATCAATCAAGAATTGACATGAGCAAGTGAGTGCACTTACATTGTAATCACACTCCAAGCTATTCCTTTGCTCCACGCGAAGACGCATCATTGCACACACAAGTGTGTGCACCATCAAATTGGCTCCAAAATTGACCATTTGTAGGCCAAAAATCAAACACTCAAATCATCAAATTAGGCATAAATTAGCACAATTAACTTGATTAGAGTGATGATTCCACCTCTTACAAGGGGATTTAACATACATTACACTTCAATTGTTAGTAATTAGGTTAGCAAAGTTAGTCAAAATTAGTAGAAATTAGCATGAAATTAGTACAATTAGCATGGAAATGAAGCAAAACTAGCAAGGGTTAGTATGAAATTAGTGAAATTGGGGGTGGAATTGAGGGTTTGGGGTATTCATAACTCAACAATTAGCTTCAATTTCTTACATAAACATCATCAAATCAAACTAAAATTGAATTACACACACTCAAAAACCGAGAAATTAGTAATGAAATTACTCTATTCTAAAACATCCTACACTCACTAGCTTAGGTTATTGATCTCCGGCAAGGGTGTCAAATGTTGGGTGGCGTTGTAGCACGACCTAATCGCAACCCACACAAAATTATCAAATCCGTGGATCGGCAACCCGGCTAGGGCATGGAAGCATGAGCATCGGATGAATAGAAATAGAGGGAGTCAAGAGATCACCTCTCCAATGCAAGTAGAGATTAGCCATGGCAAGACTAAGTCTAAACCTAATCTAATCACTAATCAATCAACTCCTACACACATCAAGCCCACCGAAGTCCGACTTACCATAGACTAGAAACCCCAAGCACACTAATGATAATCACGCACTAATTACATTGGTGTTGGCCTCTCCAATCATTATATATCAATCACGGCACTTCAACAATAGCTACACCACACGAGGTGAATGGTGCTAGAGTTTCATAAAACCTATCTACACACAAGCAAACAATAGGGCACATACACTAATTACAAGATTAAGGCCCAACTTAATCAACCTAATTAGTGATGCTAAATATCACAAATGAAATGCTTATAGAAGAATAGGAGTGGTTAATAGCAAGATGTATATACCTCTCTCAAATCTAGAATAATGAGAGTGTAATACTACTTTATGACATTAAAAAATGTAGAGAATAAGTAGACTAATGAGAAAATAAGAATTAGATTAATCAAGGAGAGCTTACTCTAATTACAATGGATTAGCACTAGCCTCTTAAGCGTGGACATTAAGTCAAGGCTAGGCCACTGAGTGAACACTCAAGAGAGAGGGAGCCAAAAGTGGATCCTCAAGAGTGGATACTCAAGAATGAAGCCTCCTTACATAAAGGCTTCCTTTTAAAGGATTTCACCACAATCCCTTCTACTATGGGTTTAAGCTTAAGCCCTCTAACAAGCATATACAACTTTGAAACTCCAAGTGAGCCCAAGACTTATACAAAGTGTGGTGGAAATATTATGCACAACCATAGCATATCTTCCGCTTGATGCATATTCGGTGTAGCTTGTGTTAGCCGTTGCTAACAATGATGTCTCATCTTAGTGTAGAAGTACAGTGGTCATTTAAAGTGTATGTTCCATGAAATGAAAAGACCCTAGTATGTCAAGGACAAACATTTTCTTTAAGCAAAAAAAATTCCAAGAAAGGATAGAGTCCTCATCTGCATCCATCCAAACAAGACAACAAGCATGTTAGCCTTGAATACATTTTACATGTGTCAACAGACTATATCAGTTGTTATCCATGTCCAACTTACAATTTTTTTAACTTTAAAAAAATGTTCAAAGTGTATATGTATTTCAGTTTTGTAAAGTACAAGGTGTGTGTTGAGGAGTATAAAAACCCAATGTATTTCCGTCGTAAAAACGTCACAAGTGCACACAACCTCTTGTAGTGAAAAGAGGCAACAAAGTGTCATAAATGTCCTGTGAGCTTAGATTATTGTCTCAAGTACATGACAACAAGGACTGAGCAGAATCTTCCACAAACACTACATCCCGTGAAACCAGAATACGCTTTGTTTGCGGATGATCCAATCTGTAACCTTTGATTTCAGCACTATAACCAACAAAAATACATTTGACAGTCTTCTCGTCCAATTTTCTGCTTTGTTTTGCCGTTATCACCAGGATTGCCAGACAATGTGCTGCCAACAAAAGCATTGGGAACAAAAATTTGACCACTCACAGCAGAACCATAAGAAGTGGTTGCATTGTTGTTACCATCCTTTCTTTGAGAAGCAATAAAAGCCTGTTCAACTGCACGCTGTCTAGTCCTGTTTTTTTTTTTTAAGTGACTTTTGCAACAACAATGTGCACAATGCATCAAACTTGACAGCTTCAGGGTTTCCTTGGGTCATAAGTCTCCAAGTACTAGCAGAAGTCTGATAAAAATCTGGTAAGGCATCAAGAATAGTATGCACAAGGGAACTGTCTGAAATGACTTCACCTACAGAAATAAGTTGCTCATTGATATCCTTGACACTAGCAAGGAAAGTGTCCATATCATCTTCCTCGTGCATAATCTTCGACTCCAGCTCTTTACGTAGCAAAGCAATTTTAGCCTCATTGCAACTTGCATAAAGACCAGTCAAAATATCCCAAGCCTGTTTTGCAGATTTCGTTGAACGAATGTGAGGAACAATGGTGCGCTTCACAAACAACGCAATCAATGCATGATCCTACGTATCCTTTACATCCCAACGAGATTTTTCTGTCGTAGGCAAAACAACTCTAATAGCAGCAATCCTTGTAGTAAGACCTGCCGCATCCTCAACATCGCGTGCATCCTCAAAACCAGGATGTACATCAATGCCCTGCACAATATTCCGAACGCCCTTTGACACAAGAACATGTTGCATCATGTAAGCCCACATAGGGTAATTGTCCCCATCCAACCTGTCCTCAGCAGCAAACATCTTGAACACATCTGTCGTGTTGTCAACCATGGTAAATGTTGTACCTGATGTGAAAAATACCCGAAAAGAGGAGAAACAAAGCGGGAACAACATGTGCTATATAGCTTAAACCCTAGAAGACTATAAGGCACCTGTTATGCAAAAAACAGTACTGACCGAAATTTTGCACAAAATGATGAAATAGCATGTGTAGTACTGCCGGTAGTGGAAACGGAGGCCGAAATGAGCCCGAATCAGAAATCTGAGCAGACTGAGCTCTATGAGCCCGCCCAAAATTTATATCGACATGCGGGCGCTTGCCAAAGATCACTGAAATTGGAGAAAGTGAGCAAGCGTGTGCTAGAGCAGCTGGCGAGTAAGCCTGGGAGGATGCAACCTGCTTTGATATCACTTGTTGGAATTAGGGTTGCAGGAAAACACACACAGCTTGGAGAAGATGAAGGAAGCTCAAGGCACACAATAGAGAGCGTTTTACTTAGTGTGCAATAAAAAAAGATAGATAGCCCTAGAGTGATGGGCGTATATACAATGCACGGGGAAAAAAACTCCTAAAGAGGGAAAAAATGCCCCGGCGGTCCTAGTGTGTTAAAACACATCACTACCACATGTATATGGTAACAGAAAAGCAGGTCACTTACGGAAATGGCATGATGTATGGTCAAAATTCAAGCTTTGCTGCATTCTTTTTGGCTTGAGGCCATCATGTGTGCCACTTATGTACTTAACAGGTGTCCTACAAAAGCTTTCCAGTCTATTACTCCATATGAAGCATGGCATGATAGAAAGCCATCTATTGAGCACATGCATGTTTTTGGTTGTTTGGCATATGCTTTGGTGCCACAAACACAGCGTAAAAAATTGGATGATAATGCTGTCAAATGCACTTTTGTTGGTTATTGTGCTGAAAGCAAAGGTTATAGGTTGTATCATCCGCAAACAAAGTGTATTTTGGTTTCACGAGATGTAGCGTTTGTGGAAGATTTTGTTCAACCCTTTCTCTCATGTACTAAAGACAGTAATATAAGCTCACAAGAGATTTATGACGCTTTGTTGTCTCTTTTCAGTGGTGGAAGTTCAAATGTAAATTCCAATGAGGCAAATGTACAACCTATGGGGGTTTTTGAAAATGTTACAGATCAGCCTATTACTGATGCAGATGTACATGATGTACTTGATGAGGAAAGGGCTGAAAATGAGCAGGCTAGAGTTATGCCAAATTGGCTGGTGCATACATTGCGTGACAGTAAAAATTGGATGCACCTTTGTCTATCGTACTCGTTCAAGCTCTAGCCATGCATCTTATGCATCAGATTGTTATGCTTTGGGGTTTTCAAAAATGTTACAGATCAGCCTATTACTGATGCAGATGTACATGATGTACTTGATGAGGAAAGGGCTGAAAATGAGCAGGCTAGAGGTATGCCAAAATGGTTGGTGCATACATTGCGCGACAATAAATTGGATGCACCTTTGTCTAGTCGTACTCGTTCAAGCTCTGGCCATACATCTTATGCATCACATTTTTATGCTTTGGCTGTGTCTAGCTTACATGATATTGAGGAACCTCTATCTTTTGATAAAGCACAGAATTCAGAAAATTGAATGGCTGCCATGCAATCCGAATATGATGCACTTACAGAAAACGACACATGGACTTTATGTGATTTGCCTCTTAGCAAAAACGCCATTGGTACGAAGTGGGTTTACAAGTTGAAATGCAAGCCTGATGGTGAGATCGATCGCGATAAGGCTCGACTTGTTGCAAAGGGTTATGCACAACAAAAAGGCATAGATTATGAAGATACTTTTTCTCCCACTTGTCGTATGACTACTGTGTGTTTTCTATGTGCATTGGCATCTCATTTTGGTTGGGATGTACATCAATCATACATGGTTACTGCTTTCTTGAATGGTGACATATTTAAGGAAGTTTACGTAGCCTCGCGATTTTGTCGTGAAAGGACAAGAGGACAAAGTGTGCAGATGTAAGAATTCTTTGTATGGGTTGAAGCAATCTCCTTGTGCTTGGTATGAAAAAGCTGGCACTCATTTGGTCAAACGAGGCTTCTGCAACAATCCAACAAAAAACACATTGCATGTAAAGCTTGAGGGTGATGTACTTCTCATTGTGGTTCTTTATATAGATGATTTGTTGATCACTAGACCAAATGAGAGATACATTTATAAATTTAAGGCTGATTTGAATGTTACTTTTAAAATGAAATATTTGGGGTTGTTGCATTATTACTTGGGTATATAGTTTAAGCAGTGTGATGGTGGTATTGCCTTGTGTCAGAAAAGTTACATAGAGACATTGCCATGTAAATTTGGACTTGAGGATTGCAAACCTATTGCGACTCCCATGGAAGCAGGTTTGAAATTGAGTCTTCATGACACTGGTGATCCTGCTAATGTCACTCTTTACCAAACTGTTGCTGGATGCCTCATTTAAGTATGCACCATGAGGCCGGATATTCAGTTTTCAGTCTCACAGGTCAGCAGATTTATGCATAGCCTAGGGTCTAATCATTGGCAGACTGTCAAGAGTATTTTTTTCTACCTTAGTGCCACTTTACATCTTGGCTTGTTTTATCCCAAGGGGGAATCATTGCCGCTAGAGTTACATGCTTTTTCGAACTCGGATTGGGTTGTTTGTTTTGATACATGAGTGTCCACAAGTGGTTTTTGTTTCATGCTTGGCAGTTCATGTATATTATGGTTGAGCAAGAAGCAACCTACTGTGGCCCCTTCTAGTTGTGAGGCTGAGTACATGGTAGTCTTCACAGCTACGGCTGAGTGTGTATGGCTCAGATGCCTTATCGCTGATTTGGTTGTTGGACAAGACACTGCCAACACTATCTACACTCACAGTCAAAGCGTATTGGCAGTTGTGAGGAACCCAGTTTTTCATGCTCTCACAAATCACATTTAGGTGCATTACCACTATGTCAGGGAAAGGCTCTCATCAGGAGAGATCAGATTGGCTTATGTGCCAACACAGGACAACCTTACAGATCTTTTCACAAAGGCATTGTCTCGTGAGAAGCTCGAAGCTTTCCGCAAACCTTTGGGCTTACTCTTCTTTGTGGATTGATCATGTCCTCAGGGCTAGCACTTCCCTTTACTCATGTGCCAGCTCTTGTTCACCGCATCACTCCAGGGGGGATTTGTTACCCTATACATGTGGTAGTGATGTGTGTGAACACATTAGGACCGCCGAGGTATTTTTTCCCTCTTTAGGAGGCTTTTTCCCCCGTCGCTATATATATGTCCATCACTCTAGAGAAATCTATCTTTCCATTTCACACCAAGTATACACTCTTTGTTGTGTGCCTTGAGCTTCCTTCGTTTTCTCCAAGCTGTGTGCGTTTCTCTGCAACCCTAATTCCAGCACTCATACGATAAGGTGGTTTACTCACCGGTTTAGTGCCTACTAAGACATCTATGCCATGATGCACATTACGTGTAGGGGGTAAACCCGGTGGTAAATCACTTGAGAATACATCACTGTACTCTTTAAGTAAGTGAGTCAGCTTTTGTCATGCAAAAGGAGAAAGTAAACTAGAGTTATGCTAGGATGGAGAATCTTATAATTCCTATAATGTTTGTTTTACAACAGTTGCACGTTGCTCAATAGAATTAAAATTGAGAGCACTTTGCTCCTTAGATTTTTTAACACTTTTCTTATCATTAGAATTCATTGCACTTTGCATACCATTACTAGAATTCACAGCACTTTGCTCTTGAGAATTCACAAGACTTGGAGACAAGCAATAACACAAAAAGACTTTATCTATTAAATCTGCTTTCTGTAAAATAAAAAGCTCGGTTGTACATATAAGACGTGTAGATGGTATATTTTTCTCACCAAGCAAAAGCACATGTTTACCATCTACCATAAAGGATAAGGAGTTGTGTTCATAATTAGTGTGCAATGTGTTTCCTAAACCATGCAGCCACTCCCGTCCTAAAACTACATCAGCACGGTCCATGTTCATAACTTGAAATTCAAGGGTCATCGTATGATCTTGAACATTAAGCTCAACCCCTTGAACTACCGTGTCCATACTTCTTTATCATTGCCAGACATCTGGTCGACCACATACTTGTGAGAGCAGGGAGTCTGTGTAAGCTTAAATTTCTTAACTAGCTTATAGTTCAGGAAGTTATGAGTTGCACCATCATCCACTAAAATACGAACACATTGTTCGTTAATAGTGCAATGCATGCGAATCAAATCATGAGAACCAAAGGTGGGCTGCCACATTGAAGCAGGCACACAACACTTGTGCTTTTCTTCCATATAAAGAACCTCTACAGCACAATATTTAGAAGATGAATCTAATGTGAGGCGTTGCACCGTGTGCATGGCCTTTTCTTTGCCTTGCAAAAGAGGACAATCCTTCTTGTTATGTTGGTCCGAAAGACATCTGAAACACAAATTGTGTTTCTTTGCATACTCAAAATCAGCAATGCTGAGAGACCCACGTGGAGTATCTTGTGATTGCTTAGGCTTCTTAGCCTCTTGTGGGCGTGGAGAGGTAGATTGTCTCTTCTTCCTCTTGGAACGTGTGGGAGATCTACCTCGCCATTGGCTCTTAGCCACATTGCTCTTAGCAAAATTACTCTTAGAGTAGGGAACATTTCCCTTCCTCTCTTGGTCATCATAATATCTTTGGGCATGACTGATGGCTTCTTCCAAATTTTTTGGATGTTGGGTCTTGACGTGAAGACGATAGTCTTTGTCAAGACCCCTATTAAAGCCCCGTATCTTTTGGAATTCATCTAGACCTTATGATTTCTCGATACTTCAAAAGGTACTGTGTGAGAGAGAGACCATACATACGGCATGCATCATATGCTAACCAATTCTTATCTTCTTCATTGGATTCCAATAACTCTTAGGAGAAAGAAGCTTGAAACGTAGCCCAAGACGGAGGACGAGCATCTATTGGAAATGTCATCCACCACTTATAGGCCTTGCCTGCATCCTTGTTGCGATCACGCTCTTCCCTGTGAAACTCAGGAATGGTGATATTCTTAAGCAATGCATTGCTACCTTCTGTATCTTCTGAAGCACTTGTCTTTTGCACTTATTGCTTCGTTTCCTTGAACCGTGCCACTCATGGCTCCTTGAGCCGTCTGTGAATTCATAAATTTCACAAGTAGCTCAGTAAGATTTATAACATTTGCATTGAGTGCGGAGAGGTTGCGTTCAAGTACGCTTTGGCGATTTTCCAAAGTCTTGAAAGCAGCCATATCTACAAAACCATGATCTCCTAGATCATCATCGTTATGCATATTAGTATCAGTAGCACCCGTAGTGCCCTGATTTTGATCTACTTGCTCAAAGTCAAAAGTGTGTGCAGGTAGGATATCCTCACTGGCCATGGTAAACACACACTAATATAAAGAGAGAAAAAAAAACATCAATTTATACCTTGTGAAGCTTGAAGTCTTTGTGTTTTTTATGCTCGACAATTTGCGTTGCATTCGACTCTCGCCTTACGAAAGTTGTAGCGCTTCACGTGTCATTCGTCGTAAGAACACCTTTGTTGATTCTTCACAAAAACTCGTTGTTTTTGTGAAGGTTTTTGTTCACTTTGAATCTACCTCCTTAAAGAAAAAATAAATTTTTTAAGGAAAATTTGTCTTCCTCCAAGAAGTGAAAAGGAAGGGTGAAACTACCTCCTTGAAGTTTGAAACTTCCCCTTTCCTTCTAGCTTTCTTGTCAACACAAGTATGCTATATTTCCTTGTTATACACAAGAAGTCTCAATAGCTTGATGGTAAAGTGTTGGCCTCTTACTCCATGGGGTGGGTGGGTTCAACCCTCGTTCATGCAAGGGTTAAGTCGGCCTTCCTACACTTGCAACCAACGGCGGCAACGAAGCCTCGATGCCATAAAGTTGTCGATCCAATTTGCCTTGGTCGCCTGTCTTGGTCATGTGCTGTGGGGAACGTAGGTCGGGTGGTTGCGGCCGGCCTTCGTTATCTGTCTTCGCACGTTGCGCACAGAAAATTGTGCTTGTCTTCTTTTTGCTGTGCAGAGGAGACGTCGTTGTCTCGGGATCGTGGGAGGGAAGTAGCACGTCGCATGCACATGCAACCGCTTTTCCCCTCTCCCTAAAATAGCTCAGATACCAATGAAAGGGTGGTGATAATGCGTGTGCTAGTCCCCACCTAACCGTGCTATCTTATAGCCTCCCCCTAACGTACACACTGTCTGGCCATGCCAGTGGCCTTGCCCGTAGGACCCATGTCCTTACATGAATAGATATTAACACACATATCATTATGATCGAAAGGCCACCACCCCTTCTGATCCAAGTGTCCTAATACCATTTATAAGCCCAAAGATATTTTGTATCTATATCTCAGCCATATAACACCATAAACTTTTTGCAAGGTTGGCATGCTCTTTCTTGATGTAGCAAAACCAATTAAACAACTCTTCTAAATCAACCAAGTGTACAGGTATCCCACTTACCGCCTCTGTCCAAAAGACCATCATGAAAACCATAGTAGCCTAAATTTCATCATTAGACACTGCCCTAAGACAAACGATACATGTCTTTGTTTGGTTTAGGAATCAAGCTCAGCTAAGCATATCAAGCCAAAAACAAATCACCCAGACTAGATTAAATAAGAGGTATCAAAATCTCAAAAAAAAAAAGATTGTAGCCAGAAACGTATTGTTGCCATGCCTAATTTGAAAAAAATCATAAAAACCTGTAATATGATCGAAATCCTAGTGAGCGGTACAATAACCCAAAGACGGCATCATTATTACGCTAGCAGCGTATCCCAATATCAAATGCAACAACAGCCATCCATAGCAAGAGAATGACACATACAGTACGCAAATTCCCCCACTAAGAAAACCCAAACTACATGTGACTAGCGCCTTTTGGGTAGGGAGTATCCAATGATGCCTATACAATAATTTAAGCTTGCAAATAACAAGGGTCTAACCCACCAACTCTTCCCTTACCAACTCAGGCAGCATGGTTTTTAAACCAAGCCAAATTCTATGTCGTAACCAGTTATCATACCGAGCCAATATCTGTCAAAAAAAAAGCCTATTTCAAAGTTTTTAAGATAGTAATTCTGCAAGATCCTCGAAAGCCAACCAGAGGTGTTTTAACCCTCCTAAATATTCAAACCCATTGCATGGTGTACAACACATTATAAAAAAGTCGTCTAATAGAGTAAAAAGCAAGAGAGAACCAAATATTGTGAGTTGAACGGGATGGTCTCTTGCACATGGCCAATAAAACACCATACCAAACAACCCAACCACAATCACAATTGCACAGATAATAGATGGGTTCTTGCAAACCAAGGTATATAAGCATCCACCATATAAAACCAGTCAGTGTAGTGTAATGAAAAAAACAGAACCCAACTCAATGTATTCATCATATCACCACCCAAGCGAGAGCAGGTCCTATGCTTGAAATAAAAAATGAGAAGTTTTCGATAAGTCACCGACTTGAGAAGTATCCCCATGCTCCACCAATTCGATAGCTATACATCAGACACTCGAGCAAAGGAAGCCCTCAAAAAAACTCCCTTTCACATACACACACAATACGCAAAGGACAAGGCTAAGTGAGGGGCATAGAGCATCGCTCACCTCATTTAAATATTGGAGCACCTTCGATGAATGCACTCAGTAGCGCTAGCAAGGAGAATCCCTTCCACGTTCATTCATCAACACGTCAGAATATCGAGGCTTCGATACAGACAACAGTTGCCATGGTAACCTCAGTGGGAGAGAGAAGGAGCCGTATACTCAATCAGTGCACATGCATAGCAGAGAGAGCTTCTCGAGAGCGAGGCAGGGAGTGGGGCGTGAAGTGTGCACACATGCCAGTAGGTAATAATGTATCACATAAATGAGCTAGGCGTTCCATTTGGGGGAAACATTTTTACTCGTAGATTTTACCAAAGGAGGCTAAGTACTGAGTGAAGGGCCCCATCATATGGGGATTTAGGATTTAAGCTCTTCTAGTGAATGTGTTTATCCCACTAAGGTTAAGCACATGCCCTTTAAGGGGAGAATTTTAGATTTAGTCCGAAGGGTCCTGGATTGCAATGCATACAGAGTAATTGCCCATTCCAAGTCTTTTTTTTTGGTGGAAAAGATCCCCGATTCAGGTAGTGAGACTTAGTTTGTAAGCTAATCTTGGTCCGGTGTAGAGCTACAATTGTACGAGTACCTAAAAATGTGTGCGTGCGTGAGTGCATGCGCGAGAGAGAGAGAGAGAGAGAGAGAAAGAGAGAGAGAGAGAGAGCGAGCTTTCACCTACAAGAGAGGGAGCGTGGGAGACGAGTACACCTTCTCGTTGCTACTAGAAAAAACAAGAGATTGATGATGACTCCAAAGTACGGGCCTTCTATAACAAGCGCCTATTATAGGGGCCTGTGATAAGCAAGGTTTTCCCTATGAAGCAAGGAGACGTTCTCATCCTTGCAGGCCGTGCTTGAATCTTAATGGACCAAGGTACTTCCTATTTCCGAGGGTATGGAAGGAGAAAGGGTGAACGCATGCGCAATTAGTCTAAGAGAGGGTGCATTGCGAGCCTTGATCTATCTGTTCTGAACCTTGCAAGGGGAGCAACATCTACCTGGTCTTACTGACACCAAGAAGCCTGGGATGAGGGGTCTAAAGAGGGCTAGCAAGATCAGAAAGCTTTTCAATTTGTCAAAGTTAATCAACCAATTAATTATAATTTATGTAATTTAGATCACAATTATAATTAGCATCCATGAGATGAGCTTCACTACAGAAGCCTGTGTAGTTTAGATTATAGCTGTAAATATAACTTGTTTTGGCTACCAATATTGTCGCAATTAAATCTACAAAAGAATGTCAATTGATATGCCTTGTAAGCAGTTACCAAGTCCATACAGGACCTGAGCTCAGTATATTTCTTCGGTGGGTCGTTGATCAATATGTGCTCTCGGTCGTAGATCATGAGGTGATGCCTCAACTGATCAACACTAGTAGTAGTTGTACTGGCCGCACAGTAGCACAGCAAGAACATGCACTCGCAAACAACATCTTAATGTTGCTGGCATGCGTTCTTCTTTGACACATCATGTCTGATCAAAGGTGAGTTGATCAGAAGGAGCAATGATAAGCGAGATTAGGAGAGGAGCAGAGGTTAATTATGGAGTGCATACACACAGGCATGCATGCATGCAAAACAAGGGTCAGTCGATGGAAGGCAGGCACTTGTCAAGGGCTTGCAAGTGCTATTTCCAGCATAGGCAAGAATGGAAAGAGCAGTGTTCAATGGGTAAGGTCAAGACGGGCTTCGGCTGAGGAAGCAGTTGGTGGTTTTATGTGTGGGATCATGTAGAGACTGTCAAGCTATGGCATTGGGGAGGAAATCGATGGGCAAGGATGGGAGTTCCAACTTCAATGAGCAGGCAAGGGAGGCGTCATCAATCCCTTGAAACTTCAAAGTGAAGCTAGCCAAGGAGGTAAATGCAGATGAGAAATCATGAGCAGGGTGCGCGATGGGCATTGGGGTCAAGTGAATCCATGCTCGCCCTCACTACTCGAGTCTTGTTGTTGTTGTTGTTGCTGCCCTTTACATCTATGCGACCACATGACTACCCATACTATTGTGTGACCTACTTCCAATGGTATCATCGTCTTCTCCTCTTGCCGCTCGGTACAAGCTCCACATTTCCCAATTTTTCAACAAAAAAAAGAGACCCTACAATTTTAGAAATTACCTTTAAATTTTGAAAATGAAGGTGAGAAGACCATTTACAAAATCCAGGGAATCTAGTGGAAAAAACCGTCACATATAGCGTCCAGTGAGTTGACCTCTAATTTTTTCAGGTGATGGTTTTTCAAGTTCAAAAAAGTTGGCTTACCCTAACTCAAGTGAGCTAGAGATGACTTTAACCCAAAATGTGGTTAAATGGCTCCTCAATACCCAGATTTGCACAAAATTGGCTCTATGCCTCTCCTGATTAGCAGATGGAGTCTTAATTTCACTCTTAAGCTGCCAAACTAAGGCTTGTGAAACTTAACCAAGCTTGTTCAAAATGAGCTCAGAATCTAGCCCAGATATTATAATTTTAGCTCGTTCAAAATGCACATTGGACCACAAAGAGATGTTTCCTAGTTTTCATCGGTTTTCAACCATTCTTATGGGTTTTGAAGAGGTTTTCATTTAAGTACGACGAGTTACAGTGGTTCGAGAAGATGGGTGAGAGCTCTCCCCAAAAGTTTTATTTATTTATTTATGCTTGAGAGGTTTAACTTGCACTGATAGGATTTGACGCCCATCTGCCTTCTTAAGGCATTTTGCCGGTCGTATGAAGGCCAAATTTTTTTTGAGTCTGTCATTGGAAGGGCTTGTTCAAAAATTATCCTTCTATAGAGAAGGGTGAAAAAATAGAATACATGTCAATGGAAGGGCTAATTAAAAAACATTTTATATATATTAATGCTCATTTACAATATCTATATGTATATTGGTTATACTCATTGACAGAATATAGTATCTTGCCTTGTAAATTATGCGAAATTTTCTCATTGGAAGGGCAAACTGAAAATAGACCCTTCTATAGGGAAGGGTGCATTTTTCTACAACCCATCTTTTGAAAGAATAGGTTGCCCTTCAAATCCTAACACAAGGTTTAAGTACATTGAGATTAGCATGAGTCTTGTTATGGTCATTTGTACAACGATCAACAACTAGTTATGGCCAACAACTATTTATACAACTATTTAACATAGCTCAGGAGTCTAAAAGGCGATGTACAAGAGTCCAGCATAGTTATCGGCTAGTTGAAAAATTCTCTACTAATCAGCAATCAGCAAAAGTCCAGCAAGCATAATGTTCTCCTGCAAATCAATTATCTTATTTACAAAAATATCCTGCAGAAATTTCACCAAAACCTCGTTTGTTTTGCTGACAATTTTTCAAAAAAAAAAACCAATATACATTCATCATATGACCTGTGAATGTTAAACCTACAATCTATTTTCTAACCATACATCAAATATTAGACGTAACCTTTTGTTTGAAAAATGCATCCGTTACAGTAGGCACCTAAAAAACATATTCCTTCAATGTACTATATATGTTGTATATCTCCCTTTATCATGTACTCAAAGCTACCTACCTGTGAGGTTAGAGTCCTGGCTATAGTTTGCCGATGAATGTGCTGTAGAGATAAAATGTTCGCCTAGATTTGTCGATGTTATGCTAGGAGAGCTTTCCAGTATCGACTCAATACAACACGTGCTACAAGTGCTGGCTCAAGATACGATGTAGGCCTTCACTTTGTGTTTCAATGTGTCTGCCTCCTGACTCCTGATGGGGATATTCAACACCAGAAAACAGTAGAGCAGTAGAGTAGACAATCCCGACTCTTGTGGAAGTACACCCGAAAACAGCGAAAGTGCTGCAGCAGCATGCTTACAGATTTCTTGTAATCAGTGTCCTTTTGAAGACGCTAGCTAGTATTATTATTACAGCACCATCATGACTATTACCTCTCCAAATCTGTGTTGGATATACAAATGGGTGTCCCTCATATACGGCTTCAGGAAATGTGTTATCGAGCTACATGATCACTTGCTACAAGTGCCGCCTCAAGATTTGTCGATGTTATGATGAGCTACTCAATGTAATATAGTGTACCGAAGGGCAGTACATCACAATGAGCTCATTATAACACCAAAGGCTCTTAACGGTTAGCCCATCTTTAATGATTTCAAGATACCAAGTATGCTATCATATTGGAACACGTGAGAATACATGCATTTCCATTAAAGACCACCAGCACAAATTAGTAACAAATATACACCCAAAAATACGATGGATTTTATTGGTATATCTTGAAAACCAAAGGAGTAGCAATTTGGGTGTGCATGAAGGAAACCAAAGTGTGCACAAAAACATTGTTTGGGTCAAAGTATCCAAGGAGGTATGCCAATCATGACCTTATATACTTCCCAACAAAGCGACACTGTTGGTAGCCATCGTATTCACGCATACAAGATTTTTCTGCATCACACGATGTGTATCACAAGTCAAAGTGTTAGTACTTGTATGCAAAGACGTATATGAGTGTGTGCATGTGGATATCATGTGCATCCATATCTATTTTTGTTAATATTGCATGCATACGATTGTCAAAATCATGCCAGTATTCAGGGTCAACCAATGTGTGTGTGTGTGTGTGTGTGTGTGTGTGCCTGCGGCAGGCGTGTTGACATGCAACATTGGGGTGCCTTTAGTTTTTCTCAGAAAATAAAATAAGAAAATTTAGAAGCCTAAATAAATAAATAATAAATGTACACTCTTTCTTCCTCTCCCTCTCTGTTAGGTGCATCCTCCATCTCCCTCTCTCTCTCTCTTTGTCGCCATGAAAAGGACACACTCTCCACTTCTCTCTCTATTTCCACATTCTCTCCCATCTTTCTTTCTCTCCTCTGTGCATCACACTTTTGAATCTTACGGATCAGGTCCTTAGTGGGACGTCTTTGTTTTAACAAAGTTGTTTTAACAAAGGTAGAGAAATCAAAAAGGAGAACCCGTGTTCCCCTAGCCCATATGATAGGTTGGCCAATCTTATCCGGCCGGGAAGACTCACCTAAAGAGTCGGGTTACCTCCACCTACAGGGGTCGGATGTGTGTTGTAATTTCAAATTTGTAGGTAATTCTTCAAAAAATGAAAAAAAAACAAAAGGAGAACCCAAACTCACCGTACATGCTTTCTCTTATAAGCTCAATGAATGTACTTTACCGCCACTCCAGGGGTCAACAGTGTCGCAAAAATATAAAGGCATACAATACTTCAAAATTTAATATGGATGAATTTGACAAAAACAGACTCAGACGGCATGGCATTCTGGCTCATTGAAAGCACGTCGCTGTTGTGTCCTTGCTGTATGAGCCTTATGACAGCACCACAAATGAATGTCCGAAGAAGAATGCTGAGTTGGAACGTGTCTTGAATTAAAAAACCATTCTGAATTCTGAATTGTGACTATCCTCTATGCTCTTCCTTCCTCTATGGTGACTATTAGAGTCGAAAGTGAAGTAGAAATCGTCAAATTCCACGTTCCACCCTACATACATGCTCTTCCTTCCTCTATGGTGACTATTAGAGTCGAAAGTGAAGTAGAAATCGTCAAATTCCACGTTCCACCCTCCTCTGAGGTTGCAGATGTATAAAGTGGAATGGCCACGCAAGCTGAACAAGTACCCAAAGCAAGGTCTCTCTTGCATAGCGAAACTCTTGCTCTTTTTCAACCAGTGGATGAAGAAATTACAGCAGCTCCTGCATAGTAAAACCTTTGGATTTGTCAACACATCTGTAGAGCAAATCCAGAAGATTCTTCTCTTAGAAAACTATCGTGAGACAACCTGCCATGAGCTCACCATAAGGAGTTTTCTTTGTTACCTGAGTAGGTATACTGTAGATTGAAAGGGCCAGGCAAATATCTGTATGCGCCGAAAACTCTCTTACACACTCCACTCCTCCATCGTGCTTTTTCTAAGCAGCCTTCACTGAAAGCTCTCTTCCACACTCCCAACACTCCTTCATCGTGCTTTTTCTCAGCAGCCTTCACTCTATTTTATTGCAACACAGAAATGACCTTCGAACTCACAATTCATTATCAGGCTTGTGTTTCTGCCTTTAAAAACAATTTGAACTTTTCAGTTCCAAGATGCTCACATCTCAAGAGAAACAACAAGAGAATGCAAAGAACGTAGCAAGCTTCTTAAAAAACTCAGCCTGTTGAAGCAGTAGAGCAGACATTCCCGACTCTTGTGGAAGTACACCAGAAAACAGCGAAGCTGCTGCAGCAGCATGCTTACAAATTTCATTTAATCAGTGTCCTTTGGAAGACGATAGCTAGAATCCTATACAATTCTCTCAATATTATTACAGCACCATCATGATTAGTACCTCGCCAAAATCTGTGCTGGATATACAAATGGGTGTCACTCGTATACGGCTTCAGGAAATGTGTTATCGAGCTAGATGATCCACGTTACAAAAATCCCTGCCTTGTAGACCCTCACAGGGTATTACAAATACTTTTATACACATTTCCTGTGAATATACTAGAGCTGTTTGATCTGCTCAAGCTTTGCTCGCAGTGAGCAGTTTCCCTTCAATAGATTGATACAAGAGATTGACAGCAAATACCTGAGCCCAATTTAGTGAAAAAGAGGCAGAATGCCCATCTGGTGAAGAATCCCCTGTCCAGTGCTGACCTCCAGCAACAACAACGCGAGGACAGCCAGCATCGCTGCTCTGCCATTCCAAGTCTCTGCACTCTTTGTCCAACCCCATTCCCAGACAGGAACGGGAGGTGGTAACTCTCTTCGCTGAGTGTCGTATGTGGCTAGCAGCTCTCCCACACTACCCAAGGGTATCAAAGACTGTGGGGGCAACAGCAATAAGAACAGACCATTTAACCACCATCATGCAAACCCTCTCCACCTTTTCAAGGCCAGCAAGCATACCTGTCGTGCTTCGAGGTTAGAAACAGCCATCGCTCCTACATATGGTAAAGCTTCAATCACCGCATCTGCCAGGTCTCTTATGAAAGTTTCTTCGCACCCCAATGCAGGTACACGGCCCCAATTTCTTATTCCAGATTCCAACGCAAGCTCACGGTATTCAACATCAATTTCTTCTAATGTCTCAATGTGCTCACTGACAAAGCTGCAAAACGGTCAAAAGTGACTTCTTCATGAACCTTTATACAACACTCATACAACTAAGCCTATCCTCCAAAGCATGGATGATAGCACAAACAAACTCAGTATTCAAAAGCAAGACAGACAGACTGAGAAGGTGAGCTGCTGTTGACACAAACACCGAACCTGATGGGAACAGCTAGCAGATTTTTGACACCTCTTCTTCCCAGTTCTCTTATGGTGTCATCAGTGTAAGGCTTCAGCCACTCTACTGGTCCAACTCTACTCTGTAACAATCCAAAAAACACTCTGCATAAAAGACCCCAGAGCACAATTTGGAGCTTGATAAAAAATATATGTGCCCTACTTGATAGGCGAGGGTGTGATCATTCGGTATCCCCCTTAGCCTAAGCTCAGTCATTATCAACCGTACACAATGTTCCATCTCATCCTTGTAAGGATCACCGGCCTCCTCAACATACGCCCGTGGTACACCATGGGCTGAGAAGAAAATCATGACCTGGTTGAACAAAGAAAACAAAATGCTCGATTCTAATGCTTCATTTAGAGTTAACAACACCACAAATAGCTATGTCTATTCAAGACGTCAAGAAGCATCTTCAACTTTAATTCCATAAGCAAAACGTATGAGTTCGTGAAGGCCCCTGCCTCCTTCACTATAGCGTAAGCTAATGACACATCATCATGTCCAAGGAAGAAATGATTCTCATAGTATGTAATAAATGCCCCTTGCCACATCTCTTAATCACACCTAAATCTAGTAATTATGTGCTAGGAGAATCATGGACACTGCAGGTATTTGGAGAATTATGCAAACTGAATTCCATCTAAACTAGGAGAACTATGGACACTACACTGTCATCAAAGATATAAGTTCTGCAAACTTCTTGAAAGCTTGAAACGCAAATAACATAAGAATAATCAAACATTCAATGTAAAACCGGCGGAGCAAAACAAAGGAGAAGCATTCACACTATAGCACTACTTTATACTATCATCACATAGATAAGGGCTGCTACCTTCCTTCTCAAGCAAAAAGAAAGCTTAAAATAAGAGTAACAGAATGGCGTGATTAAAAATCCGATGTGAAATCAGTGGCGTAAACCCATTGGCATGCAAACATTAACATACCTCTCGAGGTTTTTGGAAAGTCTCTAGCTCTGATTGTATTAAGGTAGCCATAGACTTCACATATCCTTCTCTTTGATACCAAGATGGTATAACAGTATGATGCATGTTCACAAGATATTCATCCTCCCTGGGTATAATTAAGAAGGGCATGCTTAAGAGAACAGATTCAGGCATACCAACAAAAATTTTAAAACCTACTTTCAAGATCTAAAAGTAAAATCACCTGAAAATCTCTTCCAAAAGTCTAAGACTTGAACCGCTTGTTGAAATAGAAAACTGGGGATAAAGGGGTAAGACCACAAGCTTTGAAATTCGATCTTTTTTTATCTGGAAAATTTAGATATAGCATTATAAGCCAAGCTTGCCTGTTTTTGTTCCATGAAAACAACAAACAGCTATGCCTTGCAATTTTCCTGAGGTTTAATGAAAGATTTTGGAGAAAAGAGAGCAAGCAGGGAAAGAGCTGGAGATTCTTGCAGATCAAAACCTGCAAAGGCCCCTCCCCGACTACAACAAAGGCTACCAAAGGGGAAAAAATAGCAGTTGCATTGATTAAAAAGTGAGTAAAACTTTATTTCGACAGTGACTGAGGCTTAGGTGGAAAGCTAGATAACGCTGCAGTTTCAAGAGACATAGTTCTTGGAGTTTGGATGTCAAAAGCTCATACTTCCCCTAGTCTGGCCATGAAGGGTGAGTGGATGGTTAAGAGGGGTCACGATAGGGCATAGAGATTAAAGATTCGAGTAAACCAACAAGATCTCATCGAGTAGCACATGGGAGACATCTACACAATCTTAAGAAGAAATAGTATATACTCATTGGTAACCATGTGAACAACATTAGAGAGAGCTGTGAACAGCAAAAGCACAGTACCTTCCGAATCGCTTCTTCGGTAAAAGGATGCCAATACCTCATACCAACATAAACCTTTGCTGGCATGTTCTTTTCTTCCAAAGCCGTCCTCAATGCATTGGCCTGCATAAAGCGCATTAATATATAAAACCACAAGACTAAACACAAACAGTATGCCCTTAATCTCAAAGCAGACAGTAGCTATCTGTCAAATCTCCACAAATCTAATGATAGTAATGCACACAACGTAAAAAATACGACCTGAAACCCCCTTCACGATAGTGTGAGGCACAGTATACCTAAATCACATTAGCATGCACTTTCATGAACATGTGAAAATACGAGGTATGGGACACTCCGTCACAGGATGAAGACATGACCTCGCCACTGATGTGGCAAAACCAGCAACAACGACATGGCACAATGGTGTGGTTGAGCTGACGAATTGAACATTGCCAATGAGGACTTGGTATTACCACGCAGAACAGCAATGTCACAACTCAAAAAAGAACCGTATCCCTTGTCTAGAAGTTCATAGTTTCCTCTTTATAACTAAGATGGCTAAAATAGTGCATTTTAGGACAGCCACCAATGAGTAGTCACACGTTATGGTGGGCCCACGCAGTGTGCTTAATTAACACTAGTTTGGTACCAAAACACGACACTTTTACTGTTCTTTTTTTAGCAAATTTAGATTAAATGCTACGTGCATCACACAATGTATTTAAGAAAACTCTCTTGATATGCTAAAATATTTTAGCTAGAGGGTCTGTTAGCTAGAGGGTCTGTTAGCTAAAGGGTCTGTTAAAAATATAACCTTGCATCTTAGAAGCTATCATGATCAAGAACTATACTCATCTGGTGGACCCCCGTAAGACTGCGACTGATAAAATGAAAAAATTGACTTTATAAACTAAAGAAAAAATGAAGAGACCTCGTAGAAAATTTTACATGACTTTTCCACACTTGTGCTATAGATAATTGCAAGTTTCATGTGCAAGGTTGATGTGTACGTACTGTACGTTCTGTATATGTACGTACTGTACGTTGTTCCGTACAGGAAAAATTTTTATGTACGTAAAAATACGTACCATTGGTAAAAAATAGGACATTCAACACTTTTCTACATTTAAGAGACCTCAAACATTCAAGAACCAAAAAAAACCACTTTGCATGTACTAATTTCAAAACACACATCAGATACATCATACTTGACACAAATTATAAATCCGAGCATTGAGCCGCAAGCGGCAATACTAAAAGCACATTGTACCATATGGCATACTGCGAGAAAAGATGGATCATGGTCCACATACAAAACTGTGTCAACCAAAAAAGGCTCATACTAGAGCATACAAGTAACAAATGTCTGATGTCAAGACTCAAAAGTAACAAAGACTAAGCAATAACAAACTGTCTGGAATCTAGACTCAGGACTCTACTCTCTGAATCTCAAAACTCCTCATCAGATGAGGATGATGACTCTGCTGAAGAGAGCAAGTCCCCATCTGTCAAGACGTTGCCCTCTTCATCATACTCTGGCTCTGCCATCATACTCTGCTGTCCTGGATCATCATCCTCCGTAGGCTGAATGAGAGAAACAGCCTCATTTGCCCGTCTCCGAGGAGTACGGACAGGAAGCTTTCCTCGACGAATGGTCTCTCGTCGTACAATCTCTGGATCTGCATCTCGCCCGACTAACGGAAGACTGAGAACTCGTGCACGTGACCTCGTCACACGTCGATCCACACTCTCCAGCTCTCTGTGTAGCATGCGAATAATCTCCTCCTGCTCGTTCCTCACAAGCTGCTGCTGATGCTGCTCAATCTCCTCTACACTCTCCTCCGATACCAAGTAAAATTTTGATGGATCTGCCTGTTAAATAACAAAATACAATTCGTATTATTAACAACGTAGAAAGTAGTAATTACGAATATTCGCGTATACAAACGCGTTATACTAGCCCAAAGTTTCAACTTTCAAACCTGCTTGGGTGTCCCCAAAGCGTGGTAATCTCGCACAAGCTTCATATTTGCTCGGCAATAGACCAATCTCTCTAGTTGTGCAGTGCTCAGTCGATTGCGGATCTTCGTGTGAATAAGCGAATAAGCGCTCCAATTGCGCTCGCATGCACCAGCAGAGCAATCCTGCATGTGACATGTGTCAATGGTGACAAATTACAATGGACACGGTCATAGACAATGGACAATGAACCATGTACGCAAAATGTAACGATAGAAAACTTTACCTGTGAGAGGAGACGTAAAGCGATACGAGTGAGCTTCGGAAGACCTTGTCTTCCATAACTCTGCCACCATGTAAGAGAGAATTTCGTTGCCTCTGGCCTCAACACCACAGCTCTATTAAATGATGGCCCTAAATTATTCTCATAGCTAGCAATCTCTGCATTAATGTCCAGCTGATCATCTTCCTCGAACATTTTACCAATGTACTCATCCTTGCCTTTTAGCAGACTCCTCTCATTAAAGAGTTCTGGCTTCTTGTAGAAAGGATGAAGCAATGCAGCCATCGCATGAATGGGCCTACTCATAAATGTCCATCGCTTATCTACAATAGCCAAGATCTCTTCTCGGCTGTAACTCAACAATGAACATTAGTTAATAGGCTAAATTTTGAGTCTTGACACTATGGAATCAACAAGGTGCAATACATTATAGTATTACACTATATAGATTAATCATTAATCATTACGGAAACAAGTACAATGTACATAGTAGAAAGTACATACCGATCCAGCGCCAATGATCTACAGCCTCTGATGTGTGTCTTCATCTCATGGAAGAGATGATAGACTAGGCCCATGGTGGAGCCCTCCATGTCTGTGACGCGTAGCAACACATAAACTGGTTGCAATGCTGCGATCAAACCCTGCACCTCCATCCAGAAGGACTCATCAAGCACCCGCCGCTGTATGTATCTAGTGGACTCCTCCTGCGCGTGACACATATCTCTCCACTTCGGGTCCACTACTGCCTGTAGAAGTGGATCCCTCAATGCATAGAGTCTCTGCAACACAAGATACATATATGCAAATCTGGTCTTTGAGGGCCGCACCATGTCAAGTGTATTGTGACTCCTAAAGATAGCCAATGCTTGGTGCTTTTTGCCGAAAAACGTAGTCATTTTTGTGGCATCAGAAACAATAGGCGACACCCATGTTAACTTCCCCATGTCCTCCATCAACAAGTCAAGACAATGAGCTGCACATGGAGTCCAGACAATGTTGTTAAACTCGGCCTCAATCATCTCACCCATAGCCTTGCAATTGGAGGCATTGTCAGTAACAACCTGCACCACATTCTCTAGGCCAACCTCAAGTATAGCCTGCCGGATGTGCTTATAGATAAACTCACCTGTAATCCGCTCTCCAGCCTTTCCTTGCATCAATACGCACGCAAGAAGTATGTGCAAGGCAAGAACGACACAAGAATATTAATGATGTGTCGCCCTACTGAATGTCAATCCAGCCATCTGAAAATGATGGTGCTACCCTCAAACGTTCCCCAACCTGCTTCACTGGTACCTATGCCTTATCTATCAATGCTTTCTGTTCATCAAAGCTTAGTTAGTCCGACTTCTTACTGTATTCCTGATCTCGACCAAGATTCTGTGTGTCCAACCTGGGCTTGGCTCTGACCATCTCTTCCAACTCAGTCTCAAGTGAAAAAATTGAAAGGAGTGTTGCACTCAATGAGGAGTGAGTGCGAGCAATCTCCATTTCAGCCACTTTCTGGCGCTCCTTTACCCAGAAAGAAGGCCAATCGAGAAGGCAAGGTAGTCTGACTCTGCCTGTGCTGCATCTCTTTTTTCATTTCATCCCTCCACATCGACAAGCATGGTACGAGCCCTCTTTCTACTGCCAGAGAGCGGTGTCCATCCTGAACCTGTGAAGAGGAACACCCCAAGTCTCCCACAAGAGCATCATGGAGTGCATCCTGTGTCTGATCTGACTACAATTTCACCTTTTCCGCTGCCAGTGACATTCCTCGAAAACATTCAGCAATAACTTATCCTTAATGTCTTGGTACTTCTTGCACCCTCCACAGTTATTGGTTGTGCCATGCTTGTCAAGTGTAACCTGGCGAGAAATGGTATGGTGAGCTGAAAGTTACAAATACTTGATTGCCATGTCGCGTACCAGTCCCAGCTTGCCCTGGCGTGTTGATGATGCGGATGACATTGGTGTGCTCCTTCCAATACGGGTTTGCATGGCTTAGGCATGTTGGCTCCTATGATTTCTGTCTGCAAATTGCAACGTGCGCAATACATATGAAGAAAATAAGCATGAAGGTCTCGCGTGACGCGGAGGAGAGAGAGAATAGGGGGGAGAGAGCGTGAGAGGAATGAGAGAGAGAGGGTTGCTCAGTCTTTACCTCTGCGTGTGCAACTTGATCCTGCGTTGCTCTGCGTTTCTGCCCTCTGTTTTTCGCTCTCTGGAATCATGTGTTTTTCGCTCTCTGTAATCTGTAATCTTTGGGACTTTAATATTAGCCAAACATCAAATGGCCAGGCCCATCATATAGGCGCCCTAAAAAAATACACTCGTCGGCAAGCGAATTCCCGAAAACCAGGAAAAAAAAAATACTCACGTACAGATCGATCCGTACGCGTACGGATCCGTACAGTACGGCCGTACGGTACGGATCGGATCCGTACGTACGTTTATATCAACCTTGTTCATGTGCAAAAAACATTACTTGAGAGTATATCAAATAATGTAAAGTTCTACGTGTTTGAGATGGCCATTTCAAACATATCATTGTATAGAAAAAAAAATGTCTTTGATGTATTTGTGAGTTTTTAGAAAGTGATACGTTGTTTACCCTCTCCATTGAGGAGTCAAGGTGGCAAGAAAAAGTGCTTTGGTAAGCAACAATTATTGGATCATTTCACATATTCAAAACTGCGCATGAGCAAACATTGATATTTTGATTCTTGAGACATAATCATTTCACATATTCAAAACTGCGCATGAGAAAACATTTTAATTGTTGAGACATAAGCATTCAAAACCTCAAATAACTTCAAAATATCCATGTAGATCAACTAAAGTACGTGGTACGGACACAATTGGGACATCTAAAACCTTGGTTTCAAAGTTTTTGTGGAGGACTCGAGATTTTTAAGAGTTTTTGCACAAAAAGAAATTCAAGATAGAGTTCAAGCAATGAGATTTAATTGAGTTAGGGAACCGAAAAAATTTGTAGTTTCTTGGTTTCAACATATAAAGTCATTTGTAGCCCCAATTCCATGAGAGGACCTTCGGAAGGCCAAAATTAAACTCTTAGTCAGCACGTGCTGTGTCACAAACTGGTGACGTGGCAGAGCCACCCGGACACAAACCCTAATAAGTTGTCCCAACTTATGGCCAAGGGACGAGGGGACTCCGGGAACAATAAAAAAATAAAAGAAAAGCGCTGATAGGCTGGTTGTACGGATCACCGCAATTTACGTTAGCCGACGTGGCAGGCCGTCGGATCGCCGCGATTTACAGACAACAGTATGGACGCTCCGCGTTTTGCGTTGCCAGATTTTGGAGATTGCTGCTTTTGAGTTTGAGAAGCTTTTGGGGCTCTGCTTTTAACATCCCTTGTAAACTGTTTAAAAGAACGCCTTAGGGGCTCACTTCTCAGAGCATCTGAATGCAGAGACCGAGAGTAAGCACCTGCGGGCTCGGTTGTACTTTCACACACATTAATATAAAAATAAATATCGAAAGGGGCGCCATCCTTTGGGGCCAATACCTCTTGGCACGGAACTAGGCTGGGCCTTGTCGTCTCTCTTTTGTTCTGTCAGTTAATTTGAAGTGAATCTCTACTGCGTCGCAGCAGAATCTTGACTAGGGGTGTCCAATTTGTTACAGTGGTATCAGAGCACGACCGATTTCTCTTCTACCGGGAAATCCGATCCTTTATTTCGCAACACTTATGGATTCAAAAGAATCATTCGACTTCTTCTACATCTGCTGATATAGGAGGAGGTCATGCAGAAGATATTGAAACGACTTAATAGAGGTAGAGTACGAGCCACCTCGGCCTACTCAGTACGAACTTCAAGAGATTGAACGTCGACAACAGGTTGACGAGTGCACAAAGCAAATGATTAAATTTGCGAAAGACCCGCAGTTTGCAAAATTTTTGTCTCAACAATCCATGGTTGAAGTGCACACTCAGTGGCAGAAAGCCACCAAACCACCAATCAAACTGGCAATCAAGAAACCTCCTTCTCCGAGGATGTTTACATAACAAGAACTTCAAGAGGTGGTTCACACTCAGATCAGTCAACTTTTGGACACGAAAAATCAATCCAAAAAGCAATTGAAAAAACGCAAGAAGAAGACTGACTACCCTGGTTATTTGGGCCGTCAATCTTCTTTTGCATCTGCAAGAAAGCCGAAGAAGCGTGCATGATTTGAAAAACTACCCACTTCTTCTGACAATTCTTCTAGCTCTTCGGACTTGAGCGAGGAGGATAGAAAGGGTAAAAAGCGAAGCAAAAAGCAAAGCTTCGGAAAGGGCAAGAAAAAGGCAAACCCAGATTCTGCCCAGTTTCTGACAGCCCTACAGAGGAGTCATCCTCTGACAGTTCGGTCTCCGATGACCATATGTTTTATGCAAAGAAGCACTTCTATAGAGCCAACCAATATGATTTCCTCGAAGACCAGAGCAAGAAAGTAAAAGAATTTAAAGAAGGTGGACAATCGATAAAATTTGAATCCTTTTCTGGATTCCGAGATGCTCCGAGGGCTTTGGCCTTCATCCAGCAGTTTGACATAGCCTTCTCCGAAGGGCATTACTCAGAGCACTCCAAGATTAGGAAGGCTGCATCTTTTCTCAAAGGAAATGCTCGAATATGGTGGTCCACCCTCCTTATGAGGAAAGAAGCTATAGTCAAGTGGTTGAAATTCAAAAGGCTCTTTATTTCTTCTTGGCTGATACCAGAGTAAGAACAGGATATACGAACTGCTTCGAACCAACTTCGGATGACCAAGGGAGATTCTTTGGACGCTTATTGTGAGAGGTTTTGAGACTTTTTTCTACCAACCTCTTCATTTAAGAAGGTCACATTTAAGGAACAGATTGAGCGGTTTTGTTGCGGACTCCCTACAGAGATCCGAGACTACAGCCTTGAACAAAAGTCAAATTCTATCCAAGAACTAATGGGTCATGCGAAACGGGGTTTCTCGATACATTCGGAGAATTTGACTTACCCCACTGATGAGATCTTGACTCAGAGAACCAGACAGACCTCCAACAATGAAAGTAGAAAGAAAAAGAGTTCCCAAGAAAAGAAGGATACACGACCCCGACTGACTCTTCGAGAAAGGCTAACTATATCACACAGGGGAAGTGTTTTGGTTGCGGGGAACAAGGGCACATCTTAGCAAAGTGCCCCAATAAGGCACCGCAAGGACAGATTGAAGACAGGCCAGAGAGTTCGAGAGCAGCAGAGGAACGTGGCAGAAAAGGCAAGATGAAAGCAGGATTGGTACCAGATTGCATGGGTACTGACTTAAGCCTGATAGATGAAAGTACAGAACTTTGCCGAGCTTGGGGCAAAGTGAAAGATCAAGAAGTCCTGATTTTCGTCGATGGAGGAGCCAAGACCAACTTCATTTCACCTGAATTGGCGGCACGGCTCAAGATTACACCCGACATGATGGAACCACCAGTAGAGGCAGTTCTAGTGGCGCCCGGATGGGACATAGCCATTACATCTGTCATTGGCAAACTTCAGTTGCATTGTCAGGGGTATTTAGGGCCCGAGGACTTCTACATCATGCCTTTGGAAGGGTGTGATATCCTCCTAGGAGTCCCTTGGTACCATAAGAACAACACCGTGGTCGACTATCGGGCAAAGAAAGCAACCTTGACGAATGATAAGGGCCGAAAAATTGTACTTGATGCCAAACTGAAGGGCGACTTCGTTCCTATTGTATCGCCTTCGGCCATTTCCAAATTAATGAAATCTAGTCTCTCTACTTGAAAGGGTTAAATGATGAACACAGAACGAACATGTCTGAGCTTGACAAAGAACGCCAAGATTTTCTCCACACACATGCTGATTGTTTCTCTGAGGACCTGCCAAGCGAGTTGCCCCCATCTCGTCCTGAGGATCACACTATTGATCTGATTCCTGGAAGCACACCACCGAACAGGCCATCTTACTGTGTTAGCCAGGTCCAGAATGAAGAGATCATGAACCAAGTGAAAGACCTTCTAGAAAAAGGTCTTATCCAGCCGAGTACTTCACCCTCCTGCTCTCCGGTGTTGTTGGTATTAAAGAAAAACCAATCTTGGAGAATGTACATTGATTACAGAGCTCTCAATAAAATCACTATCAAAAACAGAGTTTTGATTCCAAGGATCGATGATATTCTTGACCGACTTCAGGGATCCTCTTGTTTCAGCAGGATTGATTTGAAAAGCAGATATCATCAGATCAAAATCGCTCGGAGGGATGTCTACAAGACAGCCTTTCGGACGCTTCGGTTTATATGAATTTTTGGTGATGCCTTTTGGCCTTACCAATGCTCCAGTGACTTTCAACCGAATGATCGATAGGATTTTTCGAGCGTATCGATTTTTTTGTCGGCACTTTCTTTGATGGCATTGTAGTCTTCTCCAAGGATGAAGCAGAACATCGTCACCATCTGCTACAGGTCTTTCAGGCATTGCATGATCACAAGTTAGTTATCAATGCCAAAAAGAGTGAATTTTTTTTGCAGGAGTACAGATGGACCCGACCAAGATTGAGACTATACGTGATTGGCCAGATTTGAAGAATCTTCATGAAGTTAGAAGCTTCTTGGGCTTGTGTTCTTACTACCGACGGTTCATTTGAAATTTTGCAGATGTAGCTTCTTCTTTGCACATATTGACACAGAAAGAAGTCCCTTTCTCGTAGGGACCGGCGGAGGTGACTCCCTTTCAGACACTTAACGAAAAACTGACTACTGGACCAATGTTGACTTTGCCGGATTTACAAAAGTGTATATTGTGATGCTTGTGGTCGAAGTCTGGGAGCGGTCTTAATGCAACAAGGCCATGTCATTGCCTATGAAAGCCGATTGTTTTCAAGGCAAGAATCGACAGCACAGATTTATGAGAAAGAGCTTTTGGCAGTGATCCATGCTCTTTGTAACAGACTTGGACACTCCAAGTCAAGAATCAACCGCGACAGCACCAAATAACCACTTCAAAACAATTCACAGATCACAATAGATTTGCACTGGCCCGGCGGAGTTCCGTGCCTAGAGATATTGGCCCCAAAGACTGGCGCCCCTTTCGGTATTTCTTTTCGTATTAATCAATCATCGAAGTACAAGAGAGTGGTTAGGGTTTGACTCTCAGACTCTGCGTCCAGATGCTCTGAGAAGTGAAGCCCTCACCACTTATTTAAAGATACAAGGGATGCCCAAAAGCAGAGCCCCAAAAGCTTTTAAAATAAAAAGCATCAGTTCTCTCTCTTTCTTAGTGAGTCTTTTCTCTTTTTTTTTTATTAAAAAAAAAAAAGAAAATTCGCGTCGCTCATCATTTTTTTTTAAAAAAAATTAATTTTTTTATTTTTTTTTAGCCTCCGCGTATTCCGAAAATTAGGGTTTCTGACAGATATTAGGGTTTGCAGGAATTTTAGGGTTTTTGGCAGAAATTAGGGTTTCTGTTGTCCGCCACGTCATCACTTTGTGACATACCCCCCTCTTGAAAGCATACCCCCCTCTTTGAAGCATTGTAATCGACCGTGATTACGCCTGCAAAACCGACAAAAGCCATAAACCGTCTTAGCAGACACTGACTGTTAGTACCTACGTACTAGGAGCACACATCTAGCACATGTACAAAATCGACAGTCACATCACACGACATCACAGGACATCACTAGACATCACAGGACATCACATGACATTCAACATTCATTCGGATCTTAGACCATGATTTATCGGCAATGTAGCTAGCAATCACATCTAGGTCCAATCGGGACCTCATCGATGTCCGATTGACTAACCCCTATTGCAACCATGTCTATTCGAGATCAATCAGACCAAAATGTTGCAGTCATTTCGTCTATCAGTTCGTACACTCACAAGAAGTCAAGAACAAATCAATATCATTATCAGGAATTCCATTTCATAAAGTCATCCAGCAGAATACTGTCAGCTCTCAGTATCCCTGAAGCTCAAAGAGACATCAGTGACTTTAGTATCAAAATCGAGGCATCTGTTGACAAAGGAGCGGAGTAACTCCCCTCTTGTGCATCCCACTGCACCAGATCTTTGGCCAAGCTGAATTTCAGGGTTCCGTTTGGAGTAGACTATGCTAAACCAAAACATCAAGGTAAAGTTTCACAAGCCGAGGAGTATCTGCTAGGTCCTCCTCCTCCATCCACTTCGCATCAAATGCAGGAAAGTTCTTGAGCTAAACCAAGAACCACCTTCGGACTTTACCTTTCTTCGTATCATTATGTGCCAAAATCTGTTCAGGAACAAGGATCTCCTCGTTTTCTTTTACTTCGGGTTGCTCATCAGGCTCCCCATCATCAGGCACATCACCCTTAACAGGTTTCAAGAGACTCACATACAATGCATTATGAATCCTCCAAGTATCTAGCGGTTTCAATCGGAAGGAGACATCATTTATCTTGTCAGTGATCTGGAAAGGTCCGTAGTATCGCTTACTAAGCTTTGGAAAAAGCCTCTCCTTTCCCTTTTTCTTTCTTAGGCGTGCCTTCTCAAAAGTAAGAGCACCCAATCATCCTCCTTCAATTTCAAGTCGCGACGATGGCGATCCGCTCCCTTTTTCTGTCATTCTTGAGACTCTGCAAAGTCTCGCGAACCTTGGCAAAAGCCGTATCCAAATCTCGCGAATATTCATCCGCTTCAAATATCTAATCTTTCGTGCTTAGGAAGGATGGAACCTTCGCAGCACTTTCAACAATCTCACATGGCGTCTTCCTCGTCGGAGAGTGTATCGTGTTATTGTAGGCAAATTCCACCAAAGGTAAGTTCTTTTCCCATTGAGTCCTCTGATCCGAGATACAAGACTTCAATAAATCTAAAATCACTGAATTGGCAATCTCAAGTTGCCCGTCAGTCTGCAAGTGGAACGATGACAAGAACTGCAACTGCGTGCCAATGTTCTCCCAAATTGCCTTCCAAAACAAACTCATAAATGTGGGGTCTGAAACCGGCCCGTAGGGCGGTAGGCGTTGGCTTTCATCCGAAATTCTTTACTTTATACACACACACAGAGCACTTTGCAAAGAGAACCTGCGACGGGAGTTAACACTTCAACTCACACACGGCTCGGAAGCTAGAATGCTCCGAGCAGACGCCGACAACCTGTAGGCCCCAAAATTGGCGCCCCTTTCGGTATTTCTTTATTCTTTAGGAGGGTAAATTACAAGGTAAGGTCCTGGGAATCCTTCACGTGTATCCACCTAGATACCATTTGATTTGGCCAAATTTCGGCAGCATAACAGCCCCAAAACTTGCACGAAACCAATTCCCCTGCTGGAACTCGCTTGCACTGTCGTATACCCTCTGATTCCTATCCAAAAACAGTAAATTCAGCACGCTGTATTTACTGGTTTTTGCCCTGTTTTCAGCCCCAAACAGTCCCCTAACTGTCCTTTGCCAGTGGGGCACGATTCCCAATGATCCTGGCGTCCGTATGGCTGAAAAACAGTCAAATTACAGCGCATACACAGCGCTGATTTTGCACCTATACGGTGAGGTTATGACCCTCACCAGTGCCTGCTTTGGAGCAGCAATTAGCTACCCCTGTTCCTGCTCAAGGAGGCTCTTGCCTCAGCACAAAAGCATGAACCCACACAACTGTACATCAGTCAAATGAGTAGCCCTCTTGTGGGGGGGGCATCACATAACTGCACGTAGGGGAGAAAGAGAGCAGTATGTAGCGTGCGGGGCATCACTCCCGTCACCATACTGTGCATAGAGGGCAAGGTAAGCATTCCATAGCTTCTGTACCTGTTGCAATCCGCCTGTGGCTGAAAATGGCGCCCCCTTTGTTGATATGCAGCTCGTTTTTTGCCTCCCAGAGTGGCAGAATCGCTCACAAGCTGACACGTCGCCCAGTTTCCGAGTTTGGGCTTTCCCTGCTAAAAATATCTCAACTGGTGCGTCAGTTGACTTCGCGGCAGAGTTGTAAAGTGTTCCCCTAGTCATACCGAAGGTAATGACGCGAACACATTTCGTGGCCCAAAATAGCAGTTCCCTAAATTTTAGGAGATGCTTCCGTTGGGCTCCCACTGGTCTTCTGACCATCTATCCTCATTGGGACCGCATCCAAAAATGCAATGTGGCCCAACTGTCGGATACTTTTTGTTGGAAGTCCCACCTTGACTTTACGCCTTAATTGAGTTCACTTCCTAGTATCCACCAACTTGCTAAGTGCGACGGGGGGACCTATATGATCTTGCTCTGAGCCTAGACATCCTCTTACCATACGAATTCCAGTGCCGACCACTTCCCGTCTGCGGGTGAATCTACCGTTCACATTGGCCATACAATGTCCGACCGTTTGCTACTTCAAGAAGAGGGTCTTAAACAAATAAAATAAACCCCATTGGAAAGAAACCAACAACCAAGGTTAGCAGTTGCCACATCTCTGTGACATGGTTAATAACTGCCACGTCCTCGTGACATACCCCCCTCTTGAAATCGCAAACGTCCTCGATTGCATACCATAAATACACGCCACTGATGATCTTGTGCTATTAACACTCTTTTATCATCGCATGTATCCGCAAGAAAGGTCGTAACATACATAGATACAAATGACTTAATGAGGCCTTCATACTTTTGCCATTTCCATCTATGGCACTGAATTCATATGTACATTTGATGTACTAGCTCTATCATTACCCCTCCTTTGCACACGTTGGGTTGGGGCATAAGTAGGCTGTAACCCAAAGGCTTCAAGGTAAAGCTGCAATACATTTGGTGACTCTGACAGTTCATGCTCTTCCATCCACTTTGCATCCATAGGCGGATAGTTCTTGAACTTCACCAAATAGCGTCTTGCAACTTGTCCTTTAACTTTTCTGTCCTTATGTGCCAAAACTTGCTCAGGTACCAGGATCTCATCAAGTTCCTCAACTTCTGGCTGATCCTCAACTGGCATATCTTCTGGCACATCACCCACGAAGGGTCTTATAGGACTCACGTGAAACGCATTATGAATCTTCCACGCATCAGGCAATTTCAGCCTGTAAGCCACATCGCTGATCTTGTCAAGCACTTGAAAAGGCCCATAGTAACGCATGCTGAGCTTAGGAAACAGCCGTTCCTTACCCTTCATCTTCTTTAACCTTGCCTTTTCGAACCTTAAAAGAACCCAATCACCAGGTGATAGTAGCAATTCACGACGGTGACGATCAGCAGCCTTTTTCTGTTTTGCCTGTGTCTTCTCCAAGGCAACTTTAATCTTCTTATACATCTCATCCAAGTTCTCGACATATCGATCTGCCTCAAAGATCTTGTCCTTTGTATGCAAAATGGGAGGAACCTTTTTGCCGCCTTCAACAATTTCAAAAGGTGCTTTGCCAGTAGACGAATGCACTGTATTATTGTACGCATACTCAAGCATAGGCAAATACTGTTCCCACTTGCCCTTATTATCTGACACATAGCATTTCAGCAGATCTAAGACAGTAGAATTGGCCTCTTCTGACTGTCCATCAGTTTGTGGATGAAACGAAGACGAGAACTTGAGCGTAGTACCCATGTTCTCAAACAATCCTCTCCGGAACAAACTGGTCATGCGAGGATCACGATCACTGATAATCGATTGTGGCATACCATGATACTTAAACACATTGTACATGAACAAGCGTGCCATCTGATCAGATTTTATCTTCTTCCTAACAGGGATAAAATGGGCCTGCTTGCTGAACCTGCAGATAATGGTCCATATACCATCATTCCCTGTTGGTGTCCTTGGAAGATCAAAGATAAAGTCCATAGCAATGCTTTCCCATGGCTTATCCGGAATCGGCAGTGGTTGTAACAACCCTGGTACTTTTTGCCTGTCAAACTTGACCTTTTGGCAAACTATGCATGCTCGCACAAAGGCATCCACATCTCTCCTCAAGGTAGGCCAATAGAAGAACGTCTGTACCGCTTTAACTATTGCATCAATGCCACGATGCCCTGCATACGGTGGGACATGACTCTCTTCCATGACCTTATGTCGCAGTGGCCTAGTGACACAAAGTCTGCCATGCATCATCATAAAACCATCTCTGAGGAGGTAGTGCTCGTGATGTTGCCCCTCTTGTAACTGTTCAAAGATCCTTGCAAAATCTTCATCAGCAGTATACTCTTCCTTCATGTCATCTAACTCATGATGATAAGGAATTGACACAGCTGAAATTTGTGGCTTTCTTGATAACGCATCAGCCACAACATTCTTCTTGCCTTCCACATGCATAATCTGGAAGTGGAACATGGAAAGAATGTTTGCCCATCGCATATGCTTTTCGGATAACTTTGACTGTGTCAAGAAGTATCGCAAGGTCTGATGATCTGTTTGGACAACAAAATCAGCACCTAAGAGGTAGTGCTTCCAGCTAGAAAGCGCATGAATAACGGCCAAGAGTTCTTTCTCATAGACTTGCATAGTCCTCTCTGGCCCTTGCAAAATTCGGCTTTCATATGCTACTACCCGTCCATCTTGCATTAGCACTGCTCCGATGCTACTGCCACACGCGTCACACTGGACCACAAATGACTTCCTGAGATCTGGCAAAACAATAACTGGATCTGAAGTCAACTTTTCCTTTAAGAGACTAAAAGCTGAAATCTCTTTTTGGGTCCATCTGAAAGTGACCTCTTTCTTTTGCGATGCGTGAAGAGGCGATGCTATCTCTGCAAAATTTCTGATAAACCTTCTATAGTAGGAACACAATCCCAAGAAGCTTCTGACATCGTGCACAGTCTTCAAGTCTGGCCATGTCTTGATAGCTTCGACCTTTGCGGGATCCATTCTTACACCATCCTTTGAGACTATGTGGCCCAGAAAGTGGATCTCTTCAAGGAAGAATTCACTTTTCTTAGGATTGACAAGCAACCTGTGACTGCGCAGCTCTTCGAACACAATGGTCAAGTGACGCCTATGCTCCTCTTCATTCTTCGAATACACAATCATGTCATCGAAGAATGTTCCAACAAACTGTTGATGCGAGCGGAACATCCGGTCCATCATTCTGTTGAACGTGGCTGGAGCATTTGTTAGCCCAAACGGCATCACTAGAAACTCATAAAGACCAAATGTCGTTCTAAACGCAGTCTTGTGCACATCCTCTGGGCTTATACGAATCTGATGGTACCCACTCTTCAGGTCTATCCTGCTGAAAATTGCAGCACCCTCTAAACGATCGAGAATATCATCAATGCGAGGAATAGGAAACCTATTCTTGATGGTATTCTTATTCAACGCACGGTAATCAATACACATGCGCCATGAGCCATCCTTCTTCTGCACTAGGAGCACTGGGGAGCAAAAGGGTGAAGAACTAGGCTGAATCAGCCCCTTCTCTAATAACTCCTCAACCTGGCCCATAATCTCTTTCTGCTGCGCCGCACTAACCCTGTAGGGAGGTCTATTTGGTGGGCTACACCCTGGCACCAAATCTATCCGATGGTCCTCAGGTCTCTCTGGCGGCAATTGCGACGGTAATGAATCAGAAAAACAGTCACTAAACTTTTGCAAAAATGCTGACCTTTCTTTATCTAACACAGATAAATTTGACTGATCACTATCTGAGACATCACGTGCAAAAATCAAGTACACAGAAAGATGATTCTTTATTACAGAAGTGATAGCAGAAGCAGATACAATAGGGACTGACTCTCCTTTAAGCTTTACATCCAAGATGTGAGTTTTGCCCCTATGCTGTACAATGATCTTTTTGTTGTAGGCATCCAAGACTCCATGCACTCGGAACATCCACGGGATCCCCAACAAGGCGTCGCAACCTTCCAGCGGCATGATGTAAAACTCTTCAGTGTCCACATACGACTGAATATGCAGACGCAGTTTTCCAATGATGGGAGTAACACACTCTGAGTGGCCAGGACATGCCAACCCTGCCTCTGCGGTGTACCCCATCTCTTCAGCTTTGATGCCGAGCTTCATAGCTAACTCTGGTGAGATAAAGTTGGCTTTGGCACCTGGATCAAAGAAGATGAGTGCCGTCTGATCCCTAACTTTACCCCATGCCCTGCATAACTCACTGGCATCTGTGCTGAGCCTGTCACCCACCATGTCTGGCACTAAACCTGCCGTGGGTTTTGGCTTCTTGCCTTTCTGGTCTTCTTTATCCTCTGAGTCAACTGGCCTTTTCCTTTGTGGACAATTGATAGAAAAGTGACCAAGCTGCTCGCATATAAAGCATTTGTTCTCAGCCATTAGGACCTTCTTTTCCTCGAGCGACTTGCGCACAAAAGGCTTCCTTTTCTGTTTCTTTGCCTGCGCTCCAGAAGTCCCAGCTGAATCCTTGTCTTTGGTGGCCTGTTCAGACCCCTGTGACGCATCAGGAGCCGTCTTCACAAAGGGCTTCTTCGCTGAATTTTTCTTTTGCTGCCCTCCTTTATCACTGCTCGGAAATCCACTGTCCTCTCCTTTCAACAGGGCAAGACCAGTGTTCGCAACTTCCATAAGCTGAGTAAGGGTAGCCACTCTATTCTTTGTACAGTAATCGCGAAGCCCTTTAGGCAACCCACAACAATACTTCTCTATCTGCTCTGTCAGTGGCACAAATCTGTAGGAGGTCACTGAGAGTAATGCTTTACAAAACCTCCTATTGTACTCCAGCAAGCTCTTGCACGAAGCTGCTGTAAGCTGGTGCCAATCTGTCAGGACATCGGCTTCAAATTCATTTGATAGCCAAGCAGATGCAAACATTTGCTTGAAGTAAACCCAAGTGGCGGGTGCCTGTCCTTGCATTAACAATGTCGTCCACCATGTAAGCGCATTGTCCTTTAAGAAAGTGGCAGCTTTCTTGACCTTCGAGGCCTCTGTAAAATTCCCTCCCGCATAAGCTGTATCAAACTGCTGGAGGAAAGTGCCTTTGTCTTATCCTCGAAACCACTGAAGGTACTGAACTTTACCGCTGCACCACCTTCTTTGTAAGCCTTCGGCTTCTCTAGTGCCCCCAAGTTGTCATACGGGATGGTCTGCAACATGGGCACTGTACTAGGCATGATCGGCACGTGTTGGCCATTCACATTTTGCGTCAGAGGTGCGATATCTGGCTGCTGTCCAGAAAAACCAGCCATGCCAAAATGACCCTGTGGCACCCCAAACTGGCCCTGGTTGCCGTGGAAACCTTGCTGCATGCCGATAGTACCATACATGGGGTTTGGTATGATGCCTTGCATACCCCCGAACACTGTTCCTGGCATGTACGGCTGACTTCCAGACGCATAACCAGCCATACTTTGGAACATTGATCCACCCCCGAAATACCCAGGATGTACCGTGGGTGGTGGAAAAACTGAGTGCATAGCCTGGTATCCAGCTCCCTATCCATTCAAAACAGCATGCTGGCTCTGAAAGGTGGCGGGCTGAACTGGCATAACCTGTGGAATAGGCGTTCTAGCCACCTGTTCAAGCACGGGAGGAACCTGCTTTGGAGCCCCCGACTCCGCAACATGCGAGTGTTCCCTTTCCTCCTGCGCCTCATGAAGTACCTTGGCTTGAGCTTCAACAAGCTCCGTACGCGGCGTAGGTTGTCTATTTTGCTGTTGCACTGGTGGCGCTTGTAAGAATTCCATAAACCTCGGATTCTGCACCAGCTGCGAAAAGACATTCACCGCGGCAACTAACTGAGTCTTAAACGCATCATCCTCAAGTTGCCCTGTCATAAAGCCCTGTACTACTGGAGGGACATTCATGTTGACAAGAGGTACAGACTGACGTGGCCGTGAGCTCTCGCCAATCTCAAAAACCATAGGAATCTCTTGCCTGTCTTGTGGAGAGGAACCCTCTTCCATAATTCCCTTCCCCTTGTCGGCCATAGTGTAATCCCCGCGTTCTTGCACTGTGTGTCTTTACCCTGAACAATCCAGGCTCACTCTTTGAGGAAAAAGTGATTGATATCCCGGCAATGGAACCATGAAACCGGCCCGTAGGGCGGTAGGCGTTGGCTTTCACCCGAAATTCTTTACTTTATACACACACACAGAGCACTTTGCAAAGAGAACCTGCGACGGGAGTTAACACTTCAACTCACACACGGCTCGGAAGCTAGAATGCTCCGAGCAGACACCGACAACCTGTAGGCCCCAAAATTGGCGCCCCTTTCGGTATTTCTTTATTCTTTAGGAGGGTAAATTACAAGGTAAGGTCTTGGGAATCCTTCACGTGTATCCACCTAGATACCATTTGATTTGGCCAAATTTCGGCAGCATAACAACCCCAAAACTTGCGCGAAACCAATTCCCCTGCTGGAACTCGCTTGCACTGTCGTATACCCTCTGATTCCTATCCAAAAACAGTAAATTCAGCACGCTGTATTTACTGGTTTTTGCCCTGTTTTCAGCCCCAAACAGTCCCCTAACTGTCCTTTGCCAGTGGGGCACGATTCCCAATGATCCTGGCGTCCGTATGGCTGAAAAACAGTCAAATTACAGCGCATACACAACGCTGATTTTGCACCTATACGGTGAGGTTATGACCCTCACCAGTGCCTGCTTTGGAGCAGCAATTAGCTACCCTTGTTCCTGCTCAAGGAGGCTCTTGCCTCAACACAAAAGCATGAACCCACACAACTGTACATCAATCAAATGAGTAGCCCTCTTGTGGGGCATCACATAACTGCACGTAGGGGAGAAAGAGAGCAGTATGTAGCGTGCGGGGCATCACTCCCGTCACCATACTGTGCATAGAGGGCAAGGTAAGCATTCCATAGCTTCTGTACCTGTTGCAATCCGCCTGTGGCTGAAAATGGCGCCCCCTTTGTTGATATGCAGCTCGTTTTTGCCTCCCAGAGTGGCAGAATCGCTCACAAGCTGACACGTCGCCCAGTTTCCGAGTTTGGGCTTTCCCTGCTAAAAATATCTCAACTGGTGCGTCAGTTGACTTCGCGGCAGAGTTGTAAAGTGTTCCCCTAGTCATACCGAAGGTAATGACGCGAACACATTTCGTGGCCCAAAATAGCAGTTCCCTAAATTTTAGGAGATGCTTCCGTTGGGCTCCCACTGGTCTTCTGACCATCTATCCTCATTGGGACCGCATCCAAAAATGCAATGTGGCCCAACTGTCGGATACTTTTTGTTGGAAGTCCCACCTTGACTTTACGCCTTAATTGAGTTCACTTCCTAGTATCCACCAACTTGCTAAGTGCGACGGGGGGACCTATATGATCTTGCTCTGAGCCTAGACATCCTCTTACCATACGAATTCCAGTGCCGACCACTTCCCGTCTGCGGGTGAATCTACCGTTCACATTGGCCATACAATGTCCGACCGTTTGCTACTTCAAGAAGAGGGTCTTAAACAAATAAAATAAACCCCATTGGAAAGAAACCAACAACCAAGGTTAGCAGTTGCCACATCTCTGTGACATGGTTAATAACTGCCACGTCCTCGTGACAGGGTCTCTGTCGGAGCAATCATCTAGACGTGCCATGTAATCGGAAAATCATCGTGATCATTCTGTGTTCTCGGGAGATCAAAAAAATGAAATCCATTTCAATATTTTCCCAGGGGCGAGTGGGTATGGGTAAAGGCTGTAACAATCCCTGTGCCTTATGCCTGTCAAACTTGACCTTCTGGCATACCAAGCAACTGCGCACAAACTCTTCCACATCCTTCTTGAGTCTCCGCCAAAAGAAATATCTCTCTACCCCTTTCATGGTGGTAGCAATGCCGCGGTGACCCGTAAAAGGTGGACAATGGCATTCAGTCATAACCTTTTCCCTCAACGGCTGTGTAACGCACAACATAGTCTTTTTCATCAAGTAGCCTTCCCGAAGGGAGTATCCAGCTATTGTCTCCCCATCCCATATCCGTGTGAAAAATATCTGCAAAATCTATATCTGTGGCATACCGATCGACCATATCCTCGAAGCTCCTACGATGTATCTCGAAGCCCCTAAACACAGTCCCAAGAAGCTTCTAACTTCATGGACATTCCTCAAATCGGGCCAATCACGGATAGTCTCTCTCTTGGCCGGGTCCATTTGCACTCCTGCTGCTGACACAATGTGTCCCAAAAAGTGTCTCTGGTAGGAAAATTCACTTTTCTTTGCATTAATCACTAACGTGTGATCTCGTAATGCCTGAAAGACTTGAAGCAGATGATCTCTGTGTTCTGCCTCATTCTTGGAGAAAACAATGATGTCGTCAAAGAAAGTGCCAACAAATAGCCTGTACTTTCAAAAAATCTTGTCCATCATCCGGTTAAATGTCGCAGGAGCATTGGTTAAGCCAAAAGGCATCACCAAAAACTCAAATAACCCTAAAGTCGTCCGAATAGTTGTCTTGTATACATCTCCTGGCGCTATCCTGATCTGAAGATATCCACTCTTCAAGTCAATCCTGCTAAAGCACGAGGATCCCTGTAACCTGTCGAGTATATCAACGAGCCTAGGAATCGGAAATCTGTTCTTGATAGTGATTTCGTTGAGAGTGCTATAATCGATGCACATTCTCCAAGATCCGTCTTTCTTCAAAACCAACAACACTGGAGAGCAATATGGTGAAGTACTAGGCTGGACAAGACCCTTTTCCAAGAGGTCTTTCATTGGGTTCATAATCTTTTCATTCTGTACTCGGCTCACGCGATAAGGTGGCCGATTCGGTTGCGTGCTTCCAAGTATCAGATCAATGGTTTGATCTTCATGCCGTCTGAAAAGCAATTGGCATGAGTGTGGAGAAAAATCTTGGCGTTCTTTTGATCAGATCAAAACATATTCAACCTTTATCCAGCGTTCAGTTCTCTCCCAAAAGAATGAGTAAGAAACTGAAGTTCATCAAGTACAATCTCTAAGCCCTTCATTTAATAAAGTCGCTCTCTCGGCCCGTAGTCAACCACGGCGTAGTTCTTGTGGTACCAAGGGATCCCAAGTAGAACGTCACTCGCGTGCCCTGAACACCCCTGTCATTGCAAACAAAGTTTGCCAATGCTCGGTGTAATGGCAACATCCCATCAGGGTGCCAGTCGAACTACCTCCGCCTGTGGCGTCAGTCTGTTGGGCGTAATTTCCAAATCGAGCCGCCAATTCCAAGTGAAAAGAAGTTGGCCTTGGCTCCTTCAAAAGAGCTTCCTGATCTTTCACTTTGCCCCAAAAGCGGCAAAGTTTGTACTTTCATTCATTAGATTCAGTGCAGGTCCCACGCCATGTGGTACCAGTTCTGCTTTTCTATCTGCCTTTTCTGCCACATTCCTCAGCTGCTCTCGAACGCTCAGGCCTGTCGTCGTCTTTATCATTCTGTTCTTTCCGTGCCTTTTTAGGGCACTTCGCGGAGATATGTCCCTGTTCCCCGCATCCAAAGCACTTCCCCTCTCTATTGAAGCGAGCTCTCTCCTCAGGAGTAAGGTTGGGTCGTGCATCATTTTTCTCTCGGTTGCTCTTTTTCTCTCTACTTTCATTCCCAGAAGTCTGTTCGGCTCGTTGTGTCATGGCCTCATCTGTGGGGTAGGTCAGACTGCCAGAGTGAATGGCAAAGCCCCGCTTCGCATGACTCATCAACTCCTGAATAGAAGCTGACTTCTGTTCCAAGCAGTGATCTCGAATATCTGTAGGTAGACCCAAGGTAAATCGCTCAATCTGTTCTCTAAACGAGATCTTCTTGAATGAAGAGGCGGGTAGAAAAGAGCTCCAGAATCTTTCACAATAAGAATTCACTGTATCGCTCTTGGTCATCCGGAGATGGTTCCAAGCAGCTCGTATATCTCGCTCAAACTCTTGACTCAACCAAGAAGAAATAAAAATCCTCTTGAATTTCAGCCATGTAACTGGCACAATCTTGCTTAATAGAAGCGTGGACCACCAAGTACGAGCATTCTCCTTAAACTAAGAGGCAGCTCTCCAAATCTTGGAGTGCTCTGAATAGCGTCCTCCCGCGAAAGCGATGTCAAACTGCTGTATAAAAGACAAAGCCTTCGAAGCATCTGAGTATCCTGAAAAGTATCAAACTTGATCGAGTGGCCACCTTCCTTAAAACTCTCGGACTTTCTTGCTTTTATCTTCAAGAAAGTCATACTAGTTGGCTTTGTAAAAATTCTTCTTGTTCGCATAAAACTTTCCGTCATCGGAATCTGAGCTGTCTGTAGACGAGTCCTTAGTAGAACTGTCAGTCTCTAGGCGAGATGTAGCCTTCTTTGCCTTTTTCTTGCCCTTTCTGAAGCTTTGTTTCTTGCTTCGCTTTTAAGAGCTAGAAGAACTGTCAGAAGAAGAAGAAGAAGAAGAACTGGGTACTCCTTCAAATCGAACACGCTTCTTCTGTTTCTTTGCCTTGTCAAAAGTCGATTGACGACCCAAATATCCCGGGAAGTCAACGCTTTTCTTCTGCTTTTTTTTTGCAGTGCTTTTTGGCTTTCTTTTGCGCATCAAAAAGTTGACCAATCCGTGCATAAACCACGTTCTCCAGTTCCTTCTCCATATATTTTCTTGGAGGCAGAAGGTTTCTTGAGAGCGGGTTTCGGGAGTGGTGTTGTGGTTCTTTGCCACTCCATCTGTACCTCTTCCAAAGAGGTCTGGTTCATATATTTTGCCATCTTCGGGTCCTTGGCAAAATTGAGCATCATCTTTGTTGCATCGCCGATCAACTGGTGACGCTCCATCTCTCGCCGCTCCGCCTAAGTAGGCCAAGGCGGGCCATACTCTCTGCCGGAATCTTCGTTGTGATCCCTGCTCGCATCTTGAGATGCAGAGGGAGTCGATTGATCATTGCCTGAAGCCATAGGTGCCGCGGAAAAAAAATTCGGGGATCGGATTTCCCGTAGAAGAGAAATCGGCCGTGCTCTGATACCACTGTAACAGACTTGGACACTCCAAGTCAAGAATCAACCGCGACAGCACCAAATAACCACTTCAAAACAATTCACAGATCACAATAGATTTGCACTGGCCCGGTGGAGTTCCGTGCCTAGAGATATTGGCCCCAAAGACTGGCGCCCCTTTCGGTATTTCTTTTTGTATTAATCAATCATCGAAGTACAAGAGAGTGGTTAGGGTTTCACTCTCAGACTCTGCGTCCAGATACTTTGAGAAGTGAAGCCCTCACCACTTATTTAAAGATACAAGGGATGCCCAAAAGCAGAGCCCCAAAAGCTTTTAAAATAAAAAGCATCAGTTCTCTCTCTTTCTTAGAGAGTCTTTTCTCTTTTTTTATTAAAAAAAAAAAAACAAGATTCGCGTCGCTCATCATTTTCAAAAAAAAAAAATAGCCCCTACGATTTCCGGAAATTAGGGTTTCTGGCAGAAATTAGGGTTTGCAGGAATTTTAGGGTTTCTGTTGTCCGCCATGTCATCACTTTGTGACACTCTTGCTCACTGGCGACGTTACAACTCGGAGCCGATTTCACGGTCTTCACTGATCATCAAAGTTTACACTTTGTCACAGAAGCAGCTTTCGGAAAAGCAGATGCGATGGGCTAACATCTTGTCACAGTTTCACTTCCAGATCGTCCATGTTCAAGGGCAGAAAAACTTGGCGGCAGATGCATTGTCTCGGAAGTCCCTAGTCTTGGCTATTTCTGCGATTCATCGTAGAAGCTTCGAGGGTTTGGGAGGCATAATTGAGGGCAATTACAATTCTTTCAAGAGGGGGGTATGTCACAAACTGGTGACGTGGCAGAGCCCCCCGAACACACACCCTAACAAGTTGTTATGGCCAAGGGACGAGGGGACCTTGGAAATAATAAAAAAATAAAAGAAAAGCATTGGCGGGCTGGCAATACGGATCGCCACAATTTATGCTCGCTGACGTGGCATACCGTACGGATCGCCGCGATTTACGGACAGCAGTACAAATGCTTCGCGTTTTGCGTTGCCAACTTTTGGAGATTATTGCTTTTGAGTTGAGAAGCTTTTGGGGCTCTGCTTTTAGTATCCCTTATAAAGTGTTTAAAAGAAGCCTTAAGGACTCACTTCTCAGAGCATCTGGACGCTAAGACTGAGAGTGAGCACCCGCGGGCTCAGTTGTACTTTGCACATAGCTTAATATAAAAATAAACACCGAAAGGGGCACCGGTCTTTGGGGCCAATACCTCTTGGCACGGAACTACACCAAGCCGTGTCGTCTCTCTTTTGTTCTGTCAATTAATTTGAAGTGAATCTTTGCTGTGTCACGATAGAATCTTGACTTAATGTGTCCAAGTTTGTTACATGCTCAAGTATGAAATTATGTCTATAACTTGCAAGTGTCTTGGAAACTAGTTCTTGAAGGGCATTCCATTGTTTTGCAACACTAAGTATTAACACTGATTTTACAAACCTAAAAAAGGTCATCTTTACAAAAAGAGCAAAGAATTTTATGATTATTTTTGACAAAAAATTTACAACTTAGAACTTACCATAATTCTCTCCATAGGGCTTGTATTTTGACATGGAGAAAAATCCAATGTTTTCTTTCCCTTATAACCAACCTATGGTAAAAGCAAGGTGTAAAAAAACTCTTTCTAGCTTGACACGTAAGTTACCAAAACTTTGGTAGGAAAACAGGACACTTTAGTGTCTCAAGACACTTAAGTGCCCAATTACAAACGACTAATCACACCCCTTCGCCCTACGGTTGCGACTTTTTCTCCGATGGTTGCAGCTCTTCGTCGAAAGGATGTGTCTTTACGTCTAAAGTCGCGTCTCTTCACCATGAGACGTGTCTCTTCATCTCCTATACAAGGAGCCTATTGTACTCGATTTTAAAGCATTCATTCAATTAATCAAACATACATTCAGTCTCTTGAGTCTCAATTTGATCTTAAGTATGAAGTTTTAAGTCTTATTTATAGGATTAGCATCACTAATCCCCACAGTGGTATCAAGAGCAAAATTTTTCTCGGGCCCCTGGACTTGGCGTTTGAAACCGGCCCGTAGGGCGGTAGGCGTTGGCTTTCACCCGAAATTCTTTACTTTAGACTTACACACAGAGCACTTTACAAAGAGAACCTGCGACAGGAATTAACACTTGAATACACACACGGCTCGGCAGCTAGAATGCTCCGAGCAGACGCCGACAACCTGTAGGCCCCAAAATTGGCGCCCTTTCGGTATTTCTTTATTCTTTAGGAGGGTAAATTACAAGGTAAAGTCCTGGGAATCCTTCACGTGTATCCACCTAGATACCATTTGATTTGGCCAAATTTCGGCAGCATAACAGCCCCAAAACTTGCACGAAACCAATTCCCCTGCTGGAACTCGCTTGCACTGTCGTATACCCTCTGATTCATGTCCAAAAACAGTAAATTCAGCATGCTGTATTTACTGGTTTTTGCCCTGTTTTCAGCCCCAAACAGTCCCCTAACTGTCCTCTGCCAGTGGGGCACGATTCCCAATGATCCTGGCGTCCGTACGGCTGAAAAACAGTGAATTTACAGCGCATACACAGCGCTGATTTTGCACCTGTACGGTGAGGTTATGACCCTCACCAGTGCCTGCTTTGGAGCAGCAGTTAGCTACCCCTGTTCCTGCTCAAGGAGGCTCTTGCCTCAGCACAAAAGCATGAACCCACACAACTGTACATCAGTCAAATGAGTAGCCCTCTTGTGGGGCATCACATAACTGCACGTAGGGGAGAGAGAGAGCAGTGTGTAGTGTGCAGGGCATCACTCCTAGCACCACACTGTACATGAGAGGGAAAGAAAGCACTCCATAGCTCTTAACCTGTGACAGGTTGCAAATGAGGCCTCTCCCAGCTTAAAAATCAGCGCCCATTTTTCTGCAAGAGGAAAGTGCATGAAAATTCGACACTTGGCGCATTTACAAGCATTTGCCCGTTTCGGGTTCGCCGCTTAAAAATATCCTGACCGGTTGCCCAGTTGACTTCACGGCAGAGTTATAAAATGTTCCCCTAGTCATACCGGAGGTAATGACGTGAACACATTTCACGGCCCAAAATAGCAGTTCCCTAAATTTTAGGAGATGCTTCCGTTGGGCTCCCACTAGTCTTCTGACCATCTATCCTCATTGGGACCGCATCCAAAAATGCAATGTGGCCCAACTGTTGGATACTTTTTGTTGGTAGTCCCACCTTGACTTTACGCCTTAATTGAGTTCACTTCCTAGTATCCACCAACTTGCTAAGTGCGACGGGGGAACCTATATGATCTTGCTCTGAGCCTAGACATCCTCTTACCATACGAATTCCAATGCCGCACACTTCCCGTCTGCGGGTGAATCTATCGTTCACATTGGCCATACAATGTCCGACCGTTTGCTACTTCAAAAAGAGGGTCTCAAAACAAATAAAATAAACCCCATTGGAAAGAAACCAACAACCAAGGTTAGCAGTTGCCACATCTCTGTGACATGGTTAATAACTGCCACGTCCTCGTGACAGCATCTACCTACGCTCGTCGTTGCCTACCCTACCCGCAACCCTCACCTCCTGTGTTGTATGGCAGCAGCGGAAAGATGGTGCACTTCGACTACGCGTATGAGGTAACTAATTTAATTCTACGCATATAAAAGCAACATAAACAGAAAGGGACAGCCATGAGTGTGTGCAATGGACCCGGCAAAATTATGTACCCGTTCGCTTCTCCGTGCTCGCACCCTTTCTAACGAAAGGTCATCACGATCGGCCACTTCTCCTACGAATGGTCACACCCATTGGGCAACAAATTCGTTGGCGTCCAATCCCTTGGGCAGCAAACTTCTCTGGCGCCGAATCCCTTCCCAAGCAGCAGCATTGAGCAATGTTTGACGTTTTATTTGCTGGGTGATTACGCGCACGGCGGATTTGTCTTCTTTTGCGCTGGCAATGCTTACTTTGGCTGAAAGTTACGATAAGAGTTTTTAACGCTCGCTGCACCTTGTAATAGCCTATATTTTTTTTGAAGTTGCCCACCGGCCCCAAAATTGGGTAGCCGGCCAAAGGGGGTGACTTGGCATTAATTAACCCAAAAGAGAACTTAATAAAATGAAAGCCAGCAAAATCTCTCTACGTACCATCCTTCCAAAGGATTTCTCCAACGCTGGCATTGTTGCGCACATTTCCCCTTGAGGCGAGTCATGCGTATCGGCCTTGCCCTCCTCATGGATGATGACACCTATGATGTGCCAATTCCGTACTTGTCGTACATAGACACTGCCTGAAGAAATCCTTCCAGAGAATCCTCTTTTGCCTCTGCCGGCTCCTGAACCAGAACATTTTTCCGCCCGCGAGCTAATAATCATAGCACATCCTCCAGAACCCATTCCAACCAGAGTTTCCGCTCTAGGAGCACCCATCCTAGAACCATTTCGAGAACCTGCTCCTGCACCTACTCGAGTTTCCTCTAAGGCGTAACCATGCCGCCATCACACCATGGAGAAGGTCAATCTGAGGATGCCCTTGCTCTTATCAAGGAACAAATGGCAACACTTTCCACAAGCGTCACCTCAATCAACACTCGCCTAGAGCAAATGCAAACGCAAAACTCATCACGGACTAATCATACTGCTTCTCGGACTACACATGTTGCTTCGATACCTTCTTCCGAAGCTTCTGTGGACAAACAAAACGAACCAGATCCAACAGATGAGGTAGACAATCGTGAACTTCAATTACTTTATAAAAAATTCAATGCTGCACAGAAGAAGAAATTGGATGTTAAACTGCCTAAGCCCTATAATGGTCGCAGTAACAAGTGCATGCTAGACCAATGGCTATTCAAAATGGAGGTCTACTTGTCCAACACGGATTTGATAGAAAGCAAATAAGTAGCACTTGCTAGTTCTCTGCTCAAGGACTCAGCATTTCTGTGGTGGCAACAACGGGTTGCTGATGGGAAACACACACCTTCTTGGGACAAATTTCAGCATGCTATTCGCAAGGTGTTCGAACCTACCAATGCGGATTTTCATGCCCGGTCCTCTCTTCGCCGCCTGAGCCAGATTGGTTCCTTGGCCACATATATCACAGAGTTTCAGAGACTAACTCTGTAGATAGAGAATCTCAGCCTCTGATAAACTACACAGTTCATTGACCGGCTTGAACCAACCCTGAAGGAGGATGTACACAAATACAACCCTATCACCTTAGATGCTGCAATTGTCTATGTGGAACGTCTTGGCGATAATCGACGCCCTGCATGGAATTTTCTCCCTGGTGATCGATCTTCACATAGCGCTCGCTTTTCACAGCGCGATCGTAGAGAACGCTATAGCCAAAGTCAGCAGCATCAATCTCAGTGCCTAATTCAACTTCAAGATTCTACTCTCAAGATCGGCAATATCAAAGAAGATCTTTTTCAAATACTCCACTTGATCGTGGTAAAGGACGTGATTTTTCTCAAGATCGGCATTCCAATAGTCAGCAAGGCTCTTCGTCAAATGTTTCTTCGACTTCATATACAATTTGTGGTAGTGACCATAGATGGTATCAATGTCCAAAGAGACCAAATCCGTCTAATTTGAAAAAAAATTCCAACACGGAAACATTATCGAATTTTGAACAACCAGCCTTTGCTGAAGATAAAGCAAAATTTGTGGTCAATACAACTCATGTCTCGGCGGATACGACCATTCTTGTGAAGCATGCTCAATGTGATTCTTCAGTTTTTTGGAGCTTCTTTCAAAGCAAGTTTTGAGCCTTCTTGTAACTCTCAATGGTCGCTCCATCAATGTTTTGGTGGCCAGCGGATATTCTAATAACTTCGTCAGCACCCAGATAGTTCAACAGCTTGGTTTGCCAACTCAGAAGACATCTCACTTATATGATGTGGAGTTAGCAGATAGATCAATTTTAACTTGTGATGAGACAGTTGCAGTTCAATGTTCAAAATTATGCAGATCAATTGGATCTCGAAGTCATGCCTCTATCTTATTACGACATGATTCTTTGTCAACATTGGTTATTCCAATATGATCCAACAATTAGCTTTCGAGGACATACTATCAGTTTGTTCAAAGATGGACATGATCTGGTTTTACACAGGCTTTATCATGCGGAACGAGTGATTGGAGCCTCACGTGTACAAGTCAAACAACATGATACAGTGGATTATGAAATGAATATGATCTCCGATGCAGTTAAAAATTATGTTTGATTAAATTTTGAATTCATTAACTTCTGCTGAAACAATTGATGAAGACAAAGATGATTTCGAGCAAGAAATTTTTTTAAGTGATACTTCGTTAACAGATAAAGATAAGGACATAGTTGCAGATTCTGAGTCAGAAGATGATGATTATGCTTTCTTTGATTCTTTGTTGGATGATGATATGCCAATCGCAAGTCAAGAAGTGACAGTTTTTAGAGACAATTCTGAAGAATTTTGGGATTCATTGTTGGAAAATGATTGCAATCTCAATCCAAAATCCTCTCCAGTGATTAGTAAAGTTGAAGTTACCCCCTTCACCGAATGCCTTGAGAAGATTTCCTCTTCACCAAATATTTCACAGTTATTGGAGGATTTTGAACCAGAAGTCTTACATCACATGAAGGATTTTGAAGATCAATCCCTTGTTCCAGTCAACCTAATTAAACCAGATTCTTCTAAAAAGTCTTTGAACGATGCAATGACATGGGATTTAGCAGTGAAAGCAAAAATCTCTAGCAAGAAGCAAAGGTTCAAGACAAAGGTTTCAAATAACTCAAAGACTTGAGATTTTCGAAGATTCAATACTTTTCCAGAGTTCTATCAACATCAGAAGTCATTCCTATAACCGAGGCTATCATTTTAAATGGGAGAGAATGTCACGATTGTGACTATTGTACAGTATTACATCTACTCCTAGTTGCAAATACCCAAAGTGCCATGCCAAAGAGGACTCGTACGCTTGGATTGTCACGACCTTTCGCTCAAGAGACATGCCTCTTTGCCAAAAGCCACACTCCTTCGACGACTGGTCACACCGCTTCGCTCTACGGCTACGACTCTTCGTCCAATGGTTGCATCTCTTCGCCGAGTAGATGTGTCTTTACGTGTAAAGTCGCATCTCTTCACCATGAGACGTGTCTTTTCATTTGTGTCTCTTCGTCTCCTATATAAGGAGCCTATTGTACTCAGTTTTAAAGCATTCATTCAATCATTCAAACACACATTCAGTCTCTTGAGTCTCAATTTGATCTTAAAAATGAAGTTTTAAGTCTTAATTATAAGATTAGCACCACTAATCCTCACAGTCATACAAGCACTTGAACCCAAGGTATTCCCACGTCCGTTCTAGATCTCAGACTCGATAGAACTCGGGAGCCTCTTGTTATGTGTCACAAAGTGATGACGTGGCATGACCACCCAGATACCTCTGGCAGATGAAAAGTCATTTTTATAAGTTGTCCAAATGATGGGTCCCTTTCGACAGGGCACAAGGGACCCTAGAGGTATTGGGCCCAAAGTCTGGCACCCCTTTCGGTATTTCTTTACCATTAATCATTACAAAGTACAACTACCGAGGTACCTCTGCTCTCAGACTCTGCGTCCAGATGCTTTGCAAAGTGAGGCCTCAGAGATTCTTATAAGCACTACAAGGGATGCCCAAAAGCAGAGTCCCAAAAGCAATCACATGAAAAGCTTCAACTCAAAAGCATCTAACCCAAAAAGCTGCCAGCGTAATTTTCGGAAATCCGTACAGCTCAAAACGCGAAAATCTGTACTGCTATCAGGTCAGCACCTGTCAGTGCAATTTTCGGAGGTTTCCATATAGTTGTCCGCGTCAAAAGTCCGCCTGCCCATTAATTCCTAGTGTCCCTTGGACCCTGTCGAAAGGAACCCATCAGGAAGTGCATGCGCAGTGGCAGAAAACCACAACACCACCCCCAAAACCCGCTCTCAAGAAACCTTCTACTCACAAGAAATATTCAAAAAAGGAATTAGAAGAGGTGGTTGATGCACGGATTGCTCAACTTTTTGACGCGCAAAACAAAGCTAAAAAGCATGGCAAAAAGCAGAAGAAAGGCACTCACTTCCCGCGTTATTTGGGTCGTCAGTCGACATTTGAAAAGGCAAAGAAACAGAAGAAGCATGTTCGATTTGAAGAAGTACCCAGTTCTTCTTCTTCTCACAATTCTTCTAGCTCATCTGACTCGAGCGAAGCGGACTGCAAAGGCAAAAACCGAAGCAAGAAACAACGCTTCGGAAAGGGCAAGAAAAAGGCAAAGAAGTCTAAATCTCGCCCAGTGAGTGACAGTTCTACAGAGGACTCGTCTACAGACAATTCAGACTCTGACGACAACAACTTTTTTGCAAAGAAGAAGAATTTTTATAAAGCCAACCAATATGACTTTCTGGAAGATAAAAGCAAGAAGGTCTGAGAGTTTAAGGTAGGTGGACACTCAATTAAATTTGACACATTTTCGGGATATAGAGATGCTTCGAAGGTTTTGTCTTTTGTATAGCAGTTTGACATCGCTTTCGCAGGAGGACGCTACTTAGAGCACTCTAAGATTCGGAGAGCTGCCTCTTACTTTAAGGGGGATGCTCGAACTTGGTGGTCCACGCTTCTTTTAAACAAGACTGCGCGAGTTAAAGGCTGAAATTTAAGGAGATTTTTATTTCTTCTTGGCTTACTCAAGAGTATAAACGCGATATACGAGCTGCTTGGAACCATCTTCAGATGACCAAGAAAGATACAGTAGACGCATATTGCGAGAGATTTTGGAGCTCTTTTTTACCCGCCTCTTCATTCAAGAAAACCTCATTTAGAGAACAGATTGAGCGGTTTATCTTGGGTCTACCTACAGAGATCCGAGTTCACTGCTTGGAACAGAAGTCAGCTTCTATTCAGGAGTTGATGAGTCGTGCAAAACGGGGTTTTGCCATTCACTCTGGCAATCTGACCTACCCCACCCATGAGGTTATGACACAACGAGCCGAACAGACTTCAGCAAATGGAACTAGAAAGAGAAAGAGCAAACCAAGAAAAGAAGGATCCACGACCCAAGCTTACTCCTCAAGAGAGAGCTCGCTTCATCACGAAGGGGAAGTGCTCCGGATGCGGGAACCTGGACATATCTCCGCGAAGTGCCCTAAAAAGACACAAAAAGAAAAGAATAACAAGGACAACGAAAGGCCTGAGAGTTCGAGAGCAGCTGAGGAACGTGGAAGAAAAGGCAAGACGAAAACAGGACTAGTTCCAGATTGTGTGGGTACAGATCCCAACGCAATGCGGCCTGTACAACGTAGAGGGCGATACTATTTCAATTACCTGTTAACTTTACACAGAGCACTAAGAAGGGAAGAGAACACAGTTGCGTCCAGCAGCTAGAATGTCACTGTGCACACGAGACCGACACCCTGTAGGCCCCAAAGACTGGCGCCCCTTTCGGTATTTCTTTATTCAAATTAAGGTAGACGATCCGACCACTTAGCACAAGCTTTCACAAAGCTGTCCAAACCTGGCGAGGGCTAAAAACGGAGGTTTTCGACCTGATTTTGGCAGCATAACGGAGCAAAAACCCCTGTAGGTCAAAAGCACCTGGCTAGGACGGATTCCCTCGCTCTCTCGAAGCTTTCTGGTGAGCTGTCACAGAAATTCAGCGGGCTGTAATTCCCTGTTTTTCACTGCCGGGTGCCCAAAAGCCTGTACACGCATCCCAAGGCTCTCACGAAGCTCCCCCGGGGTTCCCTTGCAGTTTAGGTGCGAAACCCTAAACCTGCAGAAAAACACAGCAGGCTGTAATTCGCTGTTTCGGATCGTTTTTAGCGGAGCGAACACATCTACGCATGTCCCAAGGGCTCCCCAACGCAATGGGACAATTCCCCTGTGAATCGGACGAATTTTCACACGAGAAAACTCTCCAAACTCGCAATCTTTCTCGATGGAACTGTGCATACCTGTGGGGGATTAGCAATTAGCTAATCCGGTTCCTGTTCACAAGGCTCTTGCCTTGGCAAACGCGCATAAACTCCCAGAACTGTACATGTTCATCTGAGTAGCCCAACTAGTGGGGCATTACCATATGTGCCAAAGGGGAGAGAGAGATGCACGAGAGCAAATCATCGCGCTACATGAGACATAGGAGAAGGCAAGCTTTCCATTAAAGTTGTAGACCTGCACCCACTACTAACACACACTGTAGGTCACTTCATGCAAAAATCAGCCTCCTCTCTCAAATTGGGCGCCCCCTCTTGCTGATGGAAGTGGAAAATCCACCTAGAACCGACCTGTGTCCAGTTTTCCCCTTTTGAGTTAATTCCCTAGTTCCCACTGACTGATAAATTTATAAGTGACTTTTCGAGTGGCCCAGACTTCATTTGGCGCACACAGGCTTCCATACTCATCAGAATTCAGTGCTAACTGGCCCGACAAGTCCCAGACTGACCGACCCAGACTCCCGCTGTGAGAAACCTATTCGGCTGCAGCCGTTCCACACTGGCCATGCAATGTCCACTTGCACCTTTTCAAGGGTTCCGGGGAAAACAAGTAAAAATAAAATAAATAAAAATATCTAGTACTTATTTACGGAAGGCAACAGGAAAAATACACCTCCTGGTGACACACCCCACCCTTGAAATACTGAAAGCGACCTTGCTTGCATGCCAATAATACATGCGGTATCTGTTGATATCACACATATTCTATGATGGGAATCCAAGATATACATGCTTCTGGAAATGTAGCGTTGGACGATTAAACAATCCCACCAACCTGGCTACGACACATATATCAAGCATAGAAGCCTTCTAGTGTACTCTGAAGCACAAACTTCTCTAGCTAAATTCTGTATGGAAAGAGTAGATACAATTGATTAACTACTCTCTTGAGCATCATGAACCGTGCTCTTGCCTTGCTCCAGAAAAGGCTACATCAAGTCACTGTGGGTTCCATCTGAAAGGCTTCAAGATACAATTGCAATAGCTGAGGTGAATCAACCAATTCAGACTCTTCCATCCATTTGGCATCCAATGATGGATAGTGCTTGAACTTCACCAAATAGCGTCTTGCAACCTTTCTTTCTTTCTGTGCCAATATTTGTTCAGGATCAAGGATTTCATCCAATTCTTCCACTTCGGGTTGTTCCTCATCAAGCATATTCTCTGGCACATGACCAACAAAGGGCCTTGGAAGGCTGACATGAAAAGCATTATGTATTTTCCAGCCTTCTGGTAGCTTTAACCTGTAAGCTACATCGCTGATCTTTTATGAAATCTTAAAAGGACCATGATATCACATACTGAGCTTAGGAAACAAGCGTTCCTTGCCTTTCCTTTTCCTTAACCTGGCCTTTTCAAAGCGCAAAAGCACCCAATCACCAAGTGAAAATACAAGTTCACGACGGTGACGATCAGCAGCTTTCTTTTGTTTAGCCTAAGTCTTCTCAAGAGCAATCTTTATCTTCCTGTATGTTTCATCCATATCTTGCACATACTTATCTGCCTCAAAAATCTTGTCCTTAGTCTGCAAAATGGGTGGGACTTTCTTCCCTCCTTCCACTATCTCAAATGGTGCCTTACCTGTTGACGTATGCACAGTGTTATTGTAAGCATATTCAACCAATAGAAGATGGTGTTCCCAAGTTGCCTTGTGCTCTGACACATAACATTTGAGCAGGTCCAAGACAGTAGAATTTGCCTCTTCTGACTGTCCATCAATTTGCAAATGAAACGAAAAAGAGAACTTTAGCGTAGTGCCCATGTTCTCAAACAATGCCTTCCAGAAAAGACTCGTCATACGTGGATCCCTGTCACTGACAATTGACTGAGGCATCCCGTGGTATTTAAAGATATTGCTCATGAATATCTTGACCATGTGTTCTGGCTTTATCTTCTTCCTCACAGGAATGAAATGGGCCTGTTTACTGAACTTACAAATGATAGTCCAAATCCCATCATTGCCTGTTTGTGTTCTTGGAAGATCAAAGATAAAGTCCATTGCTATGCTTTCCCATGGCCTATCTGGGATCGGCAATGGCTGCAACAATCCCGGTTGCTTTTGTCTGTCAAATTTGACTTTTTGGCATACTAAGCATGATCTTACAAATGTGTCAACATCTTGACGCAAAGCTGGCCAATAGAAGAATGCCTCAAACCCTTTCACTGTCGCATCAATTCCAAGATGCCCAGCATAAGGTGGAGCGTGACTTTCCATCAAAATCTTTGGCCGTAACTGTTTAGTAACGCATAACTTTCCATGCATTATGAGAAAGTCATTCTTAAGCATATAGTGCTCATGATGTTGCCCATCAACAAGCCGGTCATAGATCCTTGCAAAATCTGAATCTTCAGCATATTGTGTCTTCATTTTGTCTAGTTCACAATGGTACGGAATTGACACTGCTGAAATTTGGGGCTTTCGTGACAACGCATCAAACCACCACGTTCTTTTCCCTTGCACATGCACAATCTGAAAATGGAACATTGACAAGATGTTTGCCCATCGCATGTGCTTCTCAGACAACTTCGTCTGTGTGAGAAAATATCGCAAGGTTTGATGATCCGTTTGGACAACAAAATCAGCCCCTAGCAGATAGTGTTTCCAACTAGTGAGAGCATGCATTACTGCCAGCAATTCTTACTCATAGACTTGCAAGTTTCTTTCAGTCTTCAAAAGAATTCTGCTCTCATATGCGACTACTCAGCCATTCTGCATTAGAACTGCACCGAGACTATGGCCACACACATCACACTGAACCACAAAAGGTTTTGAAAGATCTCGCAAAATGATTACCGGATCTGAAGTGAGCTTCTCTTTCAAGTGTTTGAACGCTAAAATTTCCTTGGCTGTCCACTTGAAAGTAACTCCTTTTCCTTGTAGTGCATGGAGTGGAGAAGCAATCTCAGCAAAATTTCGGATGAACCTCCTGTAGTAGGAACATAAGCCTAGAAAGCTTCGGATGTCATGTACGGACTTCAAGTCTGGCCATGATCTTATTGCTTCCACTTTAGCGCGATCCATGCGTACCCCATTCTTTGAAACAATGTGCCCAAGGAAGTGAATCTCTTGCAAAAAGAATTCACTCTTCTTCGCATTAATGAGTAGCTTGTTCTTACATAACTCATTGAAAACTGCAGCCAAGTGATCCCTATGCTCCCCTTCAAACTTCGAATAGACAATCATGTCATCAAAGAAGGTACCCACGAAGTTTCTATGTGGTCTCAAAATTATGTCCATCATTCTATTAAATGTGGTAGGAGCATTTGTGAGACCATATGGCATGACAAGAAACTCATAGAGACCAAATGTTGTCCTGAACGCAGTCTTATGGACATCTTCTGGCCTAATGCGTATCTGATGATACCCACTCTTTAGGTCTATTCTTGTAAACAATGACGCTCCCTCAAGCCGATCAAGAATGTAATCTATCCTCGGTATGGGGAACCTGTTCTTGATGGTATTCTTATTCAAGGCGCGATAGTCAATGCACATACGCCATGAACCATCCTTCTTCTGCACTAAAAGTACAGGCGAACAAAAAGGGGATGAACAAGGCTGAATCAGCCCCTTCTCTAAAAGCTCCTTGACCTGACTCATAATCTTTTTCTGCTGGGCTGCACTAACCCTGTATGGTGGTCTATTCGGTGGACTAGAACCTGGCACAAGATGTATGGTATGATCCTCAGGTCTCTCAGGAGGTACCTCCCCTGGCAAAGAGTCCGAAAAACAATCATTGAAACCACTCAAAAAAGTTGACCTGTCTTTATCTAAGGTAGACCAATTAGATACAACTTGAGGTACTTCTTTTGCAAGGATCAAGTACGCAGAAAGATGATTCTTTATTACATATGAAATAGTAGAAGCAGAAACAACTGGAACAGACTCGCCTTTAAGCTTTACATCAAGGACATGAGTCTTTCCTCTATGTACAAGGGTAATCTTTTTGTTGTAAGTATCCACCATAGCATGCAACCTGTAATATCATGGGATACCCAGTAACACGTGACAGCCCTCAAGTGGCATAATATGAAATTCTTCCGCATCCACATAGCTCTGAATGTGCAGACGAAGCTTCCCCAAAATGGGAGTAACGGGCTCTGAATGACCTGGGCATGCCAAACCTGCTTCCCCTGTCATACCCATCTCCTCTGCACGAATGCCCAACTTTGATGCCAATTCTAGTGATATGAAATTTGCACGGGCTCCAGGATCAAAGAAAACCAGCACTGTGTTGTCTCTAACTTTGCCCCAAGCTCTGCACAACTCCATCGCATCTGTGTTTGGCTAGTCTCCAACCAAATCTGGAACAAGTCCTGCACTTGGCTTTGGCTTCTTCCCTTTATGGTCCGACTTGTCCTCCTTATCCTGTGACTTCTTCTAAGAGCATTCATTTGCAAAATGTCCTTCCTATTCACAAATATAGCATTTCTTGGCCTCCCTAGGAGCTTTCCTTTCTTCAAAAGTTTTGCCAGAAAAATGCCTTTTTTGCTCTTGTCCTCGTCCCGAAGAAGATTTAAACTGCTTCTTGGACGTATCACCTTCTTCAGTGGAGGGCTTCTTTGCGGAAGGCTCAGAAGGCTTTGCTGCAACATTGCCCTTGGCTGAAAACTGTTTGCCCTGGGCCCCTTTCTTGTGGCTATTAAATCCATCGGAATCTCCCTTCGACAAATTGTTGGCCACTCTTGCATTCTCTATCAACTGAAACATATTCATGACAGTAGTCTTTATGCAATAGTCCCTGATTTTCTTGGGCAATCCACAACATTACTTCTCAATCTGTTCTCACAATGGCACAAACCTATAAGAGGTGACTGGCAACAGTGCGGCCCAAAACTGTTTATTGTATTCTTCCAGATTCGCACACTGTTTAGCATTCAACTCGTGCCATTCTGTCATCACATCCACTTCGAAAGTGTTTGTCAGCCATGCAGGAGCAAAAAGCTGTTTGAATTGGACCCACGTTGTTGGGGCTTGACCCTGGTTCAACAATGCGGTCCACCATTGAAGCGCATTCCCTTTCAAAAAAGTGGCAGCCTTGCGTATCTTTGAGGATTCCGTGAAGTATCCTCCAGCATAAGCTGCATCGAACTGCTGTATGAAGGTCAAAGCCTTCAATTGGTCCTCAGTTCCTCTAAAAGTTTCAAGCTTCACTCCCTGTCCACCTTCCTTGTAATCCTTAAGCTGACTCAAAGGAGCCACATTATCATAAACAGATGCTTGTAACAGTGGTGCTCCATGATTGTTCATTCCAACACTCGCATCAACTGTTTTACCTGTGGTATCTGCATTTGGTACGTATGGCTGCTAAAACCAGCCATACCAAATTGTGTTCCGGGCACTCGAAACTGCCCATAGGCACCCTGAAAACCTGGTTGGACACCCATGTTCGCGTACATAGGGTTACCCATGCCTGTTTGCATTGTCCCGAACACATTCCCTGGCATATAACCTGTGGAAGGTCCAGCCATAGCTTGAAACACTGAACCACCTCCAAAATAACCAGGATAAGTATTAGGTAATGGAAGGGTCTGACGCATAGCGTGTTCATTCCTCCCTTGACCATTCACAAACGGTTCCTCTCCACCTAAAGCAAGTTGCTTTGGATCATTGGACACCGCTAGTTGCTCAACCACATGGGCTTTCCCTCGAGCATCATGAGTCCTCTGCGCATTGAAAATCTCCTTTTCCTGCAACGGCTCAGTCATGCCCTGTGTAGGAGGCTGAAAACCCTGTGTCGGAACATGTAAGAACTCCTGCATCCTTGGGTTGTTAGCCAACTGCTGAAACATGTCCATGCAACAACGCAGTTGAGTTCTAAACAACCTGTCCTCTTCTTGAAGATATACCTAGATGAATCCAAGATAAGCCCAGATTCACCCTTAAAGGAAAGTGCAAGGTATAGACCCATGGTAGTCACCCACAAGACAATATAACCATCAACCTGTCCTCTTCTTGAAGAGTTGAAGGAATTTTCTTTGTGCCATGTGAGGAAGATCCCTCTTCAGGTACCTCAACAGGCAACTTCTCAGCAAGAACCCTTCATTGATGGCGTTTTTCCTCCAAGCAAGGACTCAAATCCCCTAGCGTTTTTCATCAAGCATCCTCGCCAGGCATCCTTAGCCCCTAGCGTTTTTCATTAGCAAGTTTCACCGCAGAAGACCTCCGTTTTCAAGAACCCCCAAGTTGCCCATTTTGCATGGCGATTTTCAGCAAATAAGCCAACAGCAGATTTCAGCCTTGACCACCATAAAGACCACCAGTTTTCAGCCATCAGAGATCAGCAACCATCAGCGTTTTTGGTCCCGGTGAAGTTCACCAATAGCAGCAAATCAGCCGCAGAATTCAGCCATTAGCGTTTTTGGACAGCAATACATAAGTGTCAGATTTCAGCCCTTAGATCGGTCTCGCCATCCCCGTCGTCGTCATCGATCTACCCTAGACTTGCATCAGTCACATGCATTCAGTTTGTACAAGTCTATGCAATCAATAGTAGACCACTCTCGCCGACGAGAGTGGGGCCTTCGGAGGAGGGTTTTACAACGTCTTGGTGTCGTATTTCTCTTCTCTCTCTATCTCTCAGTCTCATACACTTGCACGCACATTGTCCATTCACTTGTTTGTGATCATTGCACTCTCTCATTAAGAACGGAAGGCTCTACCTTCCATAAGAACGAAAAGGGACCTTGAGCACAGTTTGGAGCACTCATCTTGAGCAAAGTTCAAACATTCATTCCACTGCACCTTACACATTTGGGCGAAGGGTTGTGACCGTTCGAGAACAGGAGTCCTTCTGAGTTGGTCACACTTCGCATCTGCGTCTGTAATGAATCAAGAAGAGTGTAGCAAGTCACAATCGTGACATGCTTGGTATTGCTGAGGTACTGAAGGGTATTGCGATAGATGCTGAGGGGTATTGTCACAACTGATAGCGTGGTATGCCCAACTAATAAGTTGTGCCAACTTATGGACAACTGTCGAGGGGCCAAAGGGACTAGGCAGTAAAAACTGCGTAGAAGACTGCTCACGTGGCAGTTGTACTAACGCCGCAACTCGCGTTGACAGTTGACGTGGCTGTACGGATTTCCGCAGGCACTGACTGCTTTTGGCTGCCACCTTTTGGGATTGAGTTGCTTTTGAGTTTCATGCTTTTAGGGCTCTGCTTTTAGCACCCTTGTAAAGTTTATAAGTGACCCAAGGGGACTCACTTCTCGGAGCACCTGGACACAGAGTCTGAGAGCGAGCACCCTTGGGAGTTGTACTTCGCTCAAAGATTAATATAAAAGAAATACCGAAAGGGGCGCCAGTCTTTGGGGCCAATCTCTCTTGGCACCGGACTATGCCGAGCCGTGTCGACTCTTGAATTGTGAATTGTTTTGAAGTGAATCTCTGCTGTGTCACGACAGAATCTAGACTTGGGATGCCCAAGTTTGTTACAGTGGTATCAAAGCGCAGCCGATTTCTCTTCTACCGGGAAATCCAATCCCTTTTCTCGCGACATCTATGGATTCCGAAAAGAATCAATCAACCTCTTTTGCAACCGCTGAGGCGAGAGGAGGCAATACGACAAATTCAAGCGACTTAGCAAAAGATGAGTATGGGCCACCTCGTAAGGCCACAATCACTGCACAAGATGTAGCACGATTGTTCATTAAGCATTGGTACCCCCTCTGTGGTTTGCCAAAGTCAATCAATTTCAGATAGGGATGTTAAGTTCACGTCAAATTTTGGCAAGCTCTCTTTGAAAATTTTGGCACAAAGTTAAATTTTTCATTCGCTTTTCATCCACAGTCAGATGGTCAAACAGAAATTTACAATCAGTTGGCTTTTGATGTTTTGAAGTTATATGTGCATGATCAACAGTCTCAAGCAATTTTGAATGACTCTTATTTCTCTGCCATTGGTAGAACTCCGTACGAGGCATCTTTTGGCCGTCCGTTCTAGTCACTTTTGACTCGCTCGGTCAATCAATTGCCTGATGCCAATGCTGAAAGCTGAAAGTCAATTGTTGGATGAGATTTCTGAGAGTGTAAAGCTTTGGCTAAGCAAGGCTCAGGAGTCTTACTCACAACAGGCTAACAAGCATCGTCATGAGGTTACTATGAAGGAAGGGGATTGGGTCTATTTGAGAATCATGAAGCAACGTCTTAAGCAAGTCGAAAAGAAATGTCCTAAGTTGTCTTTTAGAATGTAAGGTCCATTTCCTGTCATTAAAAAGATCAATGAGGCTTCCATGAAATTACAAATGCCTAACTCATGGTCAATGCACAACGTTTTCCATGTTTCTTGGTTGAAAGTGTTTCAGGGTACACCTCCAAAGGACATTTCCGAAGAAGAAGAACCAGAGATCATCGATGAAGCCGAAGTCATGGAGCCGGAGCAAGTGTTGTTGCATCGGTTTCGCCATGGCTCAAAGAAGCAAGTTAGATAGTATTTTTTGAAGTTCAAGGATCGAAGAACCCACGAAGTAGTGTGGGTTGATGAAGAACTTTTCAAAGATTATCCAGAGTTGTTGGCAGCCTACAAGGAAGCCATGCAGCTCGGTACCAGTACCTCACTTTAAAAAGGAGGGGATGTCACGTGCACATCTAACTCTGTGCGCATGTGGACAAGCTATCAGTTCTAGGATAGTAGGGTTCACATTAGCCTAGGAAGTGTTCTGGCACCTCTGTGAGCCTGTGCACAAGCCATGCATGTCCAGGCACATATCCTAACCCAAATTTCCATGGCATTTTTGGGGCAGTTCAGTTGCAGGCATTTTTATTATTCATTTATTATTTATGCCAATTCCCAAGGTCGTGGAACTGTAGGGAGGACTGCTCGACCCAACCAGTCTGACCTATATAAGCAAAAGGGGGGACGCTCATTCCCAGCAGAAGAGATAGAAGAAGCTCAGGCTTGGAGTGTTCTCTCCTCAGCAAGACAACAGAAGACCTAGCGTTTTCAGCCAATAGGACAGCTAGTGTTTTTTGGATTCTTCCAGAGCATCTAGCATTTTCAATTGCAGATCAGCCCCAACGTTTCTCCTTCAGATCTACCTAGCGTTTGCAGTTTTCCATCGCCAGATTCATTCAGATCAGGTAGCGTTTTCAGTTTCAACCCTTAGCCATTGCAGACTAACTCCTTGGCTTCGCAGATTTCACCTACCCACAGTAGATCCTCGCCGTACGGTCGGATTAGACATCGTTTTCAGATTCAGCCCGCTGTCCGCAGATTTCAGCATCTGCGTTTTCAGCGCATCGTTGTCGCGTCGTCACCATCGCCGTCCTTGCCGGCACAGTGTCGGTTTTCAGCAGCGTTTTCAGAAATTCAGCAGATCAGACCTAGCGTTTTCAGTTTTCAGCATGCCCTCGTCGTCGTCGTCATTGTCGTCGACATCGTCGGCAAATCCATTGCATCTAGACCATTGTACCAGATTTGTGCAATCTATAGCATAGACCTCTCTCGCCATAGAGAGCGGGGCCCTTGGAGGAGGGTTTGAGAACCGTCTGCTGTCGTATTCCTCTCTCTCTCTCTCTCTCTCTCTCTCTCATTCTGAACACATTCTGAACACCTTCATTCACAATAGCATTCACTTTGTTTGCGCTTGCACTCTCTCTAAGAACGAAAGGTCCTCCCTTCCGTAAGTAAAAAGAACCTTCCGACGTTCGTAAGTAAAAGGAACCCTTGAGCACAATTCGGAGCACTCATCTTGAGCAATATCAACATTCACTTTTGCTGCATCTTACACTATGTCTACGACCGGTATGATTTCAAAAAAGGACACGATTGAAGCTCAAATACCACTATAACAGGAGGGCACCACGTGCTAACAGAAAAAGGAGACCGAGTAGACTTCAGACGCTTCAAAACAACTCAACTGAAAGAGAAACACGGCACACAAGAAAGGGAGTGGCGGAGTTCCACCCCAAGAGAGCACAAGCCCCAAACCCTGGTGCCCCTTTCGGTATTTACACATGTGGCTCTACTCTGCATCTGCACGCGGTAATATGCCAGAGAGAGCCCCCACACTTCATATTTAAAGGCCCTTGGTGCTCCAAAGCAGTTTACATGAAAAGCAAATAGTCTAAAAGCATAGAGTCTTCCAAAGCTAGCGCCTATGGTGGTTGTCCGTACAGCAGCGCCACGTCAACAGTCTTGTAAAACGCGGAACACCTGTACTGCAAGCCACGTCAGCAGTCCCCTAAAACACGAAAATCCAAACTGCAGGCCGAGACAACATGTCAACACAATTGGCGGGGGTCTATACAGTTGCCGCGTCAGCATGCCACTTCGCGAGGTCTTCAATGTCTTTTTTTTAGGTCCTATTGGGCGGGGTCTCATAAGTTGTTGGTGGTTAGGGTTTTAATCCTAGGCCACTCGGCAAGAATCAAAGCATTGATGAAAACTTGGTCTTCTTCTGCTTCTGCTAGAGTTTAGGCCTCTCGGCCAGAATCAACAAGTTGGCTGGGTTATGCTCGGGGAGCCCTATTCCGCTTGGTCTTCCGTGGCTTGACATGTTAGCAGTTTGTGACACTTTTCATCTCCCCGGTGACCCACAGTCATAGGGGTGGTCTCTCTCGAATTCTCCGTGAGAACCCATGTGTGTTGCAAACAGAATCGGATCCTACAAAAAAGAAGAATCGTTTTGTGCTCTCATACCACTCTTACAGGCTTGATCACTCCAATTGAGAATCAATAGCAACACACGAACAGAAACTACAAAATCACTAAACTTAAAGACAGAAGGAGAGTCGACATGGGCGGGCAAAGTTCCGAGCCAAGACACACTTGCCCCAAAGACTAGCGCTCCTTTCGATATTTCTTTATTATCACTTCGCAAAGTACAACTCCCAAGGGTCCGCCAACTCTTCGAGACTTTGGATCCAGATGCTCCCAAGAAGAGTGGCCATTTAAACTTACAAGGGATGCCCAAAAGCAGAGCCCCAAAAGCATCAGGTTCAAAAGCATCTGCTCTCCAAAAGCCCACGCAAAACTGCCAAAAACCAGCCAGCGTGATATACAGACATTCGTAAAGTTGTGCCATGTCAACAGTCAGTGCAAATCACGGAATTCCGTACAACATTAGCACATCAACAGTCAGCGCGATTTTTGGAATTTCAGTCCAGAGATCAAGCTTTTGATTAATTGGGTTTAGGCCCCTTGGCCGGTCTTCCATAAGTTGGGTGGGGTTAGGGTTTTTACTAAAACCCTAACCCCTTCGATTTAGGCCCCTTGGCCTCACTTTCTGGTTTCAGTTCTTCTTGTCCACCCGGCCATCTCTCCTGCGGTTGGGTGTGCCACGTTACCACTTTGTGACTTGCTGCCAACCCTAGTCTCCAAAGGCAGAGCAACATGAGGTAGGGTATTACGAGTCCACACAATGGCGCTTACTTGCAAAGCCAACCACCCAAATAAGCCCGCAAGCAATAATAGTGATTTCAAATACTGGTATCTTCTATCAAAGAACCATCAATAGTGACCACAAGCAGGAGCCACCATGAACAGCATATAACCATGTCGTGCCCTAAGAGGATAACCATCAGCAGCCAAGGAACCCACTAGCCCCAATAAACCTCAGGCTGCCATAGCTGTCTCCAGTCGGCAGGATAGCAACATCAATCTCCTCAGTGCGAATGAACACCCATGCAGGGCTATAAACAGCAGAGTGTGAACAACGAGAGAAGCAAGGGACCAAAAAGAAGGATTTAGGAAGAAAAAGAGGGGGGTCTGAGAGAGAGAGAGAGAGAGAGAGAGATCCAACAAGCTCAAGAATGCATAAGACGAGAGGAGGGAAGGTGCCCTCATGTACTCTAGATCCGTTCAATGGTTCCATTGACAGCTCACAGATGATGTAACCAACAAGACATTGCTGGAACAGACATTATCATGCAAGAGTCCGAGGACAGTTCACTCCAACAATCTGTCAACGTACCAACCAACCAAAAAACTCACCTGTTCTTCTGTTATCCTGCGCAGGGGTGAGCCCCCACCAATTGAGGCATATCCCTCCATGCTTTTAGGTGCTCTCATCATGGAAATGAACTTGGCCAGAGGTTGCTGCAGAAATCTAAGAAGGCGCGGCAGCCGAATTATATCCTGCATGTAGCAAGGATGCCTAAACATAATATAATAAGCATTACATGACAAAAAGGATGACTAAGAGCACAGTTTTAATCGACTTACAGGGTCTGCAAACAGATTATAAAGAAATGGCTGCACGTCTTCGAGCGTCTCTGGTCCTCCCAAATTGAGTAAAAGAACCCCTACATTCTCTTTCTTGTAATTCAAAGACTCGACAACACCTTCTGATTCTTTTGCAAGCGTACAACATAGAAATTCCTGTACTTTAGTGGAACCCCTCGAAATTGTGCCATTGCGTGTGACTCGCAACCTAAGCACCTTAGTGGACTGCAAGCTGCTCCTAGTAGTTTTTTGACAAACGAAGCCTTTAAATGACAGCTTACATACATGGGTATACCTGTGACATCAAAAGGGGTGAGCCTTACGATAAAGACAAACAGCTTAATATATGCCAGGTGGTGCATGGCTCCAACTTCCCATGCCCTGCGATACCTGTATGAAGATGGACATCTCTGTGCATAGTTTTCTCCTTGATATGTGCTTGAAACATAGCTTGCCCGACCGACGTCTATTTGCATTCTGGTAAATCTCCTCAATTCAGCAACTTCCGATCAGAGAGAAACTCTAAGGAAAAGGAAAAAAATTACAATAAACCACATTCACTCGATTAGAAGCCCTTTTGGGGCACAAAGGTGCAAGCCGCCATACCAGATAAAATAAAAGGAGCTGCCACACGCAGCGAGAAAAATGGAAGACTTCGGCCGATCGCAACGTGAGACGGACATAGTTAATCCTCTGCAGGGCACCAGATGCCCGACTCGCAACCAAGCGCACAATGCACACGTTTCTCTCTCTCTGATCGACGCGACCAGGAAATTGGGCTAAGAGGAGAGTGTAAGCCCTACAATTTTGCTTGGCCTGTGTTGCGTCGTCGATAATCACTTGGCTCTAAATTCACTAGCATTGAAGAAACTGTTCATCAATAGGTTGATGTTATAGTTGTTGCTATTCAAGGTTAACAACAATCTTAGCCTATCCCCTTCATCGTGCTTCCAAAAATGGGCAGGAGGCCCTTACACACGCACGCTGCCCGCCAAATCGATAAGGGTAGTTGTGAATGTCTTGTCGCTATAGCTTATTGGTTGGAGAAAACGCTATCAGCGGACAAGCCAATGACTAAATTACTAGACACGCTCTTTCCACTTGACTGTCGAGTATCTTCCCCAAGAGATCCATGCAGAAGTGGGGACCATTATTGTCCAAACCTCTGAGAAATGTCCCACTCTACACCAATTGGCTTGGTTGGTTGGCTACAAGTAGCCAATTTACCAACTTCATAATTTTGGCAACATGGGCATTCAGTGACCTTCCACGTCACTTTTAAATGGTTAAGAGAATTCACAATGCGTGTTGTAGTTGTTTGATAGTGAGAGTTGTGAGATCCTTCTTAAGCATTATGCAAGTTTGTTACATCATGTATTGAGTGACCCAAGCTTGCTACACATCCACCATAGTGGTTGTAAATATCCTTTTCATTTGCAAGTCGTTGGTTGGCATCACCAACTGGATTTGCATATGGGTTATTCAAGTAATTTGTTTCTTCACACATAATGCAATGATCATCAGGATTTTGATGGGGGCAACAACATACTTCATGTACTTCAAGCTTGTCATTCTAACGAGGAATGAGGGTCGATGGAATTGGTGGTGAAGTGGTATTTGGGGGCGTGGTTGCGAAAGACCCAGATAGGAGGCATTTTGATAATGGACGTACATGTTGGGGTCAACAAGGAGGCGGCTCCTTGAACTATAATTGTTGGAACGACACGCAACATATGTGGGTACAAATTGGGTGTAGGGGATGTGTTGATTGGTGTGCCGAGAGGAGGCGTAGATCATGTGTCATAGTCAATGACCCCTTATCAAACAAGTGGACCGGGAAGGAGATAGTGGGGATCAAGGCCAAGAGGAGAACGACAAAGATGGGCTAGAATGTATTAAGTGGATAAAAAAGATTTTGCATTGATTGAGAACATACTGAAGGGCCGAGTGAGGAGGAGGAGGAGTAAATAGAGGGAGGATGCGAGCAGGTGACACACTAGCAACTTCGGTAGGCTCTTCGGAATAGGTATCTGATTTAGCCATGGTCGGTGTGGGGTGTTCTTCTTCAAGCACTCCTCTAGTTCAGGTACTGTTTCCAAATCACCTTCCTCTTATTTGGGAGTCGATTACAGTCCTGAGCTGCCCATATGCACTCTTGCCGTCAAGCGCACTTGAACATGAAGCTTTACATGAGCTCTCGTAGCCTAGAACCATGCAGGGTTGCCATGAAAACACCATCATGGTCATCAAAATTGTTTTGCGGTGTGGACAACATGGTGCAATGGTCCATTGCTCAATGTGCCGTGACAGTGAAATAGTGATTTGCACTTCTCTCACATTCAAATGAGATGACAATGGAAAAAACAAGAGAGACCATACAAGACACGGCATAATATGTTATAGAAACTTAGTATCACAAATGAGATACTCAATACAAGAAACCCTTAGGGGTGAAGTGCATGGGTACGGTGATGCGTTGGTTCAAGTGACCGGCGGCTACCAGTTAACGAGCAAACCTGCTAAAAGTTTTCTAGTGGTTGGCATAAAATTCAAAAAGTGTGAAATTTGGATCAACCCCCAAAATATAAGACAAGTAGCTATAAATTGGAGCTTCCATCCCACTCGCACGTACGCTTGATATTTCATATAAGCTGCTTGAGAGAACACTTGCATCAAGACACCAATGTAGTGGATCAAGGCATTTAAGTTGACTTAATTGAAGCCCATAGTTTACTCTATGAGCGTAATTCCATGCATTACAGATATCATGTTCATTATCAATGATTAGTTAAGTGAAAAGAATGACCTAAAGAAGGTGCTAGGGAAACACTAGTGTGCTTAAGAAAAAGTACCCTGCATCTATTTTATAGGACAAAACTCTTCCTTAATGAGAACGAGATGTTGAATACAACAAACCCCTAGGGGCGAACTAACTCAAGCAGAAGCAGACAACGCATTATAAAGCCATCGAGCATAAGCAACAACTTTTGCACTCACCTTCAGTAACAAGAGATTATATACATATACATAAATAAATAAATAAACAAACTTAATAGACTTTATTTGATTAGGTAATGTAGACCAACGAGGTTAGATATGTAAAACTGGTTACAAACTTAGCACGAAATATGGCGCTTAGGTGCACGGTGTGAGGTGGGAGACACTTGGCCATCGTCTCTTGGCTTCGCAAAAAAGGGACCGCCAAAATCTTGGGTGACACCTAGTGGAGTAGCTTCAGACACCAATTAGAAAGTTGCTTGGCCCAATGCAACAACAGTTGTACCAATGTACTTGAGTGGGCACGCCTTGTGGCTCGACAATATTTTGGCACAATTGGCCGAAAGGCTCAGAGAGGAGTGGGCAGTGAAGTCATTGGTGGTGTAGCTAAAAGCAATGTGAATCGTGTGTTTCAACCTAGTGCTTGGTGTGCCCACTGTCATAGAGAAGGTCATATGGTTGTAGAGTAGATTTCCAAGAATGGGATCTTTGGTGTGGCATCTGCAAAACCAATACCCACAATAGAAACAATCATGTTTTTAATGATTTGACATGTTGACAGATGTCAGTGATAAAAGCAATTAGTCCTAAACTAGTGCCTCCACATGTACCATAATTTGTGTCAGCTCAAATGCCAATGCGTCAATATATCGCTACACCACTCGTACAATTGTATGTACCTCTTGATCGTACTTGGCCATACTCACATATTCACAATCAGACATGTGGTCCCTAATATACACATCAACATCATGTTTAGCCCATTTTTGCCAATGTCAAGGCAGTTATACCAAGTCAACTAGTCAAGCCTACACTTTAGAATAATCAAATTGGTGGTTGAGGTAACAAGTTTTTCATAGGATTCGATAGAGACCAAGGAAACCATAATGGTGGTCAAAGAAATGGAGGGTGTGCTGCCAACATTAGGATGTTACCATTGTAGCGATCTTAATCATCGAGCTAATGATTGTCCTCTGGTAAGGGAGGACAAAGTGGGCCAACAAGCTGCAATTCATCAGGTACCAAATAATGGCAATAGCCCATTGGCCGATGTGGACATCGTTATTGTTGTTGAATTGCATGATTTGGGACCTTCACCGATTCAGTAGCCTACAATGTTGCATTTACTCTAAGTGTGGCTTCACTAGTTAATGTATATAGTATTATGGAGCCTAGTTAGGAAGGGTTAACTCGATGGAGCAACAAATATCCAAGGAGAAAGTTTCATAAATAGTTAAAAAGTTGCAAGTAGCTACAGAGGCAACAATCATGGAAGAACAAAAAGCATCCCTGTTGACCCAGACATGGTAATAGAGACAAGTCAAAAACACTTTGCGTACCAAGCTCAACATTACCTATGGAGGAAATAAGCTGGCAAGTCGATAGAGATGCTTCACAAAAGATGCACGCATAGACACACAAAGCATAGATTGGGCATTTCTTCTCCGGCATCAAAGAAAGAGAATCGGGGATTGCATTTTCGATGCACACACACATAGGGATTCATGTTTGGCTTCAGATTTGACATCGAACATCCCATCGGTGTTATTTTGGCTTCTCAATGATCGGTCTTCACCCTAATATTATATTGTGTCTGCCATGATATGTATGCTTGTTTGGCCAAAGCCTCACATGTGTCCCCATATTTATCTGTTTAAAAAACTTAGTAAGGGATTAGCACTATGCGACATCACTTCCTTGCTGACTGGTATCAGAGTCAGATCGGCGACACCACCTCACTCCCCAAACGTGCAACTCTCTATAGATGAGATATTGATCCCCTCAAAGGCTCAAGAAGAGCTTAGGATAAGGCTTTGTGTGATTCTGCAGAGAAAATGCTTACTCCCACTGGAACACAATAGAGCTGCCTTGTGCTACAAAATGCTTCTTCAATTCCAAAATGCTATGATGCCTTGCATTTTTCACTTGCATTAATCCCCCACACTCTAGTGCTAACCAAGCTGCCCTCTCTTGTGAGTTGATTGGGGTCGAGCCTTGAGCTCCCCCTCTCCCTTCTATCGTGCAGCGCTAGTTGAAATGGCACAAGTTGCATTCATTCTTTGGATATATATTTTTTAGCAAAAGATAAGAAGAGTTAGCATTTAGGTTTTCAAGGCTTTTAAAGGCATACATCTTGTTCATATTTGTTGGCCTCCCAAGTTGGGCTTATCCCCAACATGATAGCAATTATTTATGACGAGCAAGTGCATGAGATCACAATTAACATGAAAGGAATAGTTATTCCTGATGTATTGTTGGTGGAGGGTCCACCGATGTCAACATATTGTTTGAGGCACTTTGTCACAAACTAGGAATCACAAAAGTTGACCTAGCACCATTTGCAGTAAAGACGGCACACAAACAAGAGTGAAAACAAGGTTTAGAACATTGACGTTCAAATAACATGTTTGCTATACAAAATTCCCACGATTCTACTCATATTGGAGGACATTAGCAAAGCATACTCGCTCTTGCTTGGGAGGTCAAGTGTAAACCAAAACAAAATTGGGTAGAAAACATTATTTCTTGCAAAAAGTAATGAAGAAAATCAAGGTAAATTCACATGCTTGTTTTGATGACATGGCAACACCTGAGTCGAAGCAACAACCAATTTTTTGGAAACTCATAAAATTTGCGGCAATTAGCGGAAAGTTCTGGAGTCTCCAAAGTTCTTTTTCTTTGTAACGTCTTGATTAAGTATTTTATTTTGAATTAAAAGGGGTCGATGGACTTCCAATTTGTAACTATTTTGAGTCATTTGTAAGCCCTAATCACAAGACATTAATCTTTCTCAATCCCTAGGTATATAAAAGAGTTTTAAACACCTTTTCAAGGTTAATTTCTAACAAGAAGCAACATGTTGTGACAAAGATCTTATCCACTAATGTCAAACAAGGACTTCTTTGCATCATTTGCATGTTGGTAATCTCATATGCTTACTCCACTTTGATTGCTTACGTTGTGTGATTTATGCTCATTGTTGAGATGCTTTTTGCATACTAAATCTATTGTTTAATTGGACACATTGAAATATTTTGCATAGATTTTGATCGGAGAAGGGCTAGAGGGGTAATGTTATGCTGTTAAGTGCCTTCTGGACTATTTTTGGACACTAGAAACAATGGATTGTCATTTTTTTTGTAGAATGATATTTCTATAGGTTGAACGTCTAGTCTATGGGTAGTATAACTCTCCCCTTTCATTTCATTGTATTCTAAGTTCATTTGCTTATAAAAACGCCCAATTATGCAAATAGGATGCGTAGTGAGATTGTGCCTCTTGATTCTAAATTGATGATTTTGATTCTTAGCTCATTGTTCAATGCAGATAGACCATTGCATCATGCTTGGTACGTTGATGTAGTCTATGTGTCCCAATTGTGTCGGCTTCCTTTGCAATGACATCAGATATATTAGAGCTCAATCCATTATGTTGCAACATTTTTTGCGATGACCCAAGGAGTTAAAGAGCAAAGAAGTTGTCTAATCTAGATATCTTTGATCCAAGGAAATCATCAAGTTGAGACATGAAGTAAACACTACACATAGCTCAGAGGTAGTTAAATTTGATAAACTGTAGATTGGGTTTAAAAAATTTATGATATGGGGAACCCTTATATTGTATATGGTTAGCATTACAATTGTAATAGATGGGCGTGTGATGGTTAATTAGTGTTTCTATTTTAATTTTAATCTAACGATGAATTGATCTTTGTGAGGATTGGAAACACGGGAAATTGAGGAGAAGAAGTCGAGAAATAAAACCAACAAAGCCTCAACCATTTATTTTAGCACAAGTTTTTATAGATATTTTCTCAATAAGCCTATACACCTCAGTTTGTACATAGGTGGTGAGAACCAACCCCACTACGGTTCATGCAATAAGTGGTGACAACCACAAACAAACTCAAGAATAAATATGGGCATCTAATTTTTGGTACCACTTTGGTTTATTAATAATATCAAATACCCAAGTCTAAAGAGTGTGATGCAGAGAGTTTGGGGGCTAGGATTTTAAGCTATTGATTTGCAAGATTCTCTCTATCTCTCTTTTATGCTATGCTCTATATTGTAATCTTATCACCATCTTGCTCTTACAAGCTTTCACCATCCTTACTATTTGTGTATAGATTGAGTTGTCGTTGTCTACTTGTGTGTATATACTTAAAAAGGGAGAGATGGTGAGAGGTATGATAGGTGTCTATATTAAGAGCTTGAGAATTTTGGCAACCGTTCTCCCAGAACTCCAACAATGGTATTAGAGCCTTGGTTCAAGTAAATCGGCAATGGGAATTTTAAATCATGACAAGCAAACTTTAATTTTGAGGTTCGGAGTCAACAAATTAAATTTGCTTATCACTAATTGGATCGACAATTGACAAATCTCTCTTCAAATTGCACTTATCGACAATAAAAATTTGGTATGGCAATTATTCAATTCAAATTTGCTAAATTTTGTTGAATTTATAAAGGAGAAGAAGAAAATATCGAGAAAATTTGGAGAATCGATCATAAATTCTAAGATATGTGGCTTAAGAAGGGAAGCTTTGGGTCAAATAAACAAGCATGGTCTTATTGCATTTCAAGGAGGGCCAATTGAGCTTAACTCAAGAAGAAAAGAGGAGAATCAATATTGAAGTCGATTGTTGTGATCGATTTCAAGAGACTTGAAATATTTGATTGATAGTGCGATCCCAAATAGGCTTAAAGATCTATCCGGCAAGTCTCAAATTCATGACCTCTATTCATGAGGGACGTGGGATAGCCAATCTACCACACTTGTGATTCTTCTTTAACAAGCCTTTTGACTCATTTTCTGTGTTGCACCTTTTTACAAAAGAAGGTGGCCATAAATCCTTGGATTTAAAAAAAGATATTGATCATTCAATGCCAACAGCCCAAAGTGCCATAAAGGAAGCCTTACCTTTCACATCCTTTTCACTAAGACAGTGAGGCCATTAACTTTTTGCATGGCTCATGGCCCATCTGCCTTGAACCCAAAAGTCCTCAAAAGTGATGGATTATGGTGGGTGATCAAAAGTAGCATTTATCCTTATTGCATAATTAGAAGACTAAGAATGCTAATCACACTTTTAAATAATCAATATATACAAGAGCATAGCATAGGCACACAAGCACTATTAGATTATTGGAATGAAGCTCAATTTATAACCTAGAGCTAGGCATTTTTGTACACATAAATGATGTTATCAATGGGATTGCCAAGTAGATTGCACATTTGGACTTTACAAAAGATATATCAAATGGTCTATCACATGTTACAAGGTTGATTAGACATCCTCTTGTAAGAGGGTGCCACACATATTAGATACTCAAAACCTGCACCCTAACATCCCTCCCCTTGTAGGTTTCTTCGCACTAAAGCACTCACACTATCTCCCTCAAAACACACTAGGGGTAAGGTACACAAAATCTTTCCTAGCACAAAGTATATCGATGCACAATCCTTCCCTAGAACACAATTAGGTAGAGGGAACACAAAACCTCCCCTTCACACACTATGGTTGAGAAGCACACTCCTCCACGCTACACAAAGAGGGTCACACACAAACTGAGGCTACAAAAAACCATAGTGAGGTGGCCTTACCACCCTGGCACCTGTTGACCTCAAGGATAGTGTGTGAACCTCTTACAAATTCTTTTTTTGACAAATATGTGACAAAGTCTTTGTGGATAGACACAATTTATGATCTTGCACCACCGTTGTTTTTTGTGATGCAATCAAGAGTGTCACCATTCCCATTAACAACCTTAGCATACCAAATAATATTTAGTGCAAGGAAAATTTGCTTGAAAATCCATCGTACTGAAACTTGATTATGTGGATCTAACACATAGAGATTATGGGTTTGCCAGGTTGAGGGCAAAAATTGGATTTCAATGAGAATGTGACCTCTAAAATTTTTATGGAAAGAGTTTGTAAGGATTATGTGCGTGAGGCAATATTACCTACTAGTAGATTTTCTCATGTATGGCAGACTAGGAGCATGAAAGACTGTGGAAAGTGCATGCATAGGTGCCTTTTTTGGATTTAGTGATGAGGGAAGAGGGGCGCATGAGCTCCAAGTGGCCATGATTTGCAAGTTTGGATAGGTGGCTTGAACAACAAGCATTGTAGCCTCCATGTGGTCGAGCTTAGTTGACAATCAGTGGATGCCTTTGTAGCACAAAAGCGAGACCTAGAAAGTAGCACCTTAGCACATGGGGAAACAACTACTAGGTGATGAGGTAGGGTGTGAGATCAAGATGCAACTTGAAAGCCTGATATTCATCAAGACTCAAAGGCATGTCCATGCAAGTGGATGTTGAGGGCGCGCATGCAAGCACGTGTGCACCTGGTTAAGGGCATCACTAGAGATGTCTGCCCGTGGACTCGACCCTTTTCATCACTTTAATTAGCTGGAGAAGTTAAATCCGTCAACAAGCCCTTATCTCCTCTTTAAAAAGGCTCTTTGTCTTTGCTCAAGAGGTGGATCCCACAGATGTGCATGCGTGCACACACACACCTAACTTTGGAAAGAAAATTAGAGACACAAATCACCTCCAAAATCAAGGTTAAGAGTGCATTTGAAAGCTCTTCTTGAAAGCAATCCACACATACACAACTTACAAGGATTGAAGTGGTTTTTAGCAATGAAGCACACTCCTTGAAATTGATGCAAAGATACAATGAAGCACACCCCTTAAAAAGCAATCCACACACAACGTACAAGGATTGAAATGGTTTTTAGCAATGAAGCACACTCCTTTAAATTGACGCAAAGATACAATGAAGCAAACCCCTTAAAAAGCAATCCACACACAACGTACAAGGATTGAAATGGTACACTCCTTTAAATTGATGCAAAGATACACTAAAAGTGCAAAATCAAAACACAATTAGGACACACTTGACACACAAAGACTAATTTCATAAAAGAGTTATCTAATAAAGCATTACCATAAGAGTTAAAGTAGTGGCTCAAGATTCTAAATCAAGAACATGCTCAATCCCCAAGGGAAATCACCCTTGACTATTGGCATTACACTAGAGAGAAGAAAGCAATTGACTAGCCATTAAGTGTGGGTAATCACACTTAATCTAGCATAGAAATTAGGATCTATTTGGACTAGGAAATGCTAGTCCTTGTGAGGCATTGACATCAATTGATGGATTATGGTCGATAATTTGAATTATCATTCATGATAATTTCATAATTAGGAGAGTAAGAATGCTAATCAAGCACACAATGATTATTGGATTATTGGAATGAGTAGAAACAAACTCAATTTATAGCTTAGAGCTAGGCATTTTTGCATACATAAGTGATGATGTAATTGGGATTGCCGAGTAAGCAACACACTAGGACTCCACATAAGATCTATCACATCGTCTTGTCATATGTCACAAGGTTGACTAGATATCCACTTGTAAGAGGGTGCTCACGCATATTAGGTGCTACAAAACTTGTACCCTAACAAAATGTAAAGGCCTTCAATAGTCAAAGCACTTAAGCCTTTCAAAAGAAAGAAAAAACATTAAACCTCTATTCCCACACTTAACCCATTTGAATGTGGAGTCTTCAAAGCTTCATGTGGAGAGTACGTGCGTGGATGCATGCATGCTCGGTGTGTTGTGTGAGGAAAGACAACATAGAGAGTCTTGCTAGAGCTCTCAATGAGGGTTGGAATGCCTCACTACTCCTTATTGATCTATATTACCAATGAATAGAGATAAGGTTAGTACGGTCAGTAAGAGGAGTGTCTGGCAAGTTGGCCTAAACCCTTAAAATCTCCCACCTGAAGGCCAATGTGGCCCAAGTGGCTATATGTGTAAGTATGTACATCCGTACAACTATGAAGCATTCAAGTGGCTTCACCCTACACACATCATCTCCATGCAATGTGCAAACCACTATGAGGGTAGGCTCTTTGTGAGAGCATTTGTAGCGTTAGTCATCTTGACCATTGGATTAAAAATCTCATCACAATCCATGCCTTTCTTTTGCTTGAAACCTTTGGTAACCAATCTAGCCTTGTACTTAGGCTCGGGATCCTCTGCCGTGTACTTCTTGTACACCCATTTGCAAGGCAAGGCTTGTTTTCCCTCTAGCAGTTCCCAAGTCTCATTTGCCAATCGAGTTACTCAGATTGCATTGCCTTCTCCCACTTCATGCTATCTTCCATCTCAATAGCCTCTTGGTAGTAGGTAGGAGCTTTGTAGTTAGTGAACAGTAAATAGTCTAATCATGGCTAAAATCACTCAAGGGCATGAGAGACATGTGTAGATCTTTTCACTACATGACTGTTAGACTCTACTCTCTTAGGAGCATCACTAGCTCTCTCTAGAGCACTACTAGTGGCAGGCACATCACTAGTAGACTAAGTTGTTTGCATAAATAGACTTGAGGCTACGTCCTAAAATCTTACTCTAGGATGTCAACCTCTTTCATGGGTTTTCTTTGCATCCTTGATTCATTAAAAATCACTTGTGAGGTGCAAACAACTCTTCAAGATTTTGGGTGCCAGAGACGATAACAAATCTCTACATTTGCACCATAGCCAATGAAAATGCATTTATGCGACTTGAGGTCAAGATTATTTCTAAGATCATAGGCACATGTGAGAATGTCTCACACCCAAACACACGTAATCTATCATAATTAGGCTTCTTACCTACCCATATCTCTGTGGGATCTTGTAGTTCAACGGTGTATTAAGCGACCTCTTGATTATATGCACTGTTGTCTTAAAGGCATCTTCCCAAAAGTCTTGAGGTAAATTTGGCATATATAGCATGGAAGTGACCCTCTATTGAATAGTCCTATTTATGCACTCAGCAACTCCATTTTGAGCAGGTGCGTATGTCATAGTAAACTATCTCCTTATGCCTCTTTTGTTAGAAGTCATTGAACTAAGTGAAGACGTACTCCCCCTCGTTGTTACTGCACAAAGCCTTCAACTTCTCACTTGACTGGTTCTCAGCCATAGCTAGGAACTTTTGAAGGAAGCTAATAAAGACTTCATCTTTCCTGTTCAATAGGTAGAACCACACCTTTTGAGTAGAGTCATCTATTGTAATGGGAATGGCCTATGAACTTTCAGAGTAGCGGAATTAGGAAATTAGATACAACACTTTTGTGAGATTACTTTGTGAGCATAACGGGTGAACTTATTTGATGGTAACAACATAAATATGGTACTTAGTTAACTTGGCATGAACAATACTTTTGCAAGAGAGAGAGAGTTTAGAGAATATGACAATAGTTGAGGAACGGATTCATACGGAGCCCGCTCCCCCCTCAATAGCATTTGTATTATAGTTCTCCCATCAAGAGAGACTTGGTACAATAATACAATTTTGGTCCTTGTGACCTAGGTGATGCAATGAAGATGGAATCTTCATGCATCACAAACATAACATAAACTTTGTAGAAGCATTAACTATCCCAAGCCTCAGTCCCAAGGCCTCAAACACCTTCGAAGGTGGAGAGAGCTAGCGGGGAATGACGATAGGGAAGAGGAAGAAGAAACATTCCATAGGAGAAAGAAATAGTTCCTCACTTATCATCACTCTTCTTGCTAGCATACATAATAGCATCGTAATGAAGATGGAGAAGATGGCAAGCTTAAGCATTGAAGCATGGCTCTTGGTTGGATTTTCATTCCATAGCCAAGAGTGTTGGTGTAGGCTCTCACTTCTCACAAGCTTGGAGAAGGAGGTGGAGTTCCTCAACTTTCACCAAGTGAGAATGAATCCACAAAATGAGTGTGTGTGTGTGTGTGTGTGTGTGTGTGTGTGTGTGTGTGTGTGTGTGGTGTATATCCCCCCAACACCCCCCTTGCTTGCTTGGGGCGAGTTGTAACTTTTACACATGTTTCGAGCTTATTGGACCCCTCTCCCCCCTACCCAATCACATGTAACATGCATTCAAGTACATGGGTAGTCTTTGGACAAGTGTCCTCCTTACCCCTTAGAGAGAGAGAGCCTGAAAATATATAGATATTCGTTGGATGGAACTAGAAGCTCATTGGACCCTTCTTTAGCCCAACCAATAGCATTCAAGCACACCATGTGGTTAAGCATAAGGAGAGTCTGACATGTGTCCCATGTTCCCTTTAGGTGAGTGGAAGGTTAAGTCAAAGATTCCCCCAACTTTGGGACTTTCATGCATAGGAAGCTTCTCAAGCACCTTCCTCATTAAGTTTGTAGGGTCTCTTTTTGACTCAAGCACCTTACCCCCCATGCACGGGAAGCTTCTCAAGCACCTTCTTCATTAAGTATGACAAGCACCTCAAGTACCTTAGTCATCAAGCACGACAAGCACATCAAGCACCTTATTCATCAAGCACCTCAAGTACCTTAGTCATCAAGCACGACAAGCACATCAAGCACCTTAGTCATCAAGCACGACAAGCACCTTAGTCATCAAGCACGCACCTTAGTCATCAAGCACGACAAGCACCTCAAGCTTAGGTCGGGTTCCCACCTCAAGCTCAACCCTAGCTTGGCTAAGGTCAAAGGACTTTTAACACTAACTATTGGAGGTCTTTAATGAAGCTAACCCTAAGGTCTTTTAGAGCTCCATTAATTGCACGTTGCTCTTTGATAGACTACCTCCTTTTGGACCCGTATTGAGATGTAACCATCTCTCCTCTTGGTCCCCCTGTTGAGATAAGTCTAGAAGCACTTATTGCACATTGCTCTTTGGTAGACCATCTCCTTTTGGACCCGTATTGAGATGCAACTATCGCTCCTTTTAGTCCCCTGTTGAGATAGGTCTAGAAGCACATGTCTCAATTCTAACTCTTGTTCCTATTTATTCTCCCACATTAAATGATCAATTTAATATGAGAAAATCATTTGGGTAAGCTAGATATTAGATTTTATGACATTACCTCTCTCTTGAAATCATAGTCGTCCTTGACTATGAGGTAGAGAAGATAAAGCCTAGTCATTAGTCCATGTTTCCTAGCGGGTAGAGCATCCCTTTTTACCCTACGACATCATTCCAAGATGGATGACTAATCCATTTGGTGCTTGGGAGATGTAGCTGCCGCAAGCATGTCTGCTCTTTAGTCCATATCATACTTCCGAAGTAGAGTGACAAGCTCTACTTGGTGTTTGGGAGACGTCATCACCACAAACATGATTCTAAGCATGCATACTATTATAATTTGTGCACAATAAAAAGAGAACCAGTCTTATAAGACAAAAACATTTTTCATTTAAAATGCATTTTCATATGCTTACTCTAGTGCAGCATTGTAAGCATTGACAAGGTTAATATCATCCTTAAGCTAGGTTCCTTGCATCCATTTAGCATCTTTAAAAGGATAATTCTTTAACTTAAGAGATATCGTCAGATAATCTTACCATTTCTTAATACCTTGTATTCATGTCATAGGATGGACTTAGATTGAAGTACTTCTTCTTGATCTTTGATTCTTGGAGGGTCTGCAACTATTGCTTCTTTTGATGGCTCTCCTTTGTAAGGCTTATGTAGGTTCTCATGGAAAACGTTGTGCATGAGCCAATGGTTGGGCAACTTCAATTGATAAGCCATCTCATTGACTGGCTTAAGAATTTTAAGGACCGTAGTATCTTTTTGCTAGTTTAGCATCATACTCTTGGTGGTCCGTAGGACTCTTGCCCCTAGTATGCTCAGATGAGCCTTGAGAAACTTTAGCAAGACCCAATCATTTTCCTTAAAGGCTAAGGCTACTCTGTGCTTATTAGCATGATCCCTTTTTGCCTTTCCTGTGAGATGGTTATAACCCCTTTGATCTTTGTAAAAGATTCTTGTAGGTCTTGGCTATATTCATCAGCAGTAGCGAAGATCTTCCCATGTACTTTAAGTAGTAAGGGACTTTTGGATCTTCCTTCTTTAACCTCAAAAGGTACTTTCCCCATAGAAGTATGTAGAATATCATTGTACGCATACTCTATAAGAGGTAGGTACTTCTATCATTGAGAACATTGATCTACTTCCATGACACAGGCTTTTAGTAGATCAAGAATTGTTAGATTAGTTATTTCACTTTGGTCATCCGTTTGTGGATGATAGGCCGAAAGAGAAATTTAATCTACTTCCTAGATTCTCAAAGAGACCCTTCTAGAAATTACTGGTCATTCTAGGATCTTTGTTCGACACTATGGGTGTTGGAAAGCCATGGTACTTGAAAATTTGAGATCTGAAGTGGGTTGCCATTTGATGTGCCTTAATAGTCTTTTTGACAGGCATAGAGTGTGTTTTCTTGTTAAGCTTGTCGACTGAAACAATCCAAGTTGCTTCCCTCGATCAAATTTCAACTTTTGGTATACCACACATTTTGAAACATACTCTTGTATGTTTACTTTCATGGTAGACCAACATAAATACATTTCTACTCCTTGAAGAGTAGATTATGGATTCCCTCTTTGCCCCGCATAAGGAGAAGTATGGGATTCATACATGACTTTCTTATTGTATGGGTGAGTAACACATAGCCTATTGCCGTTTAGAAGATAACCATCCTTCAAGGTGAATGGTTCTTTTTTCTTCCCTATTGCAAAGTCTGTAATTATGTACTTAAAGTTTCAGTCTCAGTAGCATACTCATCTGTCATAAAAGATAGATCATTGTGAGTTGCTATAGACACCACATATACCCTTGGTCGTTGTGAAAGTGCATAGACCACTTGATTGTGCTTGTTAGCAATGTGAGCAATATGAAATTTAAATCGAAAAAAGAAAATTTTTCCACCTCATTTATTTGTCAGAGATCTTGGTTTGCGTCATGAAGTTAAAGAGGCTTTGTGATCCATTTGTAGGATGAATGGAGTCCCCAAGAGATAGTGTTTCCATGTGTTTAGGGCATATAGAATAGCTAGTAGCTCTTTTTCGTATTTGCCCAATACTCACTTATCGAAGTTGAGTCTTTGACTCTCATATGTTATGGCATGTCCTTCTTGAAGCAAAATAGCTCCAAGGCAATCACCACAAGAATCACATTGGACCTCAAATGGTTTTGAGAATCTAGTAGTGTGAACACACGTTGAGAGATAAGATTCTCCTTAAGCTTCTTCAAAATCTTCTTGCACTTTTGCAGTCCATGAATACTTAACGTTCTTTTTTGTTAAGTCGTGTAATGGGCTTGCTATTAGAGAGATTTTTTTTAATGAAGCATCTATAGTATGCACACATACCTATGAAGCTTCGTACCTCCTGTAGATTCCTTGGATTAGGCCATCCTTTTATTATCTCTAATTTTGTTGCATCCATATGGGTACCATCTTTAGAGATAATGTGACCTACATATTGAATCTCTTGTAGGAAAAAATCACTTTTCTTTTGATTAATGAAAAGCTTATTCTCTCTCACAACTTGAAAGATTACCTGGAGGTGTCGCTTGTAGTCCTCAAGAGAATTTGAATGGCCTAAAGAATTTTGTCCATCATGAGTTTGAATGTGTCTGGAGCATTTGTCAGGCCAAAACTTGTAAATTACCAGATAGACCTACCCGCGGCACGAGAAATCTATTTTTGATAGTGATCTTATTTAGTGCTCTATAGTCGACACACATGTGATATGTGTCGTCTTTCTTTTGCACTAAAAGCAACGGTGAACAAAAATGGGAGGAGCTAGACCTCACCATCCCTTTTTCCACCAATTCATGCACTTGCCTCATGATCTCCTCTTGTTGAGCTTGTGAAACTCGATAAGGAGGCTTGTTAGGCAGTGAGCTTCTTGGTAGGAGCTCAATTGCATGGTCATCATCTCTCATTTTAGAGGTAGCTCACTAAGTATATCATCAATGAAACATCTTGGGATCCATTTAGGAAATTAGGCAACTCTAATTCCTCTTGATTCCCATTAATGCAAGGATATGGTGTTCTCCAACTCATTAGCATCTATGTACATGCTCTCTTCCCTATAGGTGAAGTAGATTCTCCTTTCAGGGAACTTCATGTTGGAAGCCATGCGGTTAAACCATGGTGCCCCAACGATAACATTCTCATGTTTGAGAGGGGATATGAACAAATATTTTTTGTCCACATAGCTTTGGACATGAAGCCTTGATTTTCCAATTAAGGAAGTAACTGAGACATCTTATCCCTTGATAGCTCCATTGGCTTTCAATGCATCTCCCATCTCGTGGGCTTGTATGCCTAGCTTAGTGGTCAACTCCGTGGATATGAAGTGGTTAGTTGAACCAGGGTCAAACAAAATAAAGGCATCATGCTCTTGCATCTTTTCCCAAGCATAGGAAAGGAGAAATCCTTGGCAATGAGCATCCTCTTTGGAGCTTCAAACATAGAGGCTCTAGGAGTCTCATTGTAGGCAATTCTTTTGGGGCAAGGTCGATAACCATGGCCTTGCTCCCCACACTTAAAACATTTGTGGTCCTTACAAAAAGCTTCAAGCTCTTCAGGATAGAGTTTATTTTTACCTTTGTAAACTCCTTTCTCCTTGGACCGATTGTTGTTGTTGGAATGGCCTTGGGAAGAATTTTGGGCATTAATTTTTCCCTTTGCATCACTTTTGTCTTTATTTTCCATGGGCTTGACATTCCTTGTTGGAAATTGATGCGTGAAGCAACCATGATGTGGTGGATTACTTTGGTAATAGAACTAAGCCGTTGAGAGTTGACATACTCGGCCATCTCTTTTGGTAATCCCGCATAGAATTGTTGCTTTTGCTCGGCGAAGTCTATCTTTTGAACGACAATAGCCTTGAGAAAATAAATCCCAAAACTTGTCCACATATTTGTGGATAGACTCGTGAGAGAGAAGCCTCAAACTCCGCCATTTGGTGAGTACTTTGTCCTTTGCATCGCTTGCAAGGAATCGCTTCATGATGGAAACTCGTAGAGTTTTTCATGTATTTGGGGCTTCGTCGCTGCCACAAAGGCTAGCCCACCATTGACGAGTCGACTTTTGGAAGTGCATAGCTACATGGTGTAGCTTGGAGGACTCCATGAAGCCCTCGTCTCCAAAGGCCACATCAAATTGTTGGATGAAGGCCAATACTTTGTCAGTAGCACCAAAGGTGCCATCATAGGTGAGAAACGAGATACTCTTTTCTCCCTCTTTGAACTTCTTGAGCTTTTGTGACCTTCACCATGTAGAGTAAGATTTGCGATGTCCTCCCCTGTTGTATTCTCTAGGAGAATAACTACTACTTTTGTCAGAAGAGGAGGAAGGCGAAGAAGAAGGAGAAGAGGGTGACCTCTTTCTTGCCCTTTTCTTCCTTTGTTTCCACTCTTCCCTTTTGGAGTGATGAGGAGAAGGACTATGGGTTAACCGTTTTCTCTTGGGAGGAGTTGGCGATCGTTTAGTCCGCCTTCTTTGCGGAGCCAAATCTTCGGAGGAATTTAGGGATTCATTACTTTCTTGATCTGTGGATTCCTCCTCTCGTATGGGAGAGAGTCTTCTTTTGGGGGTCTCATCAAGAGGCCTCCTAAGCTCTTTCTCCTCTTGGAGAGGAAAGTAAATCCCATAAGCACGAAGTTGTTGAGTAACTTCGGCTTTCAAAGTGGGGTTTCCCATAGCTTGTTGCAACCTAGTGACAAGATAATTAACAAACATGGGGGCATCATCATTAGCACCTTCATGTGCAAAATCAAAGTTATCAATGTCTACTCTCTTGGTTATTGTCAGCCAGGTTAATTAAACTTATATGTTTACTTAGTGTATGCTTTGGCAATTCAAAACCTTAGTTGCTAATCCTCTTAGCCTTTGAAAATAGGCACTTAAGTATCTACACCCACGGCTCGAATTGGTTAATTATAGAGAGTAGTGGAGTGAGTCTAACATAGCGAAGTTGCTGAGGGACAGCTCCTTTCGGACTTCTTATGGCTCAATAATGATAAATCTGTAGGCCAGTCTAAAAAGACTCCATTATTAAGACCAAAGCTCCCGAGGTGTGCACCATATCCCACATAGTGGGCTCAACAAAACTGATAATAGATCCCAGTCCCACTTACCCTAATATAATTAACAGAAATAACCATTAATAGGCTACTTAAGGACCTCTCTTCTTAAGCAAGAAAAGAGAAACCAATGCTCTGATACCAATGTAATGGGAATGGCCTATGAACTTTCAGAGTAGCGGAATTAGGAAATTAGATACAACACTTTTGTGAGATTACTTTGTGAGCATAACGGGTGAACTTATTTGATGGTAACAACATAAATATGGTACTTAGTTAACTTGGCATGAACAATACTTTTGCAAGAGAGAGAGAGTTTAGAGAATATGACAATAGTTGAGGAACGGATTCATACGGAGCTGCTCCCCCCTCCAATAGGCATTTGTATTATAGTTTCTCCCATCAAGAGAGACTTGGTACAATAATACAATTTTTGGTCCTTGTGACCTAGGTGATGCAATGAAGATGGAAATCTTCATGCATCACAAACATAACATAAACTTTGTAGAAAGCATTAACTATCCCAAGCCTTAGTCCCAAGGCCTCAAACACCTTCGAAGGTGGAGAGAGCTAGCGGGGAATGACGATAGGGAAGAGGAAGAAGAAAAATTCCATAGGAGAAAGAAATAGTTCCTCACTTATCATCACTCTTCTTGCTAGCATACATAATAGCATCGTAATGAAGATGGAGAAGATGGCAAGCTTAAGCATTGAAGCATGGCTCTTGGTTAGATTTTCATTCCATAGTCAAGAGTGTTGGTGTAGGCCTCACTTCTCACAAGCTTGGAGAAGGAAATGGAGTTCCTCAACTTTCACCAAGTGAGAATGAATCCACAAAATGAGTGAGTGTGTGTGTGTGTGTGTGTGTGTGGTGTATATCCCCCCAACACCCCCCTTGCTTGCTTGGGGTGAGTTGTAACTTTTACACATGTTTCAAGATTATTGGACCCCTCTCCCCCCTAGCCAATCACATGCAACATGCATTCAAGTACATGGGTAGTCTTTGGACAAGTGTCCTCCTTACCCCTTAGAGAGAGAGAGCCTGAAAATATATAGATATTCGTTGGATGGAACTAGAAGCTCATTGGACCCCTCTTTAGACCAACCCACACCATGTGGTTAAGCATAAGGAGAGTCTGACATGTGTCCCATGTGCCCTTTAGGTGAGTGGAAGGTTAAGTCAAAGATTCCCCCAACTTTGGGACTTTCATGCATAGGAAGCTTCTCAAGCACCTTCCTCATTAAGTTTGTAGGGTCTCTTTTTGACTCAAGCACCTTACCCCCCATGCACGGGAAGCTTCTCAAGCACCTTCCTCATTAAGTATGACAAGCACCTCAAGTACCTTAGTCATCAAGCATGACAAGCACCTCAAGCACCTTAGTCATCAAGCACGACAAGCACCTCAAGCTTAGGTCGGGTTCCCACCTCAAGCTCAGTCCTAGCTTGCCTAAGGTCAAAGGAATTTTAACACTAATTATTGGAGGTCTTTAATGAAGCTAACCCTAAGGTCTTTTAAGCTCCATTAGTTGCACGTTTCTTTTTGATAGACTACCTTCTTTTGGACCCGTATTGAGATGTAACCATCTCTCCTCTTGGTCCCCTGCAAAGATAAGTTTAGAAGCACTTATTGCACATTTCTCTTTGGTAGACCATCTCCTTTTGGACCCGTATTGAGATGCAACCATCTCTCCTTTTGGTCCTTTGTTGAGATAGGTCTAGAAGCACATATCTCAATTCCAACCCTTGTTCCTGTTTATTCTCCCACAGTAAATGATCAGTTTAATATGAGAAAATCATTTGGGTAAGCTAGATATTAGATTTTATGACATCTATGAAAGTCAAAAAATATATTGTCCCCCTCTAAAGACTTATGCACATAGGCCACATAGATTATGAACTAAATCTAGAGGGATTTTTAACTTTCAATCTAATGGAAAAGTGGTAAGCCTAGTCTGTTTCTTGTATATGCAATGCTGACACAAACTAAAACTAGAATAGTTTACCATAGGGATATAGCCAAAAACCCTATAACTGCTTCATTCCTTTCTGGCTCATATGACCAAGCCGGCTATGCCACAACTCAGTAGACGGTAGCTCGGTTACATAGATAGAGTTTTCTTTCACATATCTAGAGACATAGAAGGAATATAATGAGCCAAAATTTTGGTCTTTAAGCATGACCAAGTTACCTTTTTTGGTAATTCAAGAGCCATTTCCAAACACTGTAGTGTATCTGAGATCATCAAGCTGTCCCATTGAAACCAAGCTCTTAGTTAGCTTTGGCACATGTCTAACACCTTACATCATGAACTTAGTACCATTACACATATGAAACTTCACATCTCCAATGCCACATATCTCAAGCTAATGAGACCTAGCTTAATTGAATCGATTGTAGAAGCCTAACTAGAGATGTGACAATGGTAGCATTCAATGTCCTTATGTCACGTCCATGGCTTTTCCTAGGTGCATTCTCCCAATCCTGAGAACAACCGCAATTGTGACTATGACCTCTCTACCTTTGATTGTTCCTTTGGCTACTTCCACTTACCATATATGCATCACCATGCCCACTAATGTCAAAAGATTGACATTGAATCTCTTTCGTTAGCAAAGCACTGGTAACATCACTAAAAATAAGCTTGCCCTTAGGGACGGAGTTACTATTGGCAATGCTAAAAGTATCCCATGATGCGTAGGCAAAGAACATAGCAAGAAAATGGCTTTCATTTCATCATTAAAATTAAGCCCCTTTGATTGAATAAACACACTGTTACACTCATTCACGTGTGAACTGACATGCTACATTCTTTCATGTTAAGACACATAAGCTTTTTCATCAGAAACACTTTGTTTGATGCACTCTTACCATCCCATGCTGAGCATAAATACTCTCGTAGTTCTTTAGTATTGGTCTTGTCCATAATCGTGAAGAATATAGACTCATCAAGATGCAACATAATAGTTGCCATGGCACGATCATCAATGTAAAAACCCTCTTTGTGCTCTTTCAATGGGACTGCAAGTCCTTTGTTGACTAGCATATAAAGCATTCTCTGCTTCCATATAGTGAAATTTGTGCCATCAAATTTCTTAATGTAGTACTCTTCTTTCTCGAAAGATCTAGCCATACTGACAAAGAGCTAATTGCAAAAAGTAATGCTAAGAACTTAAGGAAACCATTTTGTGAAAATTTTAGCAGAGTCTCCTCTGTTAAAGAAAAAAAATTCAACTAGAAACTCAGCAAAAATCATTGCAATGTCAATGCAAAAGAGTGCTGTAAGAAAATAGGAGGACTCGAAGGAAAAATCCGGCAGTCTCCTCTTTACAAAGATCAAAGTCTCAAGCGAATTCAACAAAAACAATGCATTAACCAACAATGAGTGCTAACTAGGCATAGATTGTGGGCATAAATTGACATATATTGCTCAAAGAAATTATCAAAGACTGCCAACTTGGCATCAAAACACCTACACCCATCTATAGATATGCTTTGGCGATGCCATGAATGGGGAGCTCCAACAACCTAATCCACCTCACAGTGGGTAACTTATCCCTAGTGGTCGGCTTGAAAAAACCTCATGCAATGACCTTCACAAAAGGCTATGCAGACACAATTAGCAACAATCTTAGAAATGACTCTTTTGGACCGAGTCTCATAAACAATTGGACTATCAATATAAGCCAAAATTGGCTCCACAACTAGGTACAATGGCAATATCCGCAACATAATGTACATCCAAAACATGAAATTGTCACTGAAAAATTGTAGGGCATGCCCTCAAATAGACGCCAATGAGATGCAAGAAAAATTTTGAACTCAAGTGAGCTCCTTGCAAGGAGTAGAACATTCTCAATAGAGCACAAGCACTCTCAAGTGCTAGTCACACATAAATTATATGCATCCAAACTCCCAAAGAGAAGTAATCATTGGTCAAAAATCTTCCAATTAACATGAAATATATCACTGAAAAAACCTATGAATTGTAGCCAACTAGGCTAGGCAATATCAAACCACAGATGCCATGCATATGGTAATTGGCACATGTCGAGCGTAATAAAAACACTCGTAATGGGAAGCCTGCCAGGAAAACCTATAAAATCTATAGTTGTGTAGACCTACAAGCCCAAGGAATTAATGAAAAGCAGGTAACCTATGAGCCATCAATGGCTAATCATCACACAACCAAACCATAATAGACATACATCACAAAAATTGTGCAAAACATGGCAATAAGGAGCCGAGTGTAGTAACTGCCAAACCTAGTTTGTCTGTCGTAAAAATTGTTGTGTCAATGCCGAATTCAGTGCCGATGTTGATGCCAAGAAAAATCATTGGATGTTGATGCTAGTTTTTGTCATCAGATGAAAACACCTCGCCGATATCTAAGGCCATTATGCAAAACGCCAAGAAAGCCGATGCGCTCTCTCTCATACTCTATGCCAATGTCATTGAGCTCAAAGATTCTTTAACGATGCCACAATCCAAAGAGATGACATCGCTCCTTTGATGGCAATGAGCTGTGTGTGTGTGTGTGTGTGTATTTTTGAAAGCAAAACGTCGATGTGTGTGCGTGTTTTGAAAACACAATGCCGATGTGTGTGTGCATAGAGGATACTGATGTTGTACACATTGTTGCAAAAAATATGATCAACATTAGGTGGAATGGACACCAACATTGCATCCAAAGCATGCCAGACCCCCCAAATGACTTCGGAGTTGCATAGATCTATCCGTATGAGGAAATTATGGCCAACAATATGTTTTTTTGGCCAAAAAATGCACCTGCAAAAACTTGTTTCTACTTATCTTCCACATTGTGGATTGAACAACCACAACAAAATGGTTCAAAATCTTAGAAAATTAGCTCTTTAATGAGCTAAACACAAGATAAAGATCTCAACTCCACAATCCCATACATGACTGCGAATTTCCTGCTTCAAATCCTATGCTAAGCACAAATCAATGCACTCCAATGTGTGTGCAATCAAAGGACAACACTCTGGATGAATACTCTTCTTCATAAGCACTTAAGAATGGCTGCAAATCAGCTTCAAATAGTGTGCGAGGCACTCACGACGATGAAGCTCTCTCACCGGCAACCAATTGGCTCTGATACCACTTGTGAAGAGGGCATGCGGCATGCTCTGCAAGGAAGGAGAATGTTGGAGAGGGGAAATGAGAACACATCCAAAAGCACACACAAATTGCCTCTCTATAGCCCAAGATACTCACAACACCCCGCTCCTCTTAGAAACACCTTCGGAATGACCCAATTTCCACAACATGCACCTTTCGCTGCACACAAAACAAGCATATACACACCTCAATGAATCAACACCTGCACAATATTCATACTATTTCAATCATACACATCGCTAGCACACAACACACCTCTCCCTCTGCACCACAAAACATAGCCCAATGTAGATGTAGTAGGTGGGAAAAGTTCCTTAGGAATTATCGGCAGTAACTTCCAGAAGTATTCGATGGGCAATAACTACAATAGTTACTATAGTTACTCTACACAATCCTATAATAGGACCCATTACACATTCTATGGGTTGGTTGTCATGTACTCTTGTTAGCCTTTGTACTTATCTATGAAGTTCTTGTATTGATCCTGGATACCTTTTGGGCTTGGATCCGTTTGTACTTTAATGCTTAGCTTGTACTTTCTGTGTTATGCATACTAATCTGAATATACATTATTAGTTCCAGTGTTCCAGTCTTCAGTCTTTATAGTTCAGTACTCTTTCCAGTTCAATAGTGAAGGAGTACGAGCGGAAGTGCGACGCGAGAGAGAGTGCGAGAGGAAGAGCATGACGATATGGTGAACTCGCTCTACTGTAATGTGTAGAGCATAGTGAGTTCTTATTAGGTTTTTACAAAAGAATATGTGTACATACCTAGCGGCCCGCCCACTTACCTGGGCGACCACATTGGGCTTTATACCCCAACAACCTCCCACTTAAAGTCCAATGTGGTACTTTAAGTGTGAGAGAAGCTACTATACAAGCTAATATACAAGAGATGTAGAGAAGTGATGTACCACCCTACACCTAACTGCTTGCGAAAATGCGCAAAGCTCTCTGAGGGAAGTACTTTTGTAAGTAGATCAGCAGGATTTTTTGTGGTGTGAACTTTGACAAGCTGAAGTTGCTTATCCTCGAGCATTTCCCTGATGAAATGATACTTCACATCCACATGCTTTGTCTTTAAGTGATAAACTGGATTGCGACCCAATTGTATAGCACTTTGACTATCACAATATAACACAGGCATCTCTTCTTTGATTCCCAAATCTGTTACTAGTCGATTAAGCCAAATTGATTCTTTGCATGCCTCTGATGCTGCAACATATTCAGCCTCTGTAGTAGACTGAGTAACACAATCTTGTAATCTAGAACGCCACGATACTGCTTCACCAGCCAATGTAAAGACATACCCTGACGTAGAACTTCGGTTGTCTAAGTCACCTGCATAATCTGAGTTTGTAAAACCCTTTACAATTAGCTGCTGACTCCCATAGCATATACACATACTCTTTGTAGCTTTCAGGTATCTCAATATTCCTTTCACTGCCTCCCAATGTTTCTTGCCTGGGTTTGACATGTATCGACTTACTACTCCCACTGCAAACGCAATGTCTGGGCGAGTAGCAATCATTGCATACATCAAACTACCCACTGCAGACGCATATGGAATCTTATCCATTTCAGCCTATTCTACCTCAGAAACTGGACAATATTGTTTGCTAAGTTTCACATATGGTGGCAATGGAACACTCAATGCCTTTCCCTTCTCCATATTGAAACGTTGCAAAACCTTGTCAATATACTCTGTTTGAGATAACCAAATCAACTTCTTTGATCTGTCTCTCTCAATGCGCATACCAAGTATATGACTTGCCTCACCCATGTCTTTCATGTCAAACGATTTTTCCATCTTTGACTTCAAAGCTGAAATTTCTTCCAAGTGCTTGCCAGCAATCAACATGTCATCCACATACAAAATAAGGATCAGCCAACTGCCATCCTTAGACTTCTTTGTATATAGACAGTGATCGAACTCACTACGTTTGTAGCCTTGAGAAAGCATAAACTTGTGGAATTTATGGTACCATGCCCTCGGTGATTGTTTTAAGCCATAAAGACTCTTTAACAACTGGCATACCCAATCTTCCTTGCCTTTCTCAACAAACCCTTCTGGCTGCTGCATGTAAATTTCCACATCTAAATCACCATGCAAGAACGCTGTCTTGACATCCATTTGGTGCAACACCAAATCTAATATGGCAACCAATGCAAGAAAGGACCTCAATGTAGTCATCTTGACCACCGGAGAGAAGACTTCATCAAAGTCAATGCCTTGTTCTTGCTTAAAGCCCTTGGCAACAAGCCTTGCTTTGTACTTTGGCTGACTATCATGAGCGGTGATCTTATACCTGTAAACCCATTTACAGGGTAGAGCCTTTTTGCCCCGTGGTAATTTAACTAGCTTCCATGTCTGGTTTTTATGCAGAGCTGTCATCTCTGACTGCATGGCCAATTGCCAATTCCCGGAGTCCTTCATTTGCACTGCTTCCTTGTAACATGAAGGCTCATTGCAATCAGTCAACATCACATAGTTCATAGATGGAACAAACCTATCAGGAGGTCGCATGACACGTCCAGATCTACGCACAATAGGTGGCTCAGGCTCAGCCACAACCTGTGGTTCCACTCTATCCTGTCCTTGCTCCTCTTGAGCCCTGACATTTTGTCTTGCACGTGCAGGTCCATCTTCTTGGAAGACAACTCTTCTAATCTCCTCAACCCTTTCTGGTTTAGAATGATATTTGGATTCGTTAAAGTGAACATCATTGCTGCGGACAACCTTTCTGGATTCGGGATCCCAAAGTCTGTACCCCATCTCACCAGAATTACCATAGCCTAGAAAGATGCACTTTCTACTCTTTGGCTCAAGTTTGTTCCTAAATTCCTTTGGAACGTGAGTATATGCCTCACAACCAAAGACTCTGAGATGCTTGTATGAGGGAATTTTGCCTGACCATACCATCTCTGGCACTGAATCCTTCTGCAAAACCTTGCTAGGAGATCTATTTACAAGATGAACAGCTGTTGATACAGCTTCAGCCCAAAACCCATTTGGCAGTTGTGCATTAGACAACATACTTCTGACCTTCTCTTGTATGGTCCTATTCATCCTCTCAGCAACACCATTTTGAGGAGGATTGTAAGGAGCAGTAAGTTCACGTTTTATACCTTTTGACTCACAAAAGTCCTGAAAGGCCTTTGAAACATACTCTCCACCATTGTCAGTGCGTAAGCATTTAAGCTTCTTGCCACTCTGATTCTCCACAAGTGTCACAAACGTTTTGAAAACACTAAACGCTTCATCCTTGTGCTTGAGAAAGTAAACCCATACTTTCCTCGAGTAATCATCTATAAATGTCATAAAGTAAGAAGCTCCCCCTAGAGATAGGTTAGGCATAGGTCCACACAAATCACAATGAACAAGTGCCAACTGTGTATCTCTTCTACTGCTTCTATGCTTATGTGGCTGTTGTGTTTGCTTACCATACAGACAATGTTCACAGAATTCAAAATCATTAAATGAAAAGCCAGGCAAATAACCAGAACGAGACAAGATTTCCATTCCCTTCTTGGACATATGTCCTAACCGGCTATGCCACAAAGAAACGTTCGGCTGCTTGGTTACATTGACTACATTTTTAGAGACATTTGATACATAAATCATGTAAAGTCCTCCAGACTTTACTCCATGTGCTACTGTCATAGAACCCTTGGATATCTTCCACATGTTCTGTCCAAAAGTGGTGACGTAGCCAACATCATCAAGTAAACCTGTGCTGATCAAGCTCTTTGTAATTGCGGGAACATGTCTCACATTCTTCAGCGTGAAAGAAGAGCCATTCTGAAACTTCAATTGAACATCTCCAACACCTAAGATCTCACATGTCTGCCCATTGCCTAGCCGAACATGATCTTTAGTGGTCACATAAGAAGTTTTCCACTCCTTGTTTGGAGACACATGAAGTGATGCCCCTGAGTCTATAATCCAGTCACTCAGTGCATTTCCATCAGATGTTGTAAGAAGAGCTGAGTCCATTGTATTCTTCAAGAAGTAGATGTCTCCTGACACTAGACTGTCATCCTCTGCAACAGTGTTTGTCACATTTATTTCTTGAATCTTCACTGAGGACTTGTTCTTCTCACCATGGTCTTCAGCTTTCTCTTTGCCTTTTTCTGCTTTCCATTCTCTGCAGTCTCTTTTCATGTGACCCTTCTTGCCACAATGGTAGCATTCTATGTCACTCTTGCCTTTAGCATTGCGGGACTTGCTACGAGACTGATTTCTCTTTCCACCTTTGTACTTTTCTTTGGTCCTTCCCCTGACAACTAAGGCTGTTCCTTTGCCTTTGTCCATTGTCTTTCTATTGGTTTCTTCAGTAAGCAGACTTCCTTCTACACTTGCTATGTTCAAACCATCTGGAGGTGCAGAATTACTCAAAGCTGTGCGAAAAGTGTCCCAACTTTCCGGCAATGTGATCAACAGGAACATAGCTCTAACAGGTTCATCAAACTTGACACCTTGAGCTGACAACTGACTATAGATTGTGTTGAATTCATTCAGATGATTGGACATAGCTGTCCCTTCTTTCATCTTCAAGTCAACAAGCTTCTTAAGCCAGTATACCTGCGAAGCTGCACTCTGCTTCTCATAAAGATCACTCAGCTTTAACCATGCTTGATAAGCCGACATCTCGTCTGCTACATTGAAGTAAACGCTTTTTGCCAAAGTCAGCATAATGGTAGAAAGTGCCAATTCATCCATTTCGCTCCATTCATCTTCGTCCATATCTTCTGGTTTTATCCCTTTGAGCTTTATAGGTTTTATCTGCTTCTTTTGTACCAACACGTGCCAAATATGCTTCTTCCACAATGGGAAATTGGTTCCATCTAGCTTCTTGATATTGTAAAGAGCAGTGTCTTGTGATCCAGCCATAGCTACGCTTCACAGTAGTTTACTTTCCTGGGGAAAATTCGGCAGAGTTTCCCCTGTAAACTGACCTCTGAACCAATATCAACCTGTCAAATGAACCAAGAAAGCTTCAGATTCTGCTAAAATTTTGGCAGAGTCTCCTTTGTAAAATGGCTCTGGTGTACTAAAAACAGCTCAAAAAACAGCTCAAAAAACACTGTCTCTCTGACACTGTAAGCTGCAGGTAAACCTGTCTTGCACCTGTACTGTCTCTTACTGTCCTGTCACTATCCGGTAAGCATAGACTGCGACAATGCCTCAACGGCAGTAAAGCAAAGATGCAATCCCAACTGTCTAACTCACAGTCAATACATCCTAGCTGCCTATCTAAGGGTGCTCGAGGGATCGCTCCAAGACCTGTATCACTGAAAGGATCTCAACATTCGAGAATCCCCCAGCTCAATAAAACCTCACTTGACCTTCAACAAAGGCTGCAGTAAATCTGACAGTACATAGACTTCCCACAAAGTCATACATCCACAAATTTCCCACTGTATGCTGTAACCGCTGCGGCGGTTGTTTGCTGCGTGACTCACAGCCAGCAAACCCTCAACAGACATACATCATCTCTGACAATACATCCCATGTGGAAGTACCTGCAATGTCAGGATGAAATCTGGAATATCAAGCAGCAACACAAGCTACCTGATGAACTAGTGGATGTCGCCTACAGTCTGTGTGTAGATGCGCCTGTGTCGTATGTGACACGCCTCCAAGAACTGTGAGCCGTCCTTCGATGTGTAGACAGCCACAAATCAACACTCTGGGAGTGTCGATATCCTCAGCACCTGTAGTCGTAGGCCGAAAAACCCCAAATTTGCAGAGTCGGATATGCACTCGTTGAGACCACGTAGTCAAAAATGGCCTGCGCAGACCTTTGTCGAAGCCGAACGGTGGCCGAGATGACCGCAGAATTTGGGGCCGTGTCTTTGCCTGTCGAATTTCACTCCAATCTGAGCTGGTGACTCTAGCCTCCTGCAGTGCTGCCCCGAGCCTCGATCTGAGCTCTGATACCAGTTGAAGGAGTACGAGCGGAAGTGCTACGCGAGAGAGAGTGCGAGAGGAAGAGCACGACGATATGGTGAACTCGCTCTACTGTAATGTGTAGAGCATAGTGATTTCTTATTAGGTTTTTACAAAAGAATATGTGTACATACCTGGCGGCCCGCCCACTTACCTGGGCGACCACATTGGGCTTAATACCCCAACAAATAGTCTCTACCATTCCTCCAAGTCAGCAAAGGAGCGAGTCAGCTTTACAAGTAGTAAAGTGTAACCGGCTCTGACGTCTGCAGAAAAATCTTTTGAAGGGTAGGATGGTCCTGTAAAAACCGGATAGAGCAACCCTTCCATACCTGGCTCCTGTGCTGAGCCAAACAATTTTGATATAGCCACTATCATGGATGGATGCTTTGCTGCGATTCAGACATCCTAGAATACTATTGTAAACTCCCTTAGGCAAATGATGGAAGCATTAGTGTCCAACACTGAATTAGAAAACCTCAAAGCAGAACTAGCCACAGCTAAAGCCGAGACTTGACAAGCTCAGAGGGAATTCGCTGACCAAGCTCTTTGCCATCGGATTGAGAAAGCCCAAACAACTCAAACCATCAGTGCTCTGGAGACTAAGCTTCTTAGGTTAGAATCTGACAAACGGATGATTTTCGAAGCAAAGGAAAAAGCCCAGACTGATGCTGATTGATTTTAGAACTTGCTAAGCATGAAGCAATCGATTATAAAGAGCTACTCAAAATGCACACTCTGTTCAAGCAGTCTGTACTGGAGAAGTATATTTACCAAAATATTGCAAATATAATCAATCTTGAGGGTCGTGCTACACTGATTCTTAAATATCTTCAAGCATTGATTGACTCCATTCATAGTGATTTGCAGGACAAAGTCACTGATTACAACACAACACTGGTGAATCAGGCCATAATTGATTATATAAATAATCAAAATAATCATGGAGAAGATTTTGACAAAGAGGAGGAGGATGATACAAGGGAAAATCGAGATAAACCTGATGACCATGATGATGATACTCCCCCTTCCCCACCATCAGGCCGAGGAGCTGGAGGGTCAGCTTTGACTGGGGGCAATGACACTGATAAAGGCAATCCTAGTGCTGCTGAAGAACATAATTAGGACTGTTGTCCAGCATCATATTGATCGAACCCAACAAAACACTACACCTAGGGATCAATAGGAACTACATCATCAAACAAAACTAACCAACAAATATAAAGGTAAAGATGTAGTCTACCCTTTTGAGTCTGACACCATTGATCAACATTCTCTACAATTGATTACACCCAATAAAATATTAAGGCATCAAGCAGCACCCATCACAAGGAGGTTTTTGGAAGACAAAACTATTTTCTCTGATTTAGAACGCTTCCAGATGCTCTATGTTGGGACTAGGCAGATGGTCCGGAATTGAAAATCAGCCAGTTTCCATGGTCAAGAAGTTTGTCAGTTATGCCCTCATCCAGCTGTATTCAACTGCTAGACAGAGTCCCTTAATGGACAGTAGCAACATATGATAAAGCTGTTAATCCATTTTTGCAAAGGAATTAAATAGCTGATTTGAAATCCTTGGGTCTAGAACTTGATCTACTGTTAGGCAACCGGCCTACATACAAATGTATGAAAGAGATCAGAACTCAGCTCAAACAAATTCTGATTCAAATTCAGAGTGCAAGGGGAATCTTAGACCAAAGAGTGCAAGCTATGATTAAGGATCAGGCCACCACTAGCCAAGGACCCCACAAGTAGATGTCGGTAGGAGCTTAGGCAAACGTTCTTAGACATGCCTTTCAACTTGTAAGGATTACTAGGAAGATGATGTAGCAAGAGAATCAGGTCATTTTCCTTGAGTTTGTACCTGACTTTCTAGTCCTTTTATATTCTTTATCTGCTAAGGAATCAGAGTTGCCAAAATTTTTCCCAACACTGTATCCTCAGCATCCAGAACCAGTTGACCAGTTCACATATCTCAGCATTATAGATGAGATTTGTGATTGGTATGACAGAGCCACTTTTGACTGGAGAGCTTGGCAACCAAAAGTAGAGACGACACTTCAGAAAGACATTGTACTTGATTTACAAGCTGCCATCTAACACTTCAAGCTTTGCATGGGTCAATGGTGGGTCCAACTCTGAGGACTGACAAAGATCACATCAGTTAACAATGCACTCTTCCAAAATTCCAGAAAAAGACATCACTGCTAAGGAAGCCTTAGGCCCACATTACAGAGAGATGATTGAAATCCTTTTTGAAGCGAGAGTTAAGACTAATCATCCGCTTTCACAAGGATGGATACACACTGCCGCGCATTGTCATAAGGTGGCCAGACCTCATCTCACTAAAGGAAAACAAACCTTGTATGAACCTAACACCAAAACATACAACCCTCTCACGCCCTAGGACACGAGATGAATATAACAAGGAAGGATCAGCTTGAACAAGAGGCCATTTACAGATTCATCTAGAAGGAAAATGCTGGTAACGGTTCTTCTGAGGCACCAAAGAGGAAAGGCAAGAGGAAGCTGGTTCAATGGAAGGATATTGGGTAGTCCACTTCCTGATATGAAAATCTGGAGGCGGATTTTCCAGATACACACATCAAGAATGACCCTATACTTTTGAAAACAAAAGATTCCTTTTGGCTCGTCGATGATAAATTTGGTTTCATACAGTAATTCAAGAAAGAAGGGAAGGATGTAGATGTAGGAGGTGGGAACAGTTCCTTAGGAATTACCAGTGGCAGGAACAACTCCTTAGGAATTCTCGGAGATAACTTCTAGAAGTATCCGACGAGCAGTAACTACAATAGTTATTGTAGTAACTCTACAAAATCCTATAGATAGGACCCATTACACATTCTACAGGTTGGTTGTCATGTGCTATTGTTAGCCCCTGTACTTATCTCCGAAGTTCTTGTATTAATCCTAGGAACCTTTTGGGCTTGGACATTTGTAATTTAATGCTTAGCTTGTACTTTCTGTGTTATGCATATACTGACCTGAATATACATTATCAGTTCCAATGTTCCAGTCTTCTGTCTTTCCAGTTCAGTACTTTTTCTAGTTCAATACTCTATCTTAGTTTAGTTCTCTATTCCAGTCCAGTACTTCAATTCCAGTTGTCTGATTCGATAAGCACCATCTGAATTCCCTGAACTCCCAACTAGATTTGAACTCCAACACTGGAATAGCTACCTAAAGAGACCGGCTCATTCCACCAAGAGATTACACACACACTAACACCAACACGAAAGCGCAGAACCAAAGGAGAAGAGAAAGGGAGGTGGGGAGATTGACAATAATCAGCAATCCGCACTTGATTCTAGAGCTAAAACTTGTGTACAAGGCTTTCTCTATTCTCCGATGCAGCTGTTGTCCCACATCGGCAAAAGGGCCCCCCTTATTGGGATGGATGTTCCTTCTTTAGCAAACTTGTTTTCCTCCGAACACCCATCCAACTTTCCTGCATGCTCGCACATGAACTGCCACTTTTAACCCGCTTGCTTTTCTTATCCCTCCTTGGGGTAAGCCCTCCCATATATAGAGGTGGAGCTTGGTGCCCTTGGAGAGGGGGAATAGGGAACACAACTAGCACACAAAATGTTTGCCTCTCTATAGCCCAGGGATTCCACAACACCCCTAACCTCTCTAATAAAACCTTCAAATTGGCTATTTTGCACTAACAATTCCACCTAAGGATACAGAACAATTGTCCCACACCTTGCAAAAAAACACCTTACAGCACAACAGCACCCACATTGCTCAACTCACCCTTTCCGGCTCACAAGACACCCCAATTCTACCTCTTGGTAACAACATTCAAGCTGCAGGCAAACCCTTTGCAAACACCGGCAAGTACAGAAAGAGCAAGAGAAAAGGAAGGGGATGGGGAGAAGCAACACAAGAAGTAGGGGCAAATGTTTGGTATTATTGCATAAGGAGATAGTACAGTCAAGTATGCAGCTCCAATGGCAAGCTTGCAATACACTGGCTTGAAAAATTCCAATCACTCTCTGGCAAAAAAGCCTTTTGGTCAAAAGACCCCAAAAAAGGAACGTCTACCTCCTTTTATAATGCTTGGCTAAGGCTAAAAACGAAAAAAATAAGGAGCTATCTAGCTCGTACAACCAACAGAAGCTTCTTTTAGAATTTGTTTTCCATTGCCACCACTTGGCGCACTTGGTATTTTGGTATCTGCATGGCACACATATTTTTGTCCATTTTGGCCTTTGTGGCGGGTGGGATAGGCCCCTTGTATCTCCCTTGAACCTCCCGAACCCTTTCTCTTACTTGCTATCCTCTGGCCGTGCGACCCTCCACCTCGAACTCTCTCTCTCTCTTTCTATCTCTTACGGGACTCCTCCCCTCCCCTAATGGAATTTCCTCCTCTCATCACTGCCTTCATTGCGGGACCCCTCCCCTAAGCATGCAATAGCGATGTCGCTATGGGGGGGGGGGGGGGGGGGGGGGGGGCTAACCCTCAAAAAACGTGGCCTCATGGGCACGGTCACTTACGGGTGCCACATCATCACTGTACAAACCGCTCAGAGCCACCAGTCGCCGCCCAGCTACCCCCTTGCGCCGCCAGGGTTGCCCAAAATCGCCGCTGTGCTGCCGCTCGGGCGCGCATCACCACACACAGCGCCCATTACGGGCAACCATCGCCAGGGCATCACGTAGCTCCCCTCACGACTCCACATACCACAATGGGCTTCATGCCCCAGCCCTTATATTCTCCTTTCCAAGTCCAGGTCCTTGCATACGAGATTATGGCCCGCCACGTGGCAGTCCCAGAACAATTCACCTTTTCAAGGTTCCAAGACCCCTTAAAATCTTCAAAAAAACCCATTTTTGCTTCTCAACTTGCAGTGCTTGCCAACTATCATCTGATTATCTGACTCCCAAGCAGTCAAGGCCAATTGAGACCTTGTATCTCCAACTCCAAGCCGCATAACTCTCGTCTCATCCAAAATCTAGGAAGACCTCGAACCGAGGTCGCAAAAAGTGAGAACTTTCATCTGCAATCAACCCCGGACAAGTGCACTCAATCTATTGGCTTCAGTATCTTTTTGTTTCGAACTTTGTTTGACGTGCAGTCAATTCTTGCTAACCTCGTATGATGCATACCCTGCTGTAGAACTTTCTTGAGTCTCAAAAGATGCCAGATGGCACGATTCCCCATGTGGTCAGGTGGGCACCAACCTAGCCCCCGGCAAAACTTCAACTGGCCATAAAATGCAAACCATGGCTTTGATCTATAATCTGAAAAGACGGGTAGGCTCTATAAATAGAGTACTACATGCCTATACCCTAACTTCCCCTTGGACCACCTGTCCCTAGCTGCCCTGTCCGGCAAGAATTTGCAACACACTGAACCTTCAACCTTCACTAACTTGAGCTCCGTAGCTCGGATTGACGAGCTGTTTGGACCTACTCCTTCAGCACTTCAAGCTCTTCATTCTTGGACCCAAAGACTACATCTCGAATCTCCTTCACCTGCTACTCAAATGAGCCCCTTATGGAGCCCTTCCTGGCCTATTAGCCGCATCAGGCATACATTTCTGCTGCTGCTTGTCAGTCCATGATCTTTCTAGCTGCTCCAGCCTTTTGCCCTGCTTCTGCTAACCTGCACATATTTGCCCATGCCATCTTCTATGGTCGACACACTTTGGCTGTACCATCATTGCCCACCCCCTAGTTGAGCATTTATGCTCAACCACATAAGAGCTTTATTACCCTTATAACTGCAAAACCTGGCAAACACTATGAGAAAACCAAAACCATATGTACACAGTTTTATTGCACCCTACTGCCAAACCTTCAAGTGGGTTGCCCCACCCCCTGCATCATATAGCTTCCACCTGGATCAAACACCTGCCTTGGATATCTTCCACCCATTTGTAACTGCTCAACATAGTGCCGTACCGCAGCACCTAGACCATCATGTGTGTAGGCTGGCCCTAGCCTACCTGACACCAAGCACCAACACATGTCTGACCCTCCCTCCCAACCAAATAAAGTGGAGGCCTTGAGCATAGACCCATGTACTTGCTGAACCAGACTTCGTATAGCTGTATTTACCACCATACGCACCAACCATAGCTTACATACCTTTAATGGAAGCAATGTCATTGTCTGGGATTCTCCTTTCTCCACCACTGGACATGTCTGTTGCATCGAAATCTCCTTCGTCTCTGGCATCACAACCTCCTCTTTGGCCATACACTCAATTCCAGCATTATCGAGCCCTTCCCCATCTACCGGCCCTTCAAGGCCAATCAACACCTCTTGCTCTTCAGCTTTAATCTCTTGTTCTTCAAGCATCTCTTCTATCATCGCTGCATCAGGATCTTCTTGGGAAGAGAGAAACTCGGTCTCTATTGTATTCACCTCGACTTCCTCATAGGTATGTCTGCTCCATCCCTCCTGGAAAAATGCTGCACCTGCTGCACCACCATGGCACATTCCACCGCTACTTCCATGAGCACAGCCATTAGCATGGCACCACACACTACCTTCACCTGCATTCCATCATCTGCAGGCCTAGACGTCTCCATTTGGTCTTCATCATGCATCTCGGCTTGCTTTGTTCCCTGTTCTTCTTGCACATGGGCTACTACCATATCATCAAACACATAACAGGGCAACTTTACCTTTATCAACTTAGGTTCCTCAGACTCTGTCTCCCCGTCATAGGATGTGGACTCATCCGGTCTACTCTCCTCGCTTGTCTCCCAGCTATTTGAGCTTGTATCTTCATCGTCATTGGCATCATAAACCGATTCCGTATCTACATCTTCATCCACTGGTGCTCCACAAAAGTTTAACCATCATCCTGACTTTGCTCAATTTCTTCATCAGCTCCTGAACCCTTGGTAGCTGCAATCCCATCGCATTCTACTATCTTTTCATGCAAACTTTCCACAAGAACAGGCTTTACCTCTTCAACCCGCACCGGAACCTCCATATCTGCTAACGCTTTTGCCTCTTTGTTCACCTCAACATGAAGCTTCCCCTTGTTGACAATGTCATCTACCCTTGGCACATGCACTTCACATACTGGAAATCTCCAAGGAACATAGCCAATAGTAAGTCTTACCTCAACAGGCTGGGAATTCTGAGCACTTGGAATCACCTTTGGTTGGACCAAGAGCACTTTGCTACCTCCGCAACAGGCATATAATCTACTAGCTTTAGCATGCCCAACTCCAGCTTCCGCTTTACCTTTCTACTCTTTATCTTTGCAAGATAGACCATATCTTCATAGGTATCTGCACCGTCTTTCACCTTTTCTCTGATCCTCGGATGCAAGCACTCCAACATCTTTGACAGCTTTAAATACAGGCTGCTTTTGACCCCCAGTAGAAACCTCTAATTTCTACCAACCAGCTTCAAACTGCTCAATGAAAATGGAAAAATCCTTACTCACATCTTGGCGTATCTCCTTCAGCCTTGCACCAGCTTCTTTTGGCGTACTCACCTCTCAAAACCGCTCCAAAAATTGACTTTGCAATCTTTGCCAACATCCTCGATCATTGCTCTTTAAACCATCGAACCATATCTTGGTTCGTCCTCGCATCAACAACGGCATCGTCTGCAACCTTTTTGCATCCGTTGATATACGCATCAACATCAGCCATAACTCGAAATCTGCTAACCAATCCTCGGGATCTTCCATGTCCGTAAATATGGGGCCAAAACCTAGATCCACCATCTCTGTCAACTTCAAACTCGACCATCAAACATCTCGACCATCAACCAACCGCTTTGTCAGCTGAAAAACACCACTTTCAACCGCAAATTGGAGCATCCGACAGCTCCTCAGTGGGGGCACTAGAAATGGAGAGGGGGAGTAGGGAACACACCCAGCACACAAAAAATTGCCTCTCTATAGCCCAGGGATTCCACAACAACCCTAACCTCTCTAATAAAACCTTCAAATTGGCTAACTTGCACTAACAATTCCACCTAAGCATACAAAACAATCGTCTCACACTCGCAATAAAACACCTTACAGCACAAAAGCACCCACACTGCTCAACTCACCCTTTCCGGCTCACAAGACACCCCAATTCAGCCCTCTTGGTAACAACCTTCAAGCTGCAGGCAAACCCTCTGCAAACACTGGCAAGTACACAAAGAGCAAGAGAAAAGGAGGGGGACGGGGAGAAGCAACACAAGAAGTAGGGGCATATGTTTGGTATTATTGTATAGGGAGATAGTACAGTCAAGTATGCAACTCCAATGGCAAGCTTGCAATTCATAGGCTTGAAAAACTCGAATCACTCTCTCTGGAAAAAAAGCCTCTTGGTCAAAAGACCCCAAAAAGGGAACGTCTACCTCCTTTTATAATGCTTGGCTAAGGCTAAAAAAGAAAAAAAATAAGGAGCTATCTAGCTTGTACAACCAACTGAAGCTTCTTTTAGAATTTGTTTTGCATTGCCACCACTTGGCACACTTGGTATTTTGGTATCTGCATGCACACATATCTTTCTCCATTTTGGCCTTTGTGGCGGGTGGGATAGGCCCCTTGTATCTCCCCTTGAACCTCTCGAACCCTCTCTTTTGCTTGCTGTCCTCTAGCCGTGCGACCCTCCACTTGGTTTGCCTCTTGAAGCCCTCGAACTCTCTCTCTCTTTCTATCTCTTGCGGGACTGCTCCCCTCCCCTAATGGAATTTCCTCCTCTCATTGCCTTCACTACGGGACCCCTCCCCTAAGTAGGCAATAGCGATGTCGCTATTGGGGGGGCCCTAACCCTCAAAAAACGTGGCCTCATGGGCACGGGCACTTACGTGTGCCACATCATCACTGTACAAGCCGCTCGAAGCCACCGATCGCCGGCCAGCTATGGCCTTGGGCCTCTAGAGCCGCCCAAAATCGCCGCCGTGCTGCCGCTCGGGCGCGCATCACCACACACAACGCTCATTACGGGCAGCCACCGCTAGGGCATCACGGAGCTCCCCTCACGCTTCCACATACCACAATGGGCTTCACGCCCCAGCACCTATACTCTCCTTTCCGGGTCCAGGTCCTCGCATACTGGATTGTGGCCCGCCACGTGGTAGTCCCAGAACAATTCACCTTTTCAATGTTCCAAGACCCCTTAAAATCTTCAAGAAAACCCATTTTTGCTTCCCAACTTGCAGTGCTTGCCAACTATCATCTAATGATCTGACTCCCAAGCAGTCAAGGCCAAATGAGACCTTGTATCTCTAGCTCCAAGACGCATAACTCTCGTCTCATCCAAAATCCACGAACACCTTGAACCGAGGTCGCAAAAAGTGAGAACTTTCATCTGCAATCAACCCCGGACAAGTGCACTCAATCTTCTGGCTTCAGTATCTTTCCGTTCCGGACTTCGTTTGACATGCATTCAATTCTTGCTAACCCCGTATGATGCATACCTTGCTGTAGAACTTCGTTGGGGCTCAAAAGATGCCAGATGGCACGATTCCCCATGTGGTAAGGTGGGCATCAACCTAGCCCCCAACAAAACTTCAACTTGCCATAAAATGCAAACCATGGCTCTGATCTGTAATCTAAAAAGACGGGTAGGCTCCATAAATAGAGTACTACACGCCTATTCCCTAACTTCCACTTGGACCACGTGTCCCTAGCTGTCCTGTCCGGCAAGAATCTGCAACACACTAAACCTTCAACCTTCACTAACTTGAGCTCCGTAGCTCGGTTTGACGAGCCATTTGGACCTACTCCTTTAGTAGTTCAAGCTCTTCATTCCTAGACCCAAAGACTGCATCTCACATCTCCTTCACCTGCTACTCAAATGAGCCCCTTATGGAGCCCTTCTTGGCCTATTAGCCGCATTAGGCATACATTTTCGATGCTGCTTGTCAGCCCATGATCTTCCTAGATGCTCCAGCCTTTTGCCTTGCTTCTGCTAACTTGCACATATATGCCCATGCGATCTTCTATGGTCAACACACTTTGGCTGTACCACCGTGGTGCCCAAGTTAACGACCACTAGTCTTCAACAAAGGGGGGGGGGGGGGGGGGGGGACCCTCGTATGAGCCGACCCTAAGGGCCATGCATGCCACATCATCAATGCCCCGGGAAACACATAGAGCCACCCAATGCACCATCAATAGCCGCAAACAGTCATTGCCATTGCCACATGCCCGCACATGCAAGGGAGGGGAGGGAGCTCCATTGGAGCTTCACCTCTCTCACTCTCTCTTTGCTGACCCAATATATATATTGTAGCATTCCCAACCCGCCAAGTGCATGTGAGACATTCAAGCTGTCACATGGCATTGTTAGAGGCACTCCCCCAAAAAACTTCAGAAAACTCCCTTCAAAATTTTCAACAAAATCAATTTTTGGCCTCCCTTTGACCTACTCTGATTTCCTTCTCCCATGTCAGATTGCCCTTCTATAAAATCCCCTTGAAGGCCATGATTCTAGACTTTGACTCCCATCCTCTTCTTTGCAATTCAACCTTTTTGGGCCCTCAAACGATGAGCCACAAAACGACAAAAATCCATTTGCTATCACTTTATAGCAGTTACCCACCGACTTCAACTGAGTGTAACTTGATGCCCACAACTTCGATTGATGTGTCATGACTTCCAAGGGGCTTTACATGCTGCCCACTACCTTTGTAAACCCTAGCAAGCTCATGAAAATCACTAATGGCACACTTATCGAGGTGGCTCAGACCTAGCCCCCCGTAGAACTTTAACTGTCCATGATGAGTCCATAACTTGGCCGTTTGAACTCCGATTGCTGATCCAAAAATACCAACATGCACCGTAAGTTGAGCACTTTAGGGCCATGCACACACATCCCCTATGACCAACCATTTGTAACTATCCAATCCAGTGGGGATCTGCAAACCACTCTTACCTTAAAACTGTCATAACTTGCACTTCATAACTCAAATTGGGGAACCGTTTGGACTATCTCGGAGAACACTTTGAGGAACACCTTTGGGACATCCATTTTTGCACTTTGACCCCTTTGATCAGCCACCTTTGATAGGCACCATAGCAAAGCACCTTGGCGCTCAGAAAACCACATAAAGCATACACACTTGCTACTCTTTGCCTACTCTTGATCTTCATATCCACCTTACCACTTTAGCATGTACCTATAAGTACACATAGATATGCCTTGCACCATTCATCACATTGACCAACTTTAGCTACACCATCATTGCCCAAACCCCTTGTTGAACATTCATGTTTAACCAAAACATGTTTATTGAATTTTAGAAACTACGAAAATAGAAAATAGTATGAGCTAAACAAAAAATTGCTACCATAAATACAGAGTCTTATTCTTGATGTAGATAACTCCTGTCTATGTGGCTTGCCCAACCCTCTTGATTAACACTTGAAGCACAATGGGCACAAACTCCCTTTCAAAGTATAGCTTAAGATGCACACCATTCACCCTTTGTTTGAGAAATCAACCATTCATCCTCATTAATTGGTAGGTACCATTGGGAAAAGCTTAATGTACCTTGTACGATCCTATCCATTTCTTCTTGAACTTCTTTTGGAACATAAAGTCGAGGTAGCTCTCATATTTTATCACCAAATCACCCTTCTCTATCTACTTCTCTGTCAAGTGCCGATTGAACTTGCAACTCTTTCCTTGCTACTTCACATAGAAATCCTTCGTGCTTCTCTATCCATCTTTAAAGCTTCAAGACTAGTGATCTTGTTGTGCAAAACATCTTGATGGGCCCTATCAACCCACCACATATCTTTCAATGCACCCAATTGGACATGCACGGGCAACACCTCCTCTTTACCATATACCAACTCATATGGGGTAAAGTTGGTGGCAACCTTGTAAGAAGTCATATAAGCCCATAAACACTTGTCAAGGTTAGCCTCCCACTCTTCTATCTGTTTGTACACATATTTGGTGAGCATTTTGATTGTCTTTCCATTAGCACTCTCAACCAAACCATTGCACTCTAGATGATAAGGAGAAACCTCTGTTGAATACCCAACTTCACCACTAATGCACGCATCAGCTTAATCTGAAATCCTTGACCACAATAAAAAATGAGCTCCCAAGGCACTCCAAACCGACAATAGATGCAATCATAAACAAAATAAGCCACGGTGTGAGCATCTACCTCCTTTACTACTTTAGCTTCAACCCACATGGTAAGATAGTTGATAGCCACTACTATGTACTTCTTACCGCTTGCTAACTTGGGTAATGGACCAATAGCATCTAAACCCCACTTCTCAAATGCATTTTGAGCTATGATAACCCCTTGTGACTTGACTACCAATCGTCTTTCACCCATGGTTTGACACTCATGGCACGTCTTGCACCAATAGTGCACATCTCATACAATAGATGGCCACCAAAAACTAGCTCTAAGTAAGCACTTAAAAAAGTACTTGATCTTTGCTTTGATGTCCACTCTCCTCATGACACTATTCCAAAACCATACCAATTTCCTCCTTATAGAGGACTCTCTGTAGCACTCCATCTCAACCATGTGTCATCAGGTCTTTGCCAACCAAAGTAAATTTGCGAGCCTTTTGAACAATCCTCCTCTTTTACAACTTGGACAAGCCCTTGAACATTGACCTGAGCTCAAAAAATCATCAATCTCTCTTAAAGTTTCTCTATTTGCATACATGGTAGTATAAACCTACTACATGAGCCTGCACTTGAATACTAGCTAATTGATCTGCTTGTTGATTTTGTTCCCTTCTAACATGCTTTAAATGCACTAAATTTCAACAGCTTGTTTATGGAAAAAACTAGTTTTTGAGAGAATCCCTTTTTACCTACCATTGCCCCAAGAGCTGGTTAATGACATCGTGTATCACCCTTAACCACCACAAGACTAGAGATCCCAAACCCCACACACTGATTTAACCCTAAATAGAGAGCCAAGTACTCTGCTTCGTTGTTTGTGTGAACACTCTCCAAGTCATAAGCCTTGGAGAAAATCACCTTTCCTTGTGGGTCTTTTATAATCACACCTCCAGCTACTTTTGCACTATTGTCTTGTAAGCTCCATCGAACCACATAGTGAAGGCTTCTTCTAAATCAGGTCCTTCTTTGACGTCCTCTTTCACCACCCTTGGATACATGTTGGCAAATCGCTTCTTTGTTACCTAGAATGTCTGCCAAATATGATATGCTCGTTTGATCAATTTTGAACTCGAATTTGAATTTTTGTAGCTCAAGCACCCACTTCTGATATGCCTCCCTAGCTTTAGATGAAGCACCACTTCTAGCAACAAATTTTTAGATGTGAGCACATAAATTTTCAATCGATCAAATGCACTTTAAACTTGCGACGTGCAAACACTAGAGTCATCACCAACTGCTCAGCTTTTGTGTATGACCTTTCCCCTGGGCTAATCAAAGGTTTATCAAAATAGATTGGTTTGTAACATCTACCCACTTTTTGTATCAACAAAGCACCAATGGAAACCATACCTACCGCATGGAAACATAGAAGTCATCCTCCTTGTTATGAGGCCAAATCATCGGCAACTCGCAAAGAATCTCCTTTACTTTGTCAAAGGTCACCTGTGACCATGAACCTATTGACTCAACTTTTAGGGTATACATACTATGAAAGCATCCAAAAGAACTTGTACAAATAATTTATCTTGTGCACAAATGAATCCAAACTTGTCGCATTGATTGGGGGTTTCGTCAAAACCAAAGCGTTCACCTTTTTTGGATCGGCTTCTATCTTATTTTGTGAGACCACATCACCCAATAAATGAGTTTGAGGTTGAACCAACTTGCACTTCTTATTTTAGGATTCAACTGTCCACCCTCTTCATCTAGCCTTTGAAAGCATAACTTTAACTTCAACAAATGCTCATCACTAGAACTATAACACCCAATATCATCCATAAAAACTCTGATGAACTTACCCAAGTATGGCACGAATACCCTGTTCATCCAATCTTGAAAGATTGCATAAGCATTCACCAAACCGAAAGGCATCCTGTGGTAAGCAAATCATCCCATGGTGAAATGAGGGTGGTCTTCAGCTAGTCCTCCAAAGCAATGCCAATCTAGAAATAACCTAAAAAAGCGATCCATAATTGAATATCGCTCATGCCCTACTACCTGGTTGTTCAAGGTCTCATCCTGGAATGACAAGAGGTAGTGATTTTGCTTCATATCAGCATTCAATGGTTTGTAATGTACACACACTCTCCACTCCCCATTCTTTTTTGGTGTAATGGCATAGGTGAAACCCACTCTGACTCTTTCACTGGATACGTAATACCTGCTTTCAGTGTCCAAGGCCAATAAGGATGGGAGGTGATATGTTTCCACTTCCTCAGCAGATTCCTAATAGGGCTGATGATTATGCATTGGACATATGGGGAGATCAAAGTATTAGACAAGAAAATCAGGCCTTAACCTCTGGTGGTTGTGTGGGTATTGTGCTGGTTGAAAGGAAAGAAGCAGATATGATGCCCGTAGGCAAAAGAGAGAGGGAAGGCTATGATGCTCCAAGGGAAAGAGAAAGAGGGTGAAGATGAAAAAGTTAAGAGAAAGAGAAGACCTCGTAGACGGTTTGAAGTAGCAGATTTGCCTTTGGGAGAAGGCCAAACAGCTTACAGTTTAAAGGAAGACGTGATTGAGAGGAAAGTAGATTGTACTTTTGAATAGTTGATGAATATGGTGGCCAAACTTAAGAGGAAGTGGAAGTCATTAGTGAATCTAGAGAAAGAGCTGAAGCATGGACAAGTTAGAGTGTTGGCTATGGGAGAGTTACCCGACATTTGTCCTGTGGTGAACGCTTGGCACAAATGTGTGGGCATGGGAGAGGCCTACATTGACGGAGGTGCTCAAGTTTGTGTGATCATACAGTCATGTGTGGAGAGATTGGGTCTCATTACATGCGGAAGCTCTGGGTTTAGGTTTCGACTAGAAAAAAATGCCAACGTAAAGTGTTTGGGGCTGATTAAGAATTTGGAAGTTGAAATATTGAACATGAAGGTTATAGTGAACTTTTATGTTATGCCAGCTGACCTGGGAGCTTTTCCTCTCATTTTGGGCAAGAGCACAACCTCTGTGTGTGGCAAGAAGGGGGAAAAGAGGGTGTTTGATATGACTACCAAGCAACCTTTGGTAGTAGATGATGAATCCGAAGTTACCAATGAAGATAGTTTTGAAGACTAAAAAAGTAGCACTGCTTCTAGTTCCATTGATAAGGGTGAAGTGTCATTCTTACTGTTGGACAAGGAGAAGAGAGAAATTGGTGAAGTATTGCAAATGTCAGAGGATATAAATGCTTCCAGCCATTTGGAAAAACTTGAGGAGTTGATGCAGCCTAAACAGGAATTGTCAATGAAGAAGGAGTTGATTCAAAACATGCTGAGTACTGATTTGACACAAGGAGAAAGAAGGGAGTACTTAACAATGCTGGACAGGTTTCCAAATCTCTCATCACTTCATATCAAGAAATAAGGGGTTTTGTTGGAGACCCTGCGAAGATTGAACTAATTGAAGGGGCAAAGCCAATAAGACAGAAATTAAGAAGAATGGGTAAGGAGAAAATGAATGCTTTGAAGGAAGACGTGGATAAACTTTTGAATGCAGGGTTCATTATGCTTGTTGATAATGCTGAATGGGTGAGCCCTATAGTGGTCACCCCAAAGAAAGATGGGTATTGGAGAGTTTGCATTGATTATAAGTCATTAAATGTAGTGACCAAGAAAGATCCTTATCCCTTACCTTTTATTGATAACTTTTAGGTGTTTCCAACTTATCCTTGCTCCTGAAGATAAAAAAAAGAAAACTTTTATCACTCCATGGGGTTGTTTCTGCTTTTGCTGCCTTCCTTTAGGATTGACAAATGGACTTGGAGCTTTTGAAAGAAAAGTGGATTGGGTCCTTACCCCGTTCCTCGGGAAGTTTGTCAAAGGGTTCATAGATGATTTATGTGTATAGAGTTCAAGGAGAGAGCATGTTCAAAAGCTTGAAATGACTTTTGCAAGGTATGATGAATGCGTGGGTCAGTTGAACCCCAAAAAATGTCATCTGGCACAACCAAGAGTGAAGCTTCTTGGACATGTAATTTCCAAAAATGGGATTGAGGTAGATTTAGAGAAAGTAGAAGCTTTGTTATTGCAATCATCTCCAAAGGATACAAGACAATTGGCCCCTTTCATACAGAAGGTTAAATATCTGTTTTGATTCATACCTTTTGCATCCTCTTCATTATGCTAGCAGGGTGAAGACTCCTCATGAAAAAGATCAAAAATTGAATCGGTAATGACCAGTATGGTTTATGCTTGCAGACGATTTAGACATTACTTGTTGCAAAAGTCGCTCACTTTTCTCACTAGTTATTAATTGATTCCTCAGCTGTTTAATAACTCAAATATATCAAAGACAATGATGAAATGGGTTATTGAACTTCAGGAGTTTCAATTCACTGTTTTAGTGGAAGAAAGTACTCGGGCTACCTTGGTAAATCTATTCACTTTTAAAGAGACTCCTGTTTTGGTTAAAGAAGAGGTGGTGTCAAAACTCTTGCCATATACAATGTTTCACTGTTATATTTCGATGGCTCTCATCGAAGAAGTCATGATGTTGCTTTGGAAGGAATTGTCATTTATGATGCGTGGTGTCAAAACTCTTGCCATATACAATGTTTCACTGTTATATTTCGATGGCTCTCATCGAAGAAGTCATGATGTTGCTTTGGAAGGAATTGTCATTTATGATGCACAAGGAAAACTTGTAAGGAAACAAGGGCTGAAACTTGATGCAAAAAGTACCAATGAAACAGAGTACATGGCTCTTGAAGGTGGCTTGCACGTCTGTTTACATTTGGGAATTAGACGCCTACAAATAAAAGGAGATGCTTTGTTGGTTGTGAAGCAAGTATTGGGAGTATGGAAGATTAAGAATCCTAAATTGAAAAATTTATGCTTCAACGTGAAATTGTTACTTAAAAAGTTTGAAGCATAGAGTTTGCAGCATATTGAAAGGTCCCAAAATGAAGAAGCTCATGACGCTGGCCAAGAAATGGTCACTTGTGTGTTTGTTCTAAAGGCTAATGCCCCTTTATATCATGGAAGGGAAGTGTGATCAAAGGAGGTCGATTTTTTGTTGACAGATGTTTTACATGAGGGTCTCCCATCATCCAAAAAGTATGCTTTTATAAGAAAATCTAGGAAGTACAAAATGCTTGATGATGTGCTTTACATGAAAGGAAGTGATTCAGTATTGCGTGGTGTGCCCTGGAAAGAAGAAATTTACAAGATTTTGAAAGAAAAACATGAGGGATCATGTGGAGGCCATTTTGCCACTAAGATTATGTTACATAAGATTCTGGAAGAAGGCTATGTGTGGCCACGTATCCAACGGGATGTTAACCATTGGTGCAAGTCTTGTTTATCTTGTCAAAAAATGGGGAAGAGAATTTTGAAGCCTGAATTACAAAATATAGTTCTATCTTTTGATGTCTTTGAAAAAATGGGGTCTTGATGCTATTGGACCATTATCCATGACTGGTAAAAGAAATGCTTACATTTTAACAACAGTGGATTATTTGTCACGTTGGGCAGAAGCTAAAGCTGTCAAATAGATTACCAGTAAGGAAATGGGAAAGTTTGTATATGAACATATATGCTGCAAATTTGGTGTGCCATTGGAACTACTTTCTGATAGAGGACATGGATTTAGAGAGAGCTATTTGATTTCGTGTGCGAAAAGCTCAATATACACCACAAGTACAATTCTCTTTGTTATCCACAATGCAATGGTCTCAATGAAAGGTTCAATGGAGAGATGGTGAGAATCTTGACAAAGATGACCCAGACACATGGGAAAACTTGGGATTCAGAGTTCCCTTGTGCATTATGGGCCTATAGGATTGCTATCAAAACGAGCACATGATTTTCTCCTTACCACTTGGTTTATGGCAAGGAAGCTTTATATGCCATTTAAAGTGGAGATTCCTGCACTTAAATTTTTGTCATTTGGAGATGAAGAGCAAATCGATATTTGGCAGAAAAGGTTGTTGGATTTACAATGTCTGCAAGTGGACATAGTTTTGGCTTTGAGCTACTATGAGGAAGTGTCAAAGAAAGCTCAAATAAAGGCTAATGAGTGTGTAAAAGATAAGGTTGACTTTTTAATTGTCTATAGACCAAGTAAGGAGAATTTAGTAGCAGATGCCTTGAGCCGTAAAGCCTTGGTAAGCTTAATCTCAATGCCTATTAACCTAGATTTGGTCAAGGTAAGGGAAGCTGCACAAATGGACCTAGATTATCAGAAGCAGCTTGCTATCATGAAGGATAAAACACCTCAGAATGACGCATCTTTACAAAATTATGATATCAAAGATGGATGCTTATATTACCGACATAGATTGTGTCTGCTGCTGAGGAATGCAATCTTGCAAAAAAATATCCTTTATGAAGCTCATGATAGCCCAACATCTAGACATCTAGGCTATGCCAAAACTCTCAATGCAGTAAGGAAGAGTTTTTATTGTCAAGGAATGAAGGGTGATGTGTTATGGTATGAAGAGTGCCTAATGTGCCAAAGAGTAATGTTGAAAGGTAAATCTCCCAGGGAAACTTCAACCTCTGGATATACCTTAAATGAAGTGGGAGTGTATCATCATGGACTTCGTATCCGGCTTACCCAAAGTTCAGGGAGGATATGATTTTGTAATCGTAGTCGTGGATATGCTCACTAAAATTGCCCACATCATTCCGTTAAAGACTACCTATACTACTTCAGATGTACGCCTGACTCTTTGTTAAGGAGATTATTCGACTTCATGGACTTCCAAAGCGGATAGTGAGTGACCAAGATACTAAGTTCACTTCCAACTTTTGGACTTCACTGTTTACAACCGTTGATACCCAGTTAGATTTTAGTACAGTCTATCACCCTCAGACCCAAGGTCAAACCAAACGTGTGAATCAAGTTATTGAAGACATCCTAAGAGCATATTGTGGGAGTGGATCCAATATTTACCTCTAGTGGAGTTTTCATATAACGCATCCCACCATCAAAGCATTGGAATGACGCCCTTCTGCACACTTTATGGTCAGGATTGTTTATCACCTTTAAACTTCTTAGATCCAACCATAAGAGTCGAAGCTTTTAAGAAAATGCTAGAAGACATGGAGGCTCAGACTAAGGCAATACGTAAAGAAATTCAATCTGCTAAAGATCAACAAAAGAAGTATGCAAATCAAAGCAGATAAAAAAGAACCTTCAATCCTGGAGATCAAGTTTTCTTGAGAGTAATACCAAATAAGAGCAATCTATCTTTGGCCAAGTATAAGAAGCTTAGATACAGATATTGTGGACCCTATCAAATAGAAAAGTATATAGGGAGTCAAGTCTACATACTCAAGCTACCCTCTCATCTCAAGCTTCATAATGTATTCCATGTTAGTAAGTTGAAGGAATACATCTCCAGCACATATCATGTTCTTGATGATGAACAAATTGTAATGCCCACCCAAGGAATTCTTGAGCTTCAACCTGATAGAATATTAGAATCTAGAGAAAGAAATCTTAGAAATAGAACTCTAAGAGAGCACCTAGTCCCTGGGGAGGTCACCTTAAAAAAATGTAAGCTATCATGTGAGTTCAACAGAAGGGTATTTAAAGTTCTTGAAACGTACAAAAATTTATATACAGAAGGGCATTATTTTTTCAAATCTGGAAAAAACTTATAGATTTTAAAAAAAAATGGTACATTATATTCTTGAAAAATTCACAGATAATAAGGGGTTTTACAAACATGTCTTGAACGCACGTGATATGGTAGTTTTACACATAGTCAACCCCCCTAGTCTAATGGTAAGATTACCCTGAAGAAGATGCCACTTGGGAAGATGAAAGAAATCTCTTGAAGGATTTTATTGACTTTCTTCCAAAATGAGGACATTTTGATTTCTTATGTTGAGGAGAATGTAATGTCCTACCTCAATGACGTTTGGTACCCCTGTTCATTAATCCAAGGAGCGGTACCCTCAGCTTTATGTGTCCATTTTTGTAAAATTTTTAGTCTAGTCTAAGGTAATAAAAAATGTGTATCAATGTGTGCATCTTGAAGTCACTAAAGAGAGCTTTCTAACGCACCTAATGGCATCCAAAACAAGGCCATAATGTGCACTTTAGCTAGCATTTAAGCTCGCAATTTTCTTTTATTATCGAAAAATTGAAGGGTTAATTTAAGGCCATGCACTCACCTTACAAGTGTCAGGACAAGCATAAAAGACCCCAGTTAACTAAATTTGAATTTAGTTAACTCAAAGAGCCCCCTCTTGTACCTGACATTTGGTAGGTCCTCATTAGCCCTGCCCCCTTATATGAAGACCTAGCCTCCCCCTCACAAGCTACCGCACATTCTCGGGTGGTTCAAGAAGGAAACGCTACCGGTTCGCACACACGTAGAGACTCTCTCTCTCTCTCTCTCTCTCTCTCTCTCTCTCTCTCTCTCTCTCTCTCTCTCTCTCTCTCTCTCTCTCTCGGAGCTAGAGGAAGTTCGCATGGAGAACGCACTCACGATGAACGAGGTGATATGAGCGACAAAAGAGGCAAAGATAACCCGACAAACAAAGCAATAAGGAAAGCTACTCATTTAATTAGAGGTATATTTCAAGTTAAATTTTTCCACATATTCTAAGAGAGACTCTTTCTTTCTCATAATTTTCTCTCTCTAGAATTTTTTTGTAACCTTTCATCCTATGTAACATGCAACTCTTGCATGTATGATTTTTGCATGCATGAAGTCTCTAGGAATGATAGGGATCTCTGAAAATTACAAAAATCTTGTCTGCATGCTCATTACGCACTCGTACTCGCTCTATCTGTGCATACATTATCAAGATAATTATGCATAATCATTCATGGGTCATTAGATTCAATAAATTAAAATAAAGATACTGTAAAATTAGCTAAGAGCATAAATTCTATTAATCGATAGCTAATTAAAGGTTAAGTACGTATACGATTGAATTTTTAATCTCTACTATCATAATTTTGAAAATTACTTCTTGCATTTGAAAAATTAATTGTGAGTTTTTCTTATTTTTAAAATATATTTTCTAGCTTTAGAAAATACTTTTAGGCTAAAATAAATGGTTTTTTACTAGAAATAAATAATTTAAGCCTAATAAAATTAGGAAAAATTAGTAGATACATCCTAGAAAATTTTCAAATATTTTCACAAAATTTTCTAAGAATCTTTGCATCTTCAAAATTTTACTATGATTTTTATGTGAATGCAATTTTCTTATAAATAAATTTATGCAAAATTACCTATAAAAATCGACTTTCACTTGATTTCTGGGTCAAGTAAATTCACTAGACCTTAGAAATTGGCTATTGAATTACTTGGATGTTTTGACTAAATTTAGCCATAAAACTTGCACTTAGTAGGATAAATTTTTCCTTTTCTATTAATTCCATTTTTGAGCTGTACGATGTTTGAGCTGTAGCAAAACATTGTCGTGAATCCAAACCAGGTACCAATTCTTTTAAAATTTATGCATAGTAGATAAGCATGACATAGATGAGCCTAGGAAACCATAAGAAGAACACTGACTGTATAAACAAAACACATGATGTTTTCACAGAAACATAAATAGGAATTACTATCTATAGTTAAAGATGCTGTTTGCATCAATTTTGGGATGAAGTAGAAAAGGATTGCATTTTTTAATATCGCGTTGTTGCGCGATGTCATGTTGGTGCACGACGTCGGGTTGGTGCCCAAGGGGGTTGTTGCCCTGAATTGAATAATATGGATAAGAAACCTTTCTACAAAGGCTCCGTTGGTGCGGAGAAAATCTTATTGTTGCAGGTCGGCCATGATCAATCATCAAGTTAAATAAGTAGGCTGTTTTCAGTAGATCTATCTGACAAAAGACTCTCTTGGTGATGTTTGAAATATGGTTGCTAGAACGAAAATTGTGTCAAAAATTCATTAAGAAATTGCTTGTAAATAACAGTGTGATAGTAGTTAGGAAACATAGATGCTGGTGCGGGTGCGTGTGGGATGGAAAGTGAGGGTTGGTCTAAAACCAATCATCGGACGGGTGGACCCGATAAGTTGGGTGCTTTTCATAAGTGTGGATTTATTAGATGACATTAGCTAATGTAGAATTAAGTCCCAACCTCTAACGGTTGTGCCTCACACTCGATGAGTAAAAAAGTGTTAGTCTATGAACCAAGGGTTCTAGCCATTGTGATGTCGAAATGGATAAGCAACCCCTCTTAGGGTGACCACGCTAAAAGATACAAAGAGTTAGGGTAGCGAGTCACTTGATCGTTCCTCCTCTTTGCATTGCAGAGTTGGAATAGATGCGTTGAGCCCTCCCAGTCATCGATCTTAGATGGTTAGGGACGTTACAGTCATTAAGTTTAGTGATGGCTTCTTTGAGGGTGTTCGTCAATGCACCATGGCTGGTGGAGCCTCCCAATCTGTACCTTGAGGCAAAGAAATTCTTTTAGTCCGCACCCTCATAGGGCCACTTGTATCTTGGTGTCAATCTCTTCATGGGCTGCCTTTTGAGCTTTCTTTTGGACTTCTATGACACCCTCAACGAGGGAGGATTTAACTTCTTGTGCTTTTGCAAGTAGAGCTTGGCTCTCTACTTTTTTCCCTTCCTCAAGTTCATGCAAGCGTTCCTTCAATTTTCAATTCTCCTTGATGTGTTCTTGAACCTTAGCCTCTAGATCTGTAGTGATTTCTTCTTGTCAAGTGGTGGAATCCTTCTTTGGTGTAGATACCACTGCTAGAAATCTCTTGCTTGTGTGGGAGCTTGCGGTACCAAAATACATGTTTGGATGCGATGGCCTTTTTGTGTGAACTGGTGCTTCTTTGAGGAGAACCCAACTTTAATATGTAGCCTTCGTGTTTGGCTACAAGCCTTACTATGTGACCTAATTAGCACTAGGTTGGTAATGGGACACTTTTATGTCCTGTGAAGTGACCATTTTCCTTGAATTATGTCAAGAGTTTCAAAATGTATTTTGAGGTGCTATCTATCTAGAAAGTTGTCTCATGAGCTGAAAAAAACTCGACATTTTTTTGGAATATCAATTCCATCTTTAACATTATCCTTGCACAACATTTCACAACCTAAATTGTGTGAAAAAACGGGTCCTGTTTTTGGCTTTTTTCAACTTTTTGCAACTATACCACTTTAGAATTCATGTTTGTGAGGTCTATAATGCTAGAGAACTATCTTTAGTAGTCCTCAACATGTCTTGATGCTTCCAGGGAGAAATAAATATTAAAGTTGTAAGTTATGACCAAATTACAAAAATTGTTAAATCCTGTTTTTTAGCCAATTTTAGCTCTTCTATGATTTTTTTGGTGGATTTCATGATATCCAAATTCATTTTTGATTTTCTATGTCGCATATTGTAACATAAAGCTAACATTCCTTGAGTTTTAGGGCACCTAATACCCTATTTTGCATAGTACACAACGATGGTTGATTTTTTCAATTATGGAAGAAAACGAAACATTCTAGTATATCAAGTATAGCTTTTTCAATATTGTTAGTTTCTTGTGACAACTACATGCATTTTGTAGGTAGTAACCATATCTAGTCATAAGGATCAAATTTGGCTAGATATTGAATAATTTCTATGGGATTCTACAACTCATAATGTTCAACCCAGTTTTTTCATGTTTGCTGTATTTAACACTTCATCTTTGTCCCCAAGATTCCCCTTGGTAAGAGATGTATTATTCTTTTGACATGCTCCATGGCTCCTTATGAACATAAAGGACAATAGGGAACTAAGAAAACATGCACATATTATTTGTATTGAGCGTGGCTATAGAAACTTTGATGATAGGTTTGCAGAATGGTAAAAATTCAACTTTTTTGTACCTATTTATTTTGGAAAAACAAAAAATAATGAGTGAGAAGCAATCATATTTTCTGATCACCAACCCATTGAAGTTAACTAGGGAATTTATCTCAAGTCCTATAAAAATCCCTAATCTTATTTTTATGCAACAAAACGTAAGAAATGACTGTTTTGATGAAAATTCACTGGTCCATCAACTTTAGAGTCTTGGTGTGACCAAAAGATGAGAAATTTTACAAGTTTCTTATTTTTTCCATGTTTAGTAGGCCTTGAACTATAACCTCATGAAAGGATTTTACAAAATGAGTGGATCTACTATGGTTTTGGAGGTTTTTTTCAAAACCCTGAAAGGACACTTTTATGTCCTGTTAGGTTACCAACCTAGTGCTAAGGCTCAGAGAGAACCCAACGTTAATATGTCAAAGCCTATAGCTTTCGGTGCTTCTTCGAGGAGTTTTTGATGAAGATTAACGGACCGAGTCATCCTGTGTTGAGTTGACGTGACACGGGGGATTCACTAAGGGTTACTGTATGGTATCACATGAGTATACAATAGGGGGGTTTTCTAAGGCCAAATGAATAGATTTTACATAAGAGGGTCCCATATATAGGGGTTAAAAAGGCAATTTTGTTGCACGCAGGTGGTGTCCCCCTATTAATACTAGTGAATCCCCCATGACTTGTGAACACAAACTTGAACTACCAAATGTGTTGTACTGAGATAGCTGTTGCATCACAAACAAGGAGTTCTCCTGGGGGTCTCTATTGAGATGGGTGGCATAGTGAGAGGCATCACCAGCACACACACACACACACACACACACACACACACACACACACACACACACACACACACACACACACACACACACACACACACACACACACACACACACACACACACACACACACACACACACACACACAGAGAGAGAGAGAGAGAGAGAGAGAGAGAGAGAGAGAGAGAGAGAGAGAGAGAGAGAGAGAGAGAGGTCTTGTGTGGTGAAGGTGTGTGCAATTGAAGCACTGTGGGTGTTGTGCAGGTTTTGGATTCTTTGAAATGTGTGTATGCTTATTTGAAGTGGTGCAAGGGTTGTGTTGTGAAAATAGTGTCGTTTCAAAGTGATTGTTGAGGGGATTGGGGTTTTGTGATCATTGTGGGCTATAGAGAGGCAACTTGTGAGTGTTTTTGGGTGTGTTTGACATTTCCATCTTCTGGTGCCCCCATTGAAAAACATTTGATTGCTCATCACTTCGATCAAGAAGGCAATTTTTCCACAAAGAAACGATGTCAGTACAAAGCTACGGGCCAATTTCAATGGCGATGAGGATGCCGAGGAGTGGATGGACGATTTTGAGCTATACATGTTGTCATTTCATATGCAAACAAAGATAGAAAGATGCAAAAAAGTGTGCCTCTAGTGATGTGAGGAAAAGTGAAGGTATGGTTTTATGCTTTGAAATAAGAACCAAGGTTGATATGGCCGGCCCTACGGGCTCCCTTCCTGCAAGCCTTTCATAAAGAGGTATCTCCAGTTGATTTGGATACAAAGTTGGAGACTTTAAGACAACATGTAAATGAAGAATTAAGTGTTTTTCCTAACCATTTTGAAGAGTGTTGGAAATTTTTTGCGGCCGCCATGCAATTAGCCAATGGTGAGTACTTCAAAATGGAAAAGTTTATGGCATGTTTGCATCCCAAAGTTTGAGAGAAGGTGAATTCGAAAAGTCCAAAGAATTATAATGGAACGGTTTCGATTGCACGAGTGAAGAGCAAGAAAATCAAGAAGAAGATCAAGTAAGGTGCATTGGGGTACGAAGCTATGGCTCCCAACCCACTCCAAAGCGCAAAGCAAGAATTCCAAGCGGAGAATCAAGTAAATTGAGGCATCACAACTATTCCTCAACAATGGGTGCGTATTGTTTAAGATTTAACTGAGAAGATGCAAGAGCTTTGCTTAAATGTTATGGACATAGGGCATCCAAGGGCTAGAAGAGGCAAGGTTAGGTCGTTGTCTGGCACGTGCTACAACTATGGGGAAAAAGGCCACTATGCTCCATAATGACTATATCCGCCAAAGGAAAATGGTGGCATGTACCCTTTGTTTGGTTGAGGTAGAGGGCAAGCACAATTTAATGGTCAAAGAGAGTAGTAGGCGGCCAAGGGCCCGACACCCCCAACTCTGCTAGGTAAATGATGAAGTGCCTAGAGTTAATATCATTGGTGTGGATAAGTACTAGGTGGATGTTTTGATGAGCAAGAGGGCACGAGGTGAAAGGGATACTAAAACTAAATGCTAAAACCGAGCTCCGAAGGGTAAAGAGAAAGTGAACGAATGTAGATATTAGTTGGAGTCAAGCAGGAGAAGGCATCATTGAAAGATCAAACAAATGAATTTCCAACTAGAATGGGGTCATCCAGAGTATGATCTGGTGAGTGAGGTTGAAAATAAAAAAGCTAACATTCCCTTTGGTCAGTTGCTTGCATCAATTTGAGGAAGCAATGGTCTACCAATGTTCACACAAGGCTTCCATGAGCCACGGGTGATGTGCATGCAGTGGCGAATCTCGCTCTAAGGGTAGGGAGCCCAATTTATGTGCTTTCACTGATGGATGTTTTGATTGAAAGGAAGAAACATGTGCATGCATATGTTGATGGTGGTACACAAGTTTGTGTACTAACAGAGGCTACTATGAAGGACATAGTTATATGCAAATGAGGATGGCTAACCATGCCAAGCTAGATATTTGGGAGTGGCCCAGGATGTGAAGGTAAAACTTATGGGAATTGAATCCCAAATTGATTTCTTCTTTATGAAAGCAGATGAGAATTCTTCCCCATTCATCTTAAGGAGGCCATGGTTGCTGGCAATTGGAGCTAAGCAGGATCCCGGATTGGCAGAAGGGGGTTTCCACATTGCTCGATCGAGAGAATGGTGCGCAGGTGGTTCTTGATTTGAAGACTATGGAGAACCACTTTCATCCTATGGCAAAAGGTGAAGGAGGGGATTCAAGAACCAATTTATTTGTACGAGATAGAATTGATGAGGGCTCTACCAGTATTAAAGAGGAGGAGGAGAGATGAAGACCTATTGAAGCTAGACATAGACCTATTTGGAGTTATGGTGGACTCCCCCATCTCTAGTAAATGTATGCATGCTCCGGTTTGTGGTTTGGATGTGGCGGAAATGGAAGACATGTTGGGCGAGGATCTAACAAGGCAAGAAGAGGAGGGATATGTGGAGATGTGTGCATCATACGCCAATTTGTTTGTCATGGAGTATAAAGATTTTTGAGGAGCTAAATGGATGGAGCATCGATTCTACTCAAAGACGGATACAATCCAAGAGCACAAAAGTTGCAAAGGTTGGGAGAGATTTGAAAGGACGCTTTGTGGAACGAGCTGACAAGCTACTAGAGGTAGGTATTATCTATCCGGTAAATGAGTCTAAGTGAGTTTCTCCTATTGTTATTACACCCAAGAACAATGGAAAATGGAGAGTATACATAAATTATAAGCCATTGCAGGTTGCAAGGCATGAGAAATATTCTATTATGGATGGCTTTTTAGGGTATTTCTAGATTGGTATTGCTTTGGAGGATCAGATGAGGACCACTTCCATTCACCATGGGAGTGATTTGTTTTCCTTAGGATGCCTTTTGGTTTGGTGAATGCTTATGATACATTTCAAGATTGGATAAATAAGGTGTTCTCACCATACCTGGGTTAGTTCATCGGGGTTCTTGTCGATGGTATTTGTTGTTACAATGCCAAGGACAAACACCGGTCACAGTTAAGTCTATGTTTTCAAAGGCTGGATGAAGAAGGTGGAAAAATAAATCCCAAGAAGTACAAGTTCGCTCAATTGCAAGCTCACTTGTTGGGTCATTTCGTCTCACAAAATGGGATAGAAGCAAATATGAAAAAAAGCTTTGGTTTTGATGGAGTCCCCACTAATGCGACATTTTTGACTTCATTTGTGCACAAGCTTAAGTATTTATCTAGGTTCCTTTGGATGTTTTCATAGTATGTGTACCCTCTCCAAAAATAGAGTTAGTAGGTTCATGAATACTAGTAGTGGATTGAGGATGCCTAGATAGCCTTTGATAGGGTGAATGAGATTTTATGCCAGTTGCCAATGGTGTGCCCTCCTAAAAATGAGGATGACTAATGTTTCCATGATGGTAGGTATCATGGCTATTGGTTTTGTGTTAATGCAGAAGGTGGGCAGATGCTATAAGCCAATCTATCTTGATAGTCATGTTATTAGTCCTTGGGAGAGGTCATACATGGAGGCTGAGCAGTGGGTGATGACTTTGGTTTTTTCCTATCGCAAGTTGAGAGTGCATTTGATCATTTGAAATTTTCATGTGCTCACATCTGACAATTTGTTACTTGAGGTGGTGCTTCATCTAAAGAGAGGGAGGCGTATCAGAAAGTGGGTGCTTGAGTTGCAGGAGTTGGAGTTCAAATTCAAGATTGACCACATTAGTAGGTCACATTTGGTAGACATTCTGGTTATTAATAAGGAGGCTGATTTGCCAGTGTATCCAAGGGTGGTGAAAGAAGATATCAGAGAGGAGCCCGATTTAGAAGAAGCTTTCACTATGTGGTTTGATAGAGCTTAGAGAAGGGTAGTGTAGAAGGCAAGAAGAGGTGTGATAATAACAGACCCACAAGGTAAGGTGATTTTTTCTAAAGCTTATAAATTGGAGGGTGTTCACACAAACAACAAGACAAAGTATTTGATGCTCCACTTGGGGCTAAAGCAATGTGTGGAGTTTGGAATCTTCACGCTAGTGGTTAAGGGTGATGCACTCTTAGTCGTTAAGAATATTTTGGCTAATTGGCAAGTAAGACGAGATTCTCTCAAAAACTAGTTTCTTTCATAAGAATAAGCTATTGAATTCTTTTGAAGCCGTATAGTTTAAACATATTAGAAGGGAGAAGAATCAAGAAGCGAATTGGTTGGCTAGCAGTCGTGTGCGGACTAGAGTAGCAGGTTTATATGTGGCACCCACCATGTATGCAAGTAGAGAAACCCTTAGAGATATTGACGAATTTTTCAATACAAGTCAATGTTTGGAAGGCTTGTCCAAGTTGAAAAAGAGGAGAATTGTTCAAAAGGCTCGCAAGTTTACTTTGGTGGGTGAGGACTTGATGACTTATGGTTGGGATGGAGTGCTGCGGAGGGATCTCTATAAAGAGGAAATTGGCATGGTTTTGGAGCAGTGTCATGAGGAGAGAAAACATCAAGGCAAAGATCATGTAATTTTTGGATGCTTAGAGCTAGTTTTTGGTGGTCTTCTATTGTACGAGATGTGCACTATTGATGCAAGATGTGCCATGAGTTTCAAACTATGGGTGAAAGATGACTGGTAGCCAAGCCACAAGGGGCTATCTTAGCTCAAAATACATATGAGAAGTCGGGTTTGGATGCTATTGGCCCACTACCCAAATTGGCAATGGTAAGAAGGACATAGTAATGGCCATTGATTATCTTACCAGGTGGGTTGAAGCCAAAGCAATAAAAGAGGTAAATGCTCACACGATGGCTCAGTTTGTTTTTTATTCTATTTGTTGCCGGTTTGGAGGAGGAATCCCAAACTCCGAGTGAATTTTTTTGAGCAATGATAAAATTGAGCCAGTTAATGAGAGGAGCTTGACATAGCCAAGCCTTCTTGTAAGTCACTCATTTCTTCACTAGAGATTAAATAAATTGGCCCTAGACCTTCTAAAGATGGAGGTTAAATTTAAGAATGGCTATGCTAAGCAAGAGGTACATGCTAGCAAGCTTGACATTGGATCACTCTTGAGCTTGTTCTTTCTTGTGTTTTTTTCTAGCAAGTAAAAGAGACCTCGTTCCCCACTTTTTCTAACCCCCCCCCTCTCTCTCTCTCATCATGCATGCAATAAACAAAGACTCTAGACCCTCTCTTTGCATTTGAAAAACCTCTCTCTCTCTCTCTGAAACTCTCTCTCTCTCTCTCTCTCTCTCTCTCTCTCTCTATATATATATATATATATATATATATCTAATCTTGCTTTTGGAAAATTGGTGATGAGCAGGTGGTGGTAAGTGTTTGCATCCAATTCTTAACGGTGCATGGTCATAACAGAGAGGCAAGGTGAGATTTTCGTTGTTGTGCAGCAAATAGGGTGAGGCGCTATTTGCACCCTTTGTAGAGGTTGGAGGGGTGACCTTCACCATTTAAAAAAAAAAGGGTCTGAAAAAGGAAGGCCAAAGAAACAGGGACCAAAACTGCTTGATGTCTCACCCCAGAGCCCACTGCCCTCCAAGCATCTAGTGCCTTTGACCTCTGGCTAGCCCCAGCTAGGTTTCGCCGTGTCGCAAAACCCTTCTTTTGCACCCTTACTGGCAGGGACTCGCAAGCAGTAGAGCCATGAGCAGAGCAGCTCTAGGAACCCTAGAGAGAGAGTATTTTTAATGGAAAAAACCACCCTCAAAGGATATGCACCGACAAAGGTCCTTTGAGGGAGGTTTTTTCTTTTTTTTTGAACTCTCTCTCTCTCTCTCTCTCTCTCTCTCTCTCTCTCTCTCTCTCTCTCTCTCTCTCTCTCTCTCTCTCTCTCCGTTTGTGCCAAATGCAAAAGCGAGTAGGATAAGCTTTTCTTTTTGAAAATTCTTTGGGAGGTTTTTTTTTTACACTTTGAGTAAAAAACAAAAGCCCATTCAAGTGGTTCCAATTTTGGACTCATTAGTTTAACAAGAATCAACGGAGATTTGGCTTTATATTTTTTTCCCCAAACTCACAATATGTGAGTGAATTGTATTAAGCAAAACATAAAATTACAAACCAACCTCAAAACTAGACCGAGCCTTGAGGTGCTGACAATTACAAGCTGAATGTCTAATGCCTCTCGTCGAGGCATATCATCATCATCTTACAAGAGTAAGTGAACTATATCTCTAGGCTTTACTTATCACATGGGTGACCCTAGACCAGTCTTCGGCGTCTTGCTTGCATCCTAGCATATATATCACCACTTTACTTTCTTGTATAATCTCTGAGAAGCTTGCTACATCAAGATCATTTTCAAACACACGATGGTTCCTCGCTTGCCATATATGATGAAAGAAGAAGTACCTGATAGTTTGAGTGCGTATGAGCAGAGCAGGGCTTCCCAACTTCTTGCTATCAAAACATAGATTAGTCTTGAAGAATCTGATCTGCCATGTCATTTAGACCCACTTGAAATTTTTTCCTACCAGGCTTCTGATCTATCTGACATTCCATGAAGAGTTGGGTGAGATCCTCACTAGCCATCCCTGCACTCCAAGCATCGATCTGACCCAATGCCTCTTTCCTAGATCCTTACACCCATCGATAGGGCACCCCACATGACCTTCCATTAAAAAAACCTTCATTAATTGGGGCCACTTTGGTTTCTAGATGTTCTCCATGACTTTATTTTAAAAGGAAAGTGACGTTGGAGACTAAAGTGACTTGCCATGTGTCGAAGGATGCAAGGGAGAGAAGTCGGGGCAGACAAGTGGTTAAGAACATGGTAGGCGATGAGCATGGAGGCGGGGGGGGGGGAGATGAGCAAGATGCAATCAAGAAATACTTTTCTTTTGTGCTTTTATGTCGCCTCTGGGGCAGCAAGTGCTTTCTGGTGGAGTAGTTTAGGGGAGTTGATGCGATTGGATCTTGTATGTCTGAGGTTTGACCTTGATGAAGAGGGGTTTTGAGAACAGTGTGGTGTCCTTCTCAAATGAAGACTATGGGTAGAATCTCATGAGATTCGAGATAATGTAGCAAGTAGGTTGGCCGAACGCTTCAATTTAATGATATTTTTTTGTAAGATACCCTCTTTTATCTTAGAAAGAAAATTTGAATGATATACGCAGCTCAAGACATGGCATAAATATCCCAAATTCATGCACAAATTGTGGCTTGACAACACCTGGGAGGTGCAGTTCGCAAAACCCCCTGTCTGGAGTGCAATGAGCCATCTAGGGGAATTGTATTTTTGGTTGCAACTCGTCGCATCGCTAACACTATGTCTGCCTTGCACGACTGTCTTAGCCTAGATGATGCTTAGTGTGTGCAAGGTTTTGTGTTTAGTACGATGCTAATATTGAAAAAGTGATCGTTTTCACATGTGTTCATTGAATTAATTGCTTAGTGTGGGCAAGGTTTTGTGTTTAGTACGATGCTACTATTGAAAAAGTGATCGTTTTCACATGTGTTCATTGAATTGATTGCTAAATGGAGATGGCATCTGGCAAGATTCTCCCTAGGACAAGCAAAGAAGACCGAGGTGTGCACAAATGTTTGATTAGATGGAGTCTCTAAAGATCCACCTTTGAGATTAGAAAGGAAAGGGAAGGGGAAAAATTATAATGTTTTTGACTCTCTACATTTCTTTCCACGAATCTGCTAGGGATATCTTTCCCTATCTCCCATGCATTGGCCATTGTCAATGGTAAAGGTTTATTTCTTGGACCCTTTTTACTTAGAGACTCTGACATTTAATAGGCCTAGAGACTTGTCAAGGACCCCATCTTGCCTTAGGTGTTGGCGGGTTGGGGACCTTTCAACTGTAGCTTTACTGCTTGATCATTGGATCACAGGGGAAAGAGGTCAAAGGAGGGGCAATAATTTTTTTGTACAATGAGCACGGAGGAATTTTTTTGAAGTGCTAGGAGGGGGCTCCCTTGGAGCCACCACATGGTGCTCACATTCACCCATATGGGGAGATCAAGGCATGGGGAGCACAATATACATACCAAAGATGGTGCTATTCACTTTCAACCAAGAGGAGAGAGGGTGTGAGCTATGGTGCTCTTTCTCCCTTGCCCTCGTGCGCATTGCATGACGGTGTTGGTGGTGCGTGATGCCATTTCAAGCGGATGCAGGCAACGGTGGTCGTAACACTGGATGAAAACATAAGACATCTTCCAAAAAACCAAAATCGACATGCATTTGTTTATAAATTAGAAAATAATTGTTTGGGCTAAGTCTGGTTGAGTTAGGAAAGATATGATTGATCATTCTTAGACAACTTGTCTCAAGACACCTCCGAACCCTTGGTATAACTTGATGAATAATGATGGCTTTTCAGTTCATGGATAAGTCGATACCCCCCATGAAAGATGAGTTTCTACTCCATGTCATGTCTTAAATATTTCTACATAAGTTAGGATACAATTTTTATCCTAGGGGAGCCGCCCGATTGTATGGACAATAACTGGTTTGGCGTATGGGCGCCCTAAACTTTGGGTGATGGGTTTCTACCCTAGATTATGAATAAGGAATGGGTATTGTTTTTCACCCTTAGGTGGTCTTGAGACAAGAAAAATACTTGTCATGGTTATTACGGTCAATGTTTTTGATTGTTGACAGTATCCTATCTTAAGTTTAAAGATGTCTGTTTGCTAAAGGAATGCTTTTCAATGTTGTCTTTAATACTTGATTGAAGGAATCACTGTGATGTAAAGTTAAAAGAAACCATTATTTTAAATTCTAAGACAATGTGATATTATTAGAAAAAAACAAAAGAATCATGCGTGGGTGCGTGGTAGTAAGTGGGGATTGACTAAGGTTGTCAATCATGAACGGGTGGACTTGATTAGTCACGTAACTATCCATTCTCATGCACTAAAAATGTTTAGAAAACTTATTCATTTAGAAGAGGAGTCTACCAGCGGATGTGCCCTTGCTTCTGTTAGAGGGAAAAAAGCGTTGGTTGAGGATACCTTAGCCCAATTTGTGGAAGTTATAGGGTCAAAAGAGTTTTGGACTTTTAGGATGTTGTCCCGTTTCTGCTGTGAGACAGGACTAGGTCTTCTTCTAGGGCTATAGACCCAAGCCATTGTCAATGGTAAAGGTCTATTCCTTGGATTTTTCTTTTTAAGAGACTCTAATTTTTATTAGACCTAGAAGAGACCTGTCAAGGACCCCATCTCGACGTTGGTGTCGGAAAGTTGGGGACCTCTCACTTGGTATCACATCGTGTGCTAATTGAGATCCTGAACCTTGTAAAAGTTCAAGGTGTTAGGTTGAAATAAGTGATCTTTGACAAATTCAATTAAAGAGGTATTTAATTGAAAAAAAGGGAGAGAAATAAAGAGAGAGAATTATGCCCATTTTTGCAAGAAGATTTTCATCAGGCCTAACGTAAATCCATGGATTTCAACATAAGGTTCATGAGGGCTTGCCTATCTCGATGCTCTTCAAAGCAAAAAAGCATGATGAAATGGCTAGATAGGAGATTTTCTCCTCTCATTTGCAGGATCAAGTGGTCAAGATTTGGTGGAATTTTCTTCATTGATGCGGGAAAGTTAGAAGGTTTAGCACTAAATATGAAGAGACTCAAATGGGCTGAAGATATTTAAGTGATTGAAGTATACTTTTTCATTGGGACAGAGAATCCAGAGGAAACCCTTGTATTAGATAGTGTCCAAGAATCACAGAATTAGTGGGTGTTGGATCAAGTGTCTAAAGTAATCTACCTAGGTAGAATTAAGCCCATAGGTGTAAGCCCTAGTTTTAGTGGACCAAAAGATGTTGCATATTTTGATCCTATATCTAATCCACCCAAAGTCCACAAGATTTTAGTATAGGACTGTCGTCATCTTTGTAAATAGTAGGATCTTCATGGCTTATATTAGCTCTTGTACATACTATGGTTCTCATGGGTATGCTATAAGAAGTTTTGTTTATGGTTTGGCAATTTTCTTCATCCAGTGTGCAAATTTTTTAAGTATGAGATAAGTTAAAAGCATAAGTAAGAGAGATTTCCATTTAGTAGTACTAAATTTCACTAATTCAATCCTAGGGTAATACTTGTGTAAATAGCCTTTACATTGTTACTCAAGAGAAAAATTTACTACTAAAGCAAGTCCAACTCCCTACCTTCAAGGGAGAGTGTGGGACGGGTGTCTCGATTAAATTGTCAATCCATGGGACGAAGCTGACTCGACTAGTGCATAGAGACTACAAGAGGTTGTCAATCTCTCGGGAAACAACAAACAACTTGCATCTAACTCAGGCTAAACTCAAGTGATTGAAATCACCAAAAGCCAATCGCTCATCGGCAAACAAATCACATCCGTTACAACATCAAATGACATCCAAATGTAACAAAACTTCTAGGACAAGGTTATAAGACTAAGCACACATGATTATGGTCTCAAATCCCACTTTAGGTCAAGTGTAAAAATCACGATTATTAACAGCAGTGGGATTTTGACCTAGTCGTTTTAGACCTAGAATGCACCTAAATGCTTAGCAATGATGCCCCAATATGCCACCTATGCTTAGTTTTTGATTTTGAAGCTTAAGTTCCTACTTATAATGAAATTAGGCTATGGGTCGGCGATGCCAAAAGCTAAGAAATGTTGTGAAATGCTTACGTCAATGTGTAGAGCTCTTACCTGCGGTTGTAATGCAATAAACACAACTGCAATGTGACAACCGGGGAGGGAGTAGGAAGCGCAAGAAGGAGAGAAGTGAGCGTCGTTAGCTCACGCTGTGTATTTCATGATCCAAAACTTAAAAATAAGTTACAAAAATTGGCTTTTATTCCTTAGCCAAGGTTTTGGTGGTCAAAACTAATAATCTGGGAGCTCTAACTAAAGATGGGTAATGACAGGTTGATATAACGTAGAAGATTGTAGCCCTGGCTCATTAATTACAAAGTTTATCTCAAAAATAGGAGTTACAATATTCTCAATTTATCAAAATAATAAGTGTTTTTACAATGAAAATGGTATCCGAGTTAGCTTGCTGCTAACATTCCCCCCTCGTCGCCTTGTCGTCCCTTGACATAGCTTTATGGGTTGAAATAGTCTTCAGGTTGACGGTTGGCGAGGCAGTCTTTAAGTGCATGTAGGCCTTTTCGTATCTGATCTTTCGCTCTTTGTCTGGCACCTGCAAAAACTGCATAGTGACTCTGTTTTTAAGCTCAACTATGGAGTAGCCTACAAATCTTAATGTCAGGTTGCTGATCACTGGCCCAAAAATCTTCATTCGCCAAGTGAAGAACCTTGTGTAGAATGCTTCCTCAAACGCCAACATATTATGAGAAGGTAAGAACATGCATTGAGCGTAGAAGCCATAGAGTAGTTCTTCGGAAGGTTGACCACTATGATCATAGCATTAACCTTTATTGCCCTCGAGGAATGACATCCATAGGGCTTGTGCTTGCTCTGGCTCATGAAATACTTCAATGCAGGTGAGCAACATTCGGCAAATTTTATAAAGCATCACACATGATAGATGAGGTAGAGTTTTGAAGAATGACATGGCGCCTGTTAGGGTTTTCACCATGTATTCTTCTGTTGACGATCCCTTTTCAGGAGCTGGAAATCTTGGGTAATTCAACCATGTTGGTCGCTTCTTTGTTATTGCCTCATGTGCTTGCCATGTCCTTACTCTTGGTACATGACAAAAAGTTGGATCCTTTTGAAGTGGCAGGTGCTCTTGTGAATAGAATCAGGTATCTTGGATTTTTGTTCAGGCAACTCTTTCTCCACTTAGGGTGGTCTTGATCTGCGCCTTCTACTTGCATGTCTTTATAAAGTCTTTCTTTGACCTGGAGCAATTTCACCTTTATCAAGGGATATGACAGGGATTGCCTATGCCATTGTGCATTGATATGATTGGGAGTGAGTTGAGTAACATTGATAGAGTGAAGAACTCTCAACTCCCAATCCATTGCTGCTTTCAGCTGCTCATCCGTCTCTTGTGTAACCTTTTCTTTGAGTGCATCTTCCTCATATTTTGACAGCTGGACCATTGGCACTTCATCTGCTTCGGTTAATGATACTCAAAAATCCTCTTTGCCACCTAGCCCTTCTGTTGGCCGTGTTTCCATCCCAGCGAAAGAGACTGAGGAAATATCTATATGTGGCTGTTATGAAGTTCCTACTTCCTCCCGTGTCTCCTATCGTCTATCTCTCAGCAGCTGGTTGACTCTTTTGAGCTCGGGTATTTCTTTGAGCAGCTCTTCTTCTCGTTGCACCCACATTAATGCCACGTCTCTACGTTGAGATTGCTCCAGCTTTATCTCTACTCGAGGTCTTTGTTCTTTTTCTCCAGTGCTTTGTATATTTCATATGCGAGGCTGCTGTGGGATTTTCTCGTATTTGTCGCAAAAAAGTTGCCTGATCATTTATCCTCTGCTCTTAATATTGCAAGGAGACATTCACGACATCTATCTGCACTTGAATCTTCTCAATTGACAGAGTAGTAGTTAGAAGTTCGTTAGTAACCTCTATCAGCTATTTGTCTTTGGCTTTGCAGGCATCTGTCAACTTCATGAGAAGTTCACCTAACTCCTCCATCTCCTTTTGTTGTTTGTTTCGTGCTAGGTGGTGTTGTTCAGCTTCAGATTTCAATTCTGCACTTGTTTTTGTAGATTGGTGATGACATTTAATCTGTCTTCTAGCTCTCCTTGGAGATCGCCAATCACCACCTCCAGTTCTTTAGCCTTTGTGCTGCGGTTGGAAGTCTTTCCGTCATATCCTGCATTTTCCTTGCATATTCATTGACTTGCAGATTACCTCATCATTGGATTGCCAATCCTCATTTCTTGTGAGCTACCTAGATGTTTTGGTAGTCTCTTGTGACTCTCTCTGCGGGGTTGTGGCGGTTGGTTGTTCTTGCCCTTGAGGCTGTGGTTGGCCTTCTTCTACTTTTTCATCGTGAGGCTTCATGGATACTTCGGCCGTTTCGTGTTTTGTGGAGGTAGAAGGGGTTTCCTCTGTTTGCTATTCCTTTGTTTATTCAAATCTTGTGGACTCCTCTAGTGCAGGACTTGCTGCCCTTTTTGGCTCTAGTTCGTGTTCTATGGCTTGGTCCTGAGTAGTGTCTTCTTTCTATCCAGGCTCTGTTTCTTTTGTGGGCTCAATTTCTGTGGTACTATTTGTTGGTGATGGTGGTGGGCTTGGCATGGGGTGATCATGCTATTCTGTAGCAGGCAAAGAGGTTGGGGAGACATGTCACCTTGTTCATGTTGGGCTTCTCCTTGTGCGGTTGCTTCTTCTGCTTGTTTTTGCTGCTCCACCGCCTCTTTAGCTTTTCGTTCTGCTTCTAGGGCTTCTTTCAGCTTCAATGCTTTTGCCTCCTGATACATTCTTTCCAATAACTCTGTGGGGTCTTCGGCCTCTTTCCTAGCATGGTGCTTTGTTCTTGGTCCTTTCACTTCAATGGGTACCCACTTTGCAGGGTCCTTGCCTTGAGCTTGGTGGCTGCGTTCATAGGAGTGCTTTTCTCTCTCAAACCTTGCCTGCTTCTGTTGTGGCTCCTCTTGATGTGATGCAACTCTCCTCGATATGTGCTCTTCTTTCCTCATTGTCAGAGCTTTCACTACTATGCCATTCTAGCGAGCTCTCAACAGATACTTCATCGGATTTGTAAGTTCTCTTGGTAGATCGTGTGGCTCAAGGGAATGGTTGTGTGGACACGATCCATGTGTTCTGATCTGAGACAGGCGGCAAGTTGTCTGCCATGCCGATAGCATGGTAGGCAATTCTTGTGAGAACTTCAGGTGCTCCCAGATATGTTATCTTACCCTCTTTCTTTGTCCCCTTCAATCTGGACAACACGTACTGCGCATGGTCGATGGGTTGCCTGGTTGTCGACTTTAGAACTTGTGTAAAAGTGGTCGCAACCGCATGATTGGGTGTCGTGTACCTTGGCGGTCTCTTTGCGAGGAAGTGGAAGTGTTGATGATGTAATCTTGCAAGTTTTTCCACCTGTTTCTAGATGAGATCGGCAAATGTCACAGCAGCGGTTTCCTTGGTGAAGGTTCTTGCCATCTTTCTATCTCTTGCCCTCATGGTCATTCCTTCTGTTGGTAGTTTGAGAGCTTTAGCTAATATCTCTTTTGTAATTACCACTTCGACTTTGTTTCCTTGTTGGTCAAAGATCTGGGCTGTTCCATCTTTTTTGATTGTGGATAGGAGCTTATAAGCTTTCTGGAAATCCACTCCACATGGCTCTTGTTCGTAGAACTCTCTGAGCCCAAGTCTTCTGTTAGCTTATTTTGTCTCGGGCTTTGCTGTGATATCATATACTTCTTTTGGTAGAAGTTGCATTTCTACCTAATGTCCTTCTTCACTTTTGAATCTACATGTGAAAACTGTTGTGTTATTCTCTTCAAGCTGTTCTTTTGATAGGTAGGTAGCTTTGGCCGTCTTTACTGAATTGGGGTCCAGTTGGTATGGTGGTAGCTCTTGTAGCTTTTCCTTTTGCAAGACCCTCTTCTTGGCCTTCTCTGCAGCTTGCATGGCTCCTGTTTAAGTGAATAGAGTGTCATAGTTAGCAAATTTTACAGATTCTGCTCTGAAATGTCCTTCAGTGTGAATTGCTGACAAATTGAGTCCAATTTGCTTCAAATTAATTTTTGAACATGCATAGATGCATAAAAACATGTAAAGATCAAAATTATGAAGTCCAAAAAAAAAAATGCAACAAAAGAAAATAATCACGATTATTTACAGTTGAGTGATTTTGTCAACTTTTTGCAAATAGGGCATTATAGGCTTGAAGTATATACCAAATAGATACTTTGAGTGAAATATGGGCTCATTTGAGTGCACAACATGAAAATGATGCCAGATTTAGATTTTAGGTCTCTGAAATAGTAGATGTAAAGGAATTTTGAGATTTTGAGCTCCAAATTTGTTCAAACTTGGTTAGTGGACTTAGGACATCATGTACTTTGGTCCCATGATGACAAAGTTGCAATTTCCCCCCATATTGGCCAAAAAGTAAATAATCGCGATTATTAACTTTTCATCAAAATGAACATTTTTTGGTGCAACTTGGTTCTAGGCATGACGTAGACCTTGTGTATGTGATATGAGGTGATTTGGATCAAACAATGTGGGTCATAACTCAGAAATTGGCTTGCAAGGACTTCTTTGCGTTTTTTGGCAATTTTCCAAGTTGTTGTAAGGTCTCTGACCCGACCCAAAGAGAGCACCATTGTACCATGAATGAACATAATGGAAAAAGTTACTATTTTTAGCAGTTTTTTGAATTCTATCAGTACCATGATGTTTAGAATGTTTTAAAGCTTTGAAATGTGAATTAAAATAATTTGTGTAAAAAAATTCCAAAAATAGTAAGTTTTTGGTCACCCGACCCGTCTAGTTCTCGAAAAACTGCACCCGTACCCCAAATTTGAAAGAAAATGCATTTTCGGACCTTGGGGGCTGCTAAATATGGCAGGTACTTGGATCAGTATGCCTTAGTTAGAGCTTAGTATAGCAATTTTTGGCATCCAATTTCGACTTGTATAACTCGTTTTAGCCTAAAACCAAATTTTCCAAAAATTGTCCGGGGAGGCACCGGGGCTCGAGGCTGTGTGGGAGCAGGTTCCGGGCCACTCTGAGCCAACTGTAGCAGCTAGGGGGCGCCCTCTTGCCTTGTAGGAGTTGTAGGAGAGTTTCCATGCTAGAGAGTGGGTGTGAGAGCCAGTTAAACTAACCAACTGGACACTTGAGGATTCATTTGGATCAGAAAATCAAGAGGATTCTCAGTCCCTAATCACGATAATCATGGTTTAATTCCTGCTCTTCTTAATTCTCTTCATTATTCTCCTAATTCCTCGTCTACTATGCTTAATCCTAGCTATAATTCCCAATAGCTGCTCTCTAAATAGCTATACTCCATTACATCATCATCATCCAACTAGCTAATTTATGCAGCCATTCATCACTCTTAATCAATGATTAATACATGATTAGGAGAGATTCTCTCTAGGCAACATAGTTAATTAATTGCCAGCCGGTAATAATGTAGATTTGATGAAATTCATTCTTTTACCACTCAATAGTATTGTAATTAAATTAGATTCAATTTCCTCACACATTAAGATGTGATTAAGGTAAAATTAATCCTTTATTAGGCGACTAAGAAGAAATTTCCTAACACCTATGCATGCGGTAACTCTACATCTTTCTTATTGCACTAGGAAAGTGATCGAACTTGCTTAATTCATCTCTCTTGTAAATTAATTAGTAAAATTCTGAAATTCTTAATCATCTGAGCCAAGTAATTAACTTTAGAGCCGATTCCCATAGGACAAGTAAAGTATTACACATAAAAATTACTAAGTCTCGAAGGAAAAATCTAACCCTCTTGCATAAGGAGGATTGATCAATGATTCTAACCTGCCATTTGGATTGTTATGATGCTCTTGGACTTTAGTTCTTTTCTTCAAGTTTAAGTAGTGAGTATAAAATGGCCCCGGTTAAGAGAACTCGCTTCGGTGGTGCCCACGACCGCGAGGCGGGAGCGAGCAATGTGAATGGAAAGGGAAAAGCTCCTATGGACGAACAAGCACCGGCCATCTCACGAGCCATTGACGAACAAATGGAAGAGGTAGGTCACATTTTTATTCAGTTGTTTAATTAACATTACACACGTTTAGCTATGAAAGAACATATCTTGAAACATGTTGGAGAAATCCGACAGAAATCTCGGCATTTGAATTCGTTGTACATTTAAGTCTAAGGTAGGAGAGAAATGATTGATGGATATACTGTTTGCAATAGGAAAGAATGTCTGCTAGGGAAAATTTAGCTCGACATGTTCATTCTATTTTCAATGTTGAATTAGTCCCGATCCCCCTACTGATCACAGGGGGCAGAGTTCCTCGTTAAGGGCTCTTGAATCCACGACTTGCTTTCTATGCGTTGGATACCCACGACTTGCTTTCTATGCGGTGGGAACCCATGTCTTGCTTTCTATGCGATGGGAGTGTCCATGTCGTGCTTTCTATGCGGTGGACATACCTAGTTGTATGGGCAGCTAGGCGACAACGGGAGGAGTAAACTCTCACTGCAGGGGAGATGTTATACCTCCAGAACATTGGAATTTTAATGAATAAGTTTAAGTAGAATTTTTACTAGAATACTATCTTGGTGCCGCTTTGCAATACTGATTGAAGGGCTGTCTTAATGAACATTGTGATTCGGAATTTAATCAAGGAATGTTTATGTTGAACAATCATTGTGGTAGTAATTAGGACACACAAGGAAGTGTGAGTGTGGGGGTGGAAAGTGGGGGCTTGGCTCAGGTTGCCAATGCCTATGAGAAGGGTGGTCCCGATTGGTCGGGAACTCTCTGTCCCCATAGTGTTTAAATCGATACTAGTAATACTCATTGCCCCTAGAGCAGTGAAGTCTCAAGTGTACGTGCCTCTGAAACATGGGGAAAAAGGCACTCGAGGTTTCTCTCCTCTTGGAAGGTGGGTCTTAGGATTGCTAGATAGGTTAAGTACGCTTCCCCTGTGAAGTGGAGCTAGATCTCATTGCTAGTAGGCTCGAACTCGACTCACTTTGTGATGAGAGACCGTCTGCTAGTTGAACCCTGAACCACTTTGTTTGCTTCCGCTATAGATCTAGTGGCCACCAGGTTCACCATCAGATTCGCTGTTTGATACGGTGGGGTGGGGACCTCACACCTAGTATCAGAGCCTAGGTTAGGCTGAGAAATAAATTCGTATTGTTTGAATATTTAAAGGAACTGAAAGTATATAGGTAGATGATCCGAATTCCTTGCATTGGTGTTGCAGGAAGACCCCGTGCTAGAATATCGGAAGTTCCAAGTGTTTGAGTTTATTTATGAGCAAGCTCGACAATCCCCACTTTACTAATTCAGGTGAGATGTCATGGAGATTCTGATGAAGGCTCATACGCCACACTCCACTCGCATCGATAGAGGACGGGGACTTGATTGGACACTTGCAGGAGGGGTTTACTACATCAACGCTCGGAAGCTAGGATTCCTGGCTACCGATTTGAAGAAGATACATTGGGGAGAAGAGTTAAGGGTGGTGGAGTTATTCTACTTGATGCCTACCCGATTGGCCCTGACTGTCTCAGGCGACACCAATCAAACCATCAACGGCTGGCTCTTGGAAAAGGTCACCAATGTACTCCCAGCAAACAGAGTCAGAACTTTTAGAGTACCAAAAGAAGAATACCGGCTTGACACCATAGTTTATTATCCACTCAAGGATGAGTACAGGAACTGCTTCACAAACAAAGTAGTGCACCATGTGAACACAATCTCCTAGACGTATCTTATACGCAATCCAAAAAGCCATGTAATAAGTTGATCATCAGTTATCCTAAACCTTGAGAGGTTTCGATTGTAATAAATTTTCATCAATAAAGTGCTTTTTGTCTCTAAATCTCTATCTCTTGATAAAGTGGGATCTTGAATTTTATTTAAAGGCTCGTGTCTATTTTGAAATCCAAGTAATGGTATCAAGAATCTCGTATAACCCATGTAGGCACCGCCTGTTGCTCTATAATCGGCAGCACAAGAGAAGAAGCTCCTCCTTAAGCAGGCCCAGCCTCCACTCTTTAAGGGCGAGGGGGCAAATGTGGAGAGAGATGCAGAAGTGTGGATGGAAGCCATGGACGACTACTTTGAAGCTGCGGGAACCCAACCCGTGAATCAGACTATGCTTGCGATGTTCCGCTTGTCTGGCGATGCCAAGATATGGTGGAAGCAACATTGCAAGGACTTGGATATTAAGGGATCTTCCCAATCCTGGGAAGACATCAAAGCTGCAATAATGGGACGTTATTTACCACTTGCCTATAAAACCTTGAGGATGAATGAATTCTTTTTGCTTCGGCAGACTTTATCTGTCGAAGAATATTATGTAAAGTTTGTCACTCTTCGGAGATATGCTCCTAAGATGACCTTGGAACAACAGGTGGCGAGGTTCTGCCAAGGGCTAATCGATCCTTTGAATACTTGGTTGGAAGCTCTCAGGCCGACAACATTACAAGATGCCTTGTTGAGGGCCAAACCTCTAGCTCTTGCAGTACAAAAAGTTAATCAGAACAGGAGGAATCATTGGGAAAAGAGGGCAAGGACAACTGCTTGGAATAACAGACCAGCCAACCAAGCATATGACCAACTTCATATTGTGGCTACCACCACAACCATGGAGTTCCCAGATGTTCGGTGCTATGGTTGCGGTGAGTTTGGACATTATAGATCCAAGTGCCCCAGGAACACTCAAGCAACCAACGCCAATGCCATACCCTTGAATGCCCATGGGCGTGGCCAAGTTAATGGAAGAGGAGGACGAGGAAGGATGAACAGAGGGCGAGGGCGTGGAGCCACCGCCAGAGTGAATGCCGCAGTGGTACAACCAACTGTGGGTGATGAAGCAGTGGAGAGAGCAACCCTGCATGCTGCAATTGACAACCCCAATGGTTGCGAGCAATACGCAGTCATTCATATGCCAGGATCTCTCAGAGGTGAACAAGTTAACTTCCTTTTAGATTGTGGTAGTACTCTTTCATTTCTTTCACCCAGATGCATGAGGAAGCTAAAGCTAGATAAGTATCCAACAAGCAAGCTAGTGGTAGAGTTAGCAAACGGAAAGCAAGTAGTATCTCAACATTCTGCAGGAAAAATCGACTTTGATTTAGGGGACACCCAACTTCTGCCCAATTTCAAACCCTACCCTTAGGATTCTTTGATAAGATACTAGGGATGGACTGGTTAAAGCAAAACAAGGCCCACATCCATTGTGCACAAGGGAACTTTACCTTTACAGATAACTTGGGTAATGAAGCCTTAATCCAGGGGGAAAATGGGAGACCTAGGGCTACTCTAGTTAAGACCAGCAGACTTTTGAAGGGACTAAGAAAGGGGCAGCAAATTTATGCAGTAAATCTCAACAAGGTGGACCAATCAGATACCTCACTCCGACCAAACTAGTTGAGGGAGTATGATGATGTATTCCCGGAAGACCTTACGAATCTTCCACCAGGTTCACCATCAGATATGCCGTTTGATACGGTGGGGTGGGGACCTCACAGTTATAATTGATCATTTTGGCTCAAACTTGAAATTTGGCATGTAATAGGTGTGTACAAATGATAGGGGAGGTGATGATACAATTTTCAAGCCAAAATATTACAAAAATAAATAATCGCAATTATTATAGCAGTCAACTTTTGCAAAAATTGAAAAGTTTGACCTAAACACATTCTATACACCTAAAACAAGTCCTAAATTGAATTTGGTAAAATTTGGTCTTGCCGGCATCACTTCGTGCTTTGTCGACTCTGAAATCACCGATTTTTCTGACTACATGGCTTGTAGAGTTGGTTAGTCACTTTTGAGGCTATGGACTTGTCCGCAACATAGTCGTGAAGCAATTCATCCAATTTTGGCCCGTTTGGAGTCAGTTTGACCTCGTATGTCAAATTTGATGCTTTGTAGCCTTCGAGTCATTTTTTGCTTTTCGAGGGCTTGGCTTGATTGAGTTTATGAAACCAATCATTTACATTGTGTATAGACCGCATATGTAAGCTGTCTATGGAGTCAGAATCCAATTCTGACATCTGCCAAAAACCTAGCTTTTCTACTTGGGACCCCCTTGACCCTTGTAGAATGGTCAACTATTGCTATAGAAGTGTTCTATTATGTTGGGGCATGCTACAGTTCAAATCTCATTCGATTTTGTTGAGCTGACAGGCCGCTATGGTCGATTTTTGGTCGTAGGTCTTCGTGCACTGCTCGGATTCTAGGGTTTTTTCCAGGGGTTTAGACTAGCTACGTGACATACAAAATGGATCATTGACAAGTATAGAACTTACTCCTCATGTCATGTATGAGACGGTACTGAAAACAGGCGCTATGGACTCCGAAAAATACGCACGAAGAGGGTCGAAAAGCTCTCTCTCCAAAGGCAACAAGTGGAAATGAGGTGATTTTAGCCTACCTTGGGTATCTATACCCGGACTCCCGGAACCATTTTTTCCCAAATTCCCCTGTTAGTCCTACTAGGCCGTGAAATCTATGTTATGCTCAAAAATTTCCCCAATCGGATTCTCGTAGCTCATTCTGCAAGAATTCTGCAAAAGTAGGTATGGCCCCTTAATTTAGGCTTCCCGCTTCCATCTGCCGATTTGATTGAATTTTTTTGTGCCTGTCTGCCTTGTCTTTTTGATCATCAACGTATCTTCAGTTTTTTCATATGAGTTCCTTTGCTATTTATTATTATTTTTGACCTATTTATTGAAAAAAATCAAAGAAAATAACAAAATGCGCTAAAAAAGCAAAGTAAAAATACAATAATACTCAATATCAAGAAAAATGATGAAAAATAACCAAAAAGAACTATTTTTTGATGATTTTTTGATAGTATATACACTATTTACACTCATCGGGGAGATATCATCAGTTAATTTTCCCCCGTTGATGATTTATAAGGGCATTATTAGGTGATTTTGCAAAAAACCTATTTTTGTGTTAGGTTACTTGCTCAAAGATGCTCGTCTTTGTGTTTTGAACCTTGGAACCGTCTTTGGTATTGTTGATGATATTTTGGGCACCCAAATTTGAATTGGCTTGTCCTTAAGCTGTGTTTTCGGTACCCAAATTTGCCTGACTCCTTGTATGCTACTTGTAGCATTTACTTGTCGATAGCATGTAGAAGATTGATTTCTTTGTGGTTTGCTCTGCTAATTACTTCCTTTCCACTCCTCCTTGCTTGGTGCAATTGGAACAATGAGTTGTCCGCCTTTAGGTGAAAGCTTGAGCTGATTCATATCCCAATCTGGTATTGCCTTGTATGTCCCCATCCATGAGATTCCAAGAATCATTGTCTCATTCATGTATTCATTTGGTAAGCATACAAACTGATGAGGACATGAACATCTATGTACTATCACATTTAAGTTGACTACTCCCAATGTTGGTGTTGGGTTCTTGTTGCATCCTTTGATAGTCGCTATCCCCCCTGTCAAGGAATGACTTGTTGCTTTGTTGTATGTGGAATAACTGACTATATTTACTCTAGCTCCTGTATCGACCAATGCATTTATGCTATGATTGTTGAGCTGTACTTTGATGCAAAGGTCCATTCCATCTAACCATTCCTCATTCGTTGACACTGCATCTTTCTGCAATTCCCATTGTCGGTCATTTATTTCCAGAGTGTTAATGGGAATAGGTATTTGTTGATTCTTGAGAGTATCTTTTCTTTTGAGTACTCAAAGCCGAGCTTCTTCTTGGTCTTCATCAATAACCTGCTGCCGTTTTATCTTCCTTTGCTTAGCTGCATGCATCCTTTCTAGCAATTTACTAGTTAGTGGAAGATTGTACTTCTTTAAACGACATCCACTAATCCAATTAGCCATTGGTTCACCATTTAAGGTGGACAACTTAATTGATCCACTTAGAGATACATCTTGAATGATAAACGGTCCATTTCCCTTTCTCTTAAACTTGGGAATGTGGGGGAATGTGTTGCTTAAGGGAATAGACCAAAACTAAGTCCCCTTTTTTGAAGATTTTTGTAATTAAATGGGAATCAAAAAACTGTTTTTGTTTTTGCTTTTGTGCATGGATATGAGCTACAACAGTTAGCCTTTGCTCATCTAGCATTTCTAAATCTTTAAGTCTCTCTGACAATTCATGTCCAGTCCACTCAAGATCCTTAGCTACCTTTAATGTCGACAATAGAAATTCTATTGGCAGTATGGCATCAAGACCATAAACAAGGTTAAAGGGTGTAACATTTAAAGGTGTTTTGAATGAAACTTGATAAGCTCATAGAGCCGCATGGAGATTCATTTCTCAATCTGTCCTTCCTGAACTAACCACTTTAGTTAATACCGAGCTAAGAATTTTATTCGTATGCTCAACTTGTTCGTTTGCTTGTGGGTGATAGGGAGCTGATTTGTTATGGATGACCATAAATTCATTAAGCAGATACTCAATTTTCTGATTGAGGAAATAAGGTCCCCTATCACTGACAATTTCTATTGGTATTCCATATCTTGTGAATACGTACTCATATAAGAATGCGGCAGTGGTTCTGGCATCATTCTTTTGAGTTGCTTTAGCCTCGGCCCACTTGGTCAAATAGTATGTAGCTACAATGATATATTGAGCTTGGGTTCTATAAGCAAGTGGCTGTATCGGCCCAACAAAGTCTATACCCCATTTTGCGAAAGCTCTAGCTCCCATCATTGGTCTTAAGGGCATGCTATCTATACGTGTTGGCATTTTCGCTCGTTAACAAGCATCACACCTTCGAACGTATTCCTTGGCATCTGTAAAAAGTGTTGGCAACCATATGCCTGCCATTAAGATTTCTCTTGCAGTGGTCTCACTAGAAAAGTGACCTCCAGCTAATCCAGCATGTGCTTGTTCTATAATTGGAATATAGTCGTCTTTATTTGCACAAAGATGCAAATGTTGATCTTTATCTCTCCGATACAATTGGTTTCCCATAAAAGCACAGTCTCTTGCTTCAATTTCAATTGCTCTTTGACGGTGTTTGCTCATATCCTCAGGAAATGTTCGGCTTGATAAGTAAGTAACTAGATAGTTACTCCACTTAGGAACAAGTGACATTTGGAACGATGTTACATGAGGTATTGGTGTTTGTTTTTTACATTGAGGACAATCCTTTACAAAAGAGCGAACATCACTCCTCATAGTTGGCCAATATACTCCAAGTCTCAAGACCCTTTGCATAGTTTGATCTTAAGCAAAGTGAAGTCCTACTATAGTAATATGTGCTTGACTTAGGTATTGGGTCTTCTCTTCAAGATTAATGCATAAGAGCAATAGTCCATCTTGGTTTCTTTTGTATGGCCTACCAACTAGTAATTGATACATTGCCGATTGCTCAATTAATTCGATTGTAATAGGAAGTGGTATTTGTGAATCCACTTGAGCTATTGTCATCAATAATACCATATTTTCTGACCATCGAGGTATCATTTCCACGGAGAACAGATAAAAACCTGGTAGATCATCGTCTACTCCTTTAGATGGTTCCCCTAAAACAATCCTAAACAAATGATTTGCTCTTTGATGAGTGGTGTCCTTTTTCAAATTCCAGAAGAATGATGAACCATCTCACTATTCTTCCTATGCTGCATGGCTTGTTGACCAAGTACAATAAGGCTTGGTGGTCCACAAAGAACACAAATTTGTTTGCTAATAGGTAATGTCTATACTTTTTTATGGCATACATCATCCCTAATCCTTCCCTTTTGGTGGTGGTTTAATTCTTTTTTGCCATATTCAACTGTCGGCTAGCATAAGAAATAGGAAAATCAAATTTTTCGTCTCCTGGTTGAGCTAGTATACACCCAATGGCAAAATTGGAAGCATCTACATATATGTGGAATATCTTATTCCAATCTGGTGCTTTCAATATTGGAGCTGAAGTGAGAGCTTGCTTAAGTTTCATGAAGGATTCTTCACACTCATCAGTCCATTCAAAGTGTGTAACAAGCTATACATGGGTTTTGCAATTATAGCGTACATGTAAAATGAATCGTCTGTAATATCCACAATGTCCCATGAAGGCTTGAATCCCCTTGACAGTTGTTGGTCTAGGCAAATGAGCAATAACATGAATTTTATCCATATTAGTAGCTATGCCATTTTTAAACACTATATGTCCAAGAATTTTTCCTTGTCTACCCACGAATGTGCACTTTCAGGATTTAAGCAAATCCAATAAAGTCTACATTTTTCGAATACCTTTTTGAGATGTTCAAAATGATCAGCTCGGATCGATACATTACACATAGATCATCCATATAAACTTCCAATAATTTCCTTAGATATTCTTTAAAAGCATGGCTCATCAATCTTTGAAAGGTGGCAAGAGCATTAGTTAACTCAAAAGGCATAACCCGATAGGCAAAAATATCCCATTCCATTGCAAAAGCAGTTTTATGCTGATCTTTTGGGTCAACCAAAAGTTGATTGTATCCTGAAAAGCCATCTAAGAAGCTGTAAGCTTCTTTTCCTGCAGCTCGTTCTAAAACATGCTTAGTGATTGGAAGAGGAAAGTTGTCTCTAATGGTAGCTGCATTCACTTTCTTGAGATTGACACACACTCGTAGTTTTCCATTTTTCTTGGGTACTACCACAATTGGAGATACCCAATCTGTGTGTTCAATTTCATAAATAAATTCGTCTTCCTTTAGCTTTTCAATCTCTTCTTTGATCATCCTGGCAAATGTCTCATTATATTTTTATGGCCTTTGTCTACTTGGTTTCGCATCATCTCTCATGGTATGGTATGTTGACAGATTTATGGATCAACACCCTTGAGATCCTTATAAGACGAAGCAAAGATATCTCGGTATTCTTGCAGTAAGCTTAACAAAAGCTCTTTTTCTTCTTCTTTTGTTAGGTCATTTGCAATGTAGGCTGGCCTAGGCTCTTCTCCTGGTTCAGCCAGAGCTATCTTTTTTGCGTTTTTAGGCCCTTCGTAGGACTCGCCCTGTTTTCCTAGTTTTCTAATAGGTTGTTCGACTATGATTTTTCGATCTTGGAGAGTATATTTCTTGTAATGGGATGGAACACTCATTACATCTTTACCATCCTCTTCTGTGGTTTTCATTTCAGTCGTATATATCTCCTTTAGAGTTTTTTTCAAATGTTGATACTTCTTTTTTTGCTCAACTCATGTCATGGTTGACTCCTTGTCCTGTTTTTTTGGCTTTGTTGAGTATCTTTCCTCGTTTTTCTTGATGCTTTTGACATTTTTGGATTTTCGTTTGAAGGATATCTACCAGTGAGTTTGTCCTTGACACAATCATGTACATCTATCTGCATCAGGAACTGTTCTACTGGAGACTGATGGCATAGGTCTAGCTTTAAAATTTCTAGTGTCTCTTTTTTGTCTATACCATTTTTGTCTTCTCGGTTTTTGGTTAGGAAAGTCAAAAAACTTTTTCTCCCCTCCTTTCATGAGTAGCTTAGCTCCCACATGTTCTTTTTTCGACCCCGAATCTTCTGAGGTAGCTGAGGTTTCATGAGTAGCTTAGCTCCCACATGTTCTTTTTCCGACCCTGAATCTTCTGAGGTAGCTGAGTGTTCTTCTAACTCATCTGTTGCATCATAGTAGAGGTCTGAAAAAACTTGTTGAGCTTTCACCAAGTCCTTGGGTTCCTCAATTTCATCTTTAATGTCAAGGGTTGAGATCATTTGTATGGGAATTATGTCATAGCCATCCTCATTGCAAAATTGAGTAGGCATAGACGTATTTACACATACATCCATTGTCGCTAAAATTTGAGTCCATTCAAATGGCTCAAACAAATGCTCTAGAAAGGGTTTAGGTACATAGGATTCATCCGTGCAATCCCTTTGTAAGATACATCTTCGCGTTTTAAACTCCCGTTTTTTGAAGCTCTGCACATGCAAATAGGAGTGTCTTTGTTCAACCAAGATGGAAGCTTACTTTCAACCAAAGAGATTGAATCGAACTCTTGTATGGGCGTTTTCATGACATCTCTATTTAAGTGTGATCTTTTAGATGAACTCTTGTTATCGATCCCACTTGCTTCAAGCATAGTTAATTGTTTTCTCAATCTTGGATGAGCTGTACCAGTCGCATAAAAGGTCTTCCCAATATGATTTTGTAATTGAGTTTCTTCCCAAAGTCTACTATGGAAAAAGTGTATTGATATTCAATCCCATAGGAATTAACTATCACTTTTTCAAGCAGTCCTAATGGTCTTCCAATGTGTCCATCAGCCAATTGCAATTTCATTTGAGTTTGTCTAATGGCTCGCTGTCCCCAGGATTCCCATACTGCTTTCGTGGCTATGGCTATGCCAGCCCCACTATCTAGTATTGCCATGGTTTCTGTGTCATTATATTTCATTGGAAGGGTTGTGTTTCCTTCTTCCCCTTCGTAGTATTTTCCGACTTTGTTTATTGGAACATATCAAATCTCTTTGTTGTCCATTTTGTGTTTCAAATTTTCCAAATTTTTTGTGATTAACACCGTTGTTCCTACCTTCTCTAGACTTTTCTATAGATCATTCCATAAATATGATCTAATTTCCAATAGTTCTCCCACAGTAAGAGTGCACTGGATGGGTGTAGGCATGATTGAATGAATGTTGTCCACTTCTAGGGTTTGTTCCGCTCTTTTGACTTGGGTGGTCTTACACACTATGGATTAATCTTCGTTATCTCCCAATTAAGAGGGTAGTGTTTTCAAGGTCAATGGTTTAGACATTCTTGAAGCTTCAGATCCACAATCCCCATACAAGGATTGTACATCCATGTCATATTAGGAGGTAGATTGTCTAACCAAACTTCTTGTATAGGAGCTGACTTAAGAGTTAGGCTCCCATCATTGATCTCTCTAACTTTTTCTCATAAGTGTCCTAGCCAACTTCTTCTACAAATGGAATTTCGTCTAAGGCATCTTTGCTGTCCAACACTATAAGTTCTGGCTCTTTTGTTTCAAGGTGGGGTTCTACCACCACTTTGGATTTTTCTTTATTATCTCTTACCATTAGCTCCTCAGGTTTTGCCATACTTTCAAGATTGAGTTTTTGTTTTTCCAGCATTTCTTGCGTGATTCTTACCAAATTTTGATAAGCTTCATGCATAGTTGCTTCCATGTCTTGAGAAGGATAGTTTTTCTATTTGTTTTCCATGTTTTGGCCAGCTTTAAGTCCTGCTTGGTAGGCTACCAAGGCTGCATTAATAAACTCACAAATTTTATCAACCAAAATTGATCCTCCAGATTTCACGGTGGTTTCCTTGATTTTTGCTTCCAGTTTCTTTCACCTTTTCCTGGGATAGCTTCTTTGCTGTCTCCTTGATTTCAATCATGTTTATGTTTTCTCATCTCATACCTTTTGCTTCTGCTTCTTTTGATCTTTTGAGAGGAAATTTTTGTATTCTCTGAATCATCAGAGGAGTTATGCTTCTTTTTCTTAGCCTGGGCTTTGGTGATTACCTTGATTGGAACAATCGGTTCACTCTCAGATGAGCTACTATGTATCACTTGGACTACGTTCACTACGGTTTTACCCTTGTTTAAATGATTTTTAGGACAATCTTTCGGGAAGTGTCCTCCCTTTTTGCAACATTGTATGCAATAAGCTTCAACTGGCTTGAGGTTCTTGTCAGGCTCTGGGCATTCATTTTTCCAATGTTCATCTGCAACACAGTTATGAGAGTTTTTCGTTCTTGGCTTAATCATGGGTCTTACCATAGGAGGTCTAACACCTTGATTAGCTACATAATACATTGGTGCAATCTCCAGTGTAGCATAACTCACAGGTTCTTCCATTGGTGGTGGATGTGGATTATACCAATCTCCCTCTATCATTAATGTAGATGGACTAGGTTCAGCATAGGGTGTAATGGGCACTAGTGCTTGTTCATCTATGACTCCCTCTGGATGCATGTCCTTTCCATGCACTGCATTATGTCCTGGATATGGAGGTTGTTGACCCAACACGGGTTGAGGTCTTTCCATATCCATAGGTGGTCTTTGAGCTGGGGCCATATTAGGCTGATTCTGTACATGGGTTGTCCTTGTGGCCTCATGGGCACATATTGAACATTCCCATCATACTTTGGTCAGCAGTAGCACTCATTGGTCTCATGGTTTATCCATTTATCCTCGATTGTACACCATTTTTGCGGTCTGATTGGTTGTCCTTGTTGAGATATCCCTTGCCATGGTCCTCTCATAGGTGTTTTTTGCATGTTATTCATCATGTCATTCATCCTTTTGAGCATGTCTTATATGACTGAAAGTGGTGCTGCAGCAGCCGTTCCCACTTGTGCTGGTTTAGTGGATGCTGTTTTCTCACTTTGGTTATCCTTAGGGACATTCTCTTCATTGAAAATATCACAATTGTCTCCTAAGTCAATAGCATCTGACACACACCTTCTAGGGTTGTATGCATTTTGCTATACAGTATAGCATGAAGTTCTTTGTTTAGTAGTCCCTCTAGAAACAATGATACTAGTTGTTCTTCTGCAGGTATCTCTAGCTCTGGGCATCTGGCAATGTATTGTTTCATTCAAGTTGCACAATCCCTAACAGACTCACCTTGTTTCTGTTTAAAGTTGTAGATTTGAGCTATCGTATTGTGTTTGATCCCCGTTTTGGAACAAGCAGCTACAAATCCTTGAACTAATGTGTTTAAGTCCATGATTGACCTTGGTGGAATGTTTTGGAACCATGTTAATGTTTTTCCTTCTAATGTCATTCCAAACCCCTCGAATTGAGTATGAAAATTGAACTTGCTTAAAGCTGGCTAAGTGGTCGTATGGATCCCCCGATCCACTGTATTTTCTGACCCATTTTTGAAAATCAGCAGGTCTAACGCGTCTATTTGGTTCAACTCTCGGTCTCCTGGCAGTTGGTCCTGTTTCGAGTCTTTCAAACCAGTCTGTTGGGAATAGTGACTCATGTAGCCCTAGACTGGCTTTAGTGTCACCCGATTTTCTGTGTGATGAGGTAATTTCTGGTTTCTTAACATAACTCTCAGAAGATCTCTCACGGTGTTCATCTCTTGGAATAGTTTTTGGTCCTTGGCCCAATATCCAATCCCTTATTGAATACCCTTGATATTTGGTTTGTTCTACTTCTTTAGGAGTCATCGTAACGAAGTTGTTGTTATAACAATCCCTAAACAGGTAGGTTGGTAGATCTGTTGATCCCTTATCTTTGATCTTGAAGATATAGATTATCTTCATGGGCGTTAATTGTCTTGATTTGGCATGCGAAGTCCACAAAAGATCTTTTACATTTCTATCCTCCCAACAATAGACTCCGATTCTAGGATTATCTGTACTAAGCCATTTCAAAGGCTTCAAATCAACTTGATCGTATCCCTCAAATTCTAAAGTTGGTGGTCCTTCTTTTGCGGCCATATATGGAATTATGGTATTTACTTCTAACCCCCATTTGTCTATCACATTAGGGTTTTGAACTTGTAAATAATGAGCTCCGTTTCTATCCATGTACATTTTTCCTTGTTTGTTTGCCTTGACTCTTCTTCAAACTCAATACCATGGTCATCAATGCGAATAGCATACTCTTTGTTAGGATCCAGGTAAACGTGAGCTCCATGGCGATTAGTCTCATAAAAAGAGAGTATATGCTTATAGCGCACTGTCGTTCCGGATTCTGAGTGAGTTGAGTAAGAAGACATTTCAGATATTGAATCAGAAAAAGTGTCTGAGACTTCTTCAAGGATAGTGTGCAAGGAATTGCTTTGATTGACCTCTCTTTGGTGGATACTCTACTGGAGGTTTCTCCAGATATGACTTGGTTTCCTAGTACGGGACCAGATCTAAGGTTCATAAAGACTTGTGAAGGCCTGGGTAGAGTACTTACCGTCGGATTGACTTGTTGTCAATTTCTTCCAAAAAACTTGACTTGATTGCAACTTCTGTCAAGCTGCCGATTCCTTGTCTGCAACCTAATTCCTGTATCAATTTTGATCAAGTTAGCTATTCTTTCACAAAGAATGTGTAATTTTTGCTAACTATTGTGATTGGTCTATGTGTATCACTTCAAATCGAGTTAATTGAGTCAACAATTGAGACTTTTAGATTTGACTTTGGCAAAAATCAAAGGATTAATGTGCAACCTAGAAACTGAATGAACATGTACCAATTTGGATCCACCTGAACCCAAAATTGCCCGGTGGCTTTATATTATGCTGGCTTAACACTATACAAGGTTAAAATTCAAAAATGATATCTCTCTGTAACAGTATTAAATAATCGCGATTATTTACTTTTGTCAATTTTGTGCACTTTTTGGCTTGGTTTTCCAAGTATACAACCTGTTAAGGTCGTTGGACAAGCTACACTAAGTTTGGATAAAATATGTTCAAGTTTATCAATTGTTTCGTGTCTGTAGACTCGGTTTTCAAGAATTTGGCTTAAGTCTCACTTTTGTGATCCAAATTTCACCAAAATTGATTTGTGTGGTCTACTCACGGTCTACTTGATATGCTTGACCTTGTGGTATACTCAAATATGCAAGATTGTCAATTTTTGAAGCAGATGTAAATAATCACGATTATTTACTCCAGCTAAACTTTTGCAAGTTTTTGTCCCAATCTTGACACAGATCTGTTAAGCACTTCAACATAAGGTCTCTGGCCAAGTTTCACCAAGTTTGGAAAATTTTTGGTTAAATGGTCATCAGTTTTGTGTCCGTAGAGACTGACTTGCAAATTCGGTCACAATTTTCAATCCAATGATACAAATCTTACCAAATTTGGTTTGTGGGCTTACTACATCATTGTAAAACTAGTGGTACGCTAATCTAGTCAAAAAAGTTGAAAAATGGGACATATATAAATAATCACGATTATTTACTTTTGGCAACTTTTTGCATCTTTTTGGTCAAGTGAGCATGTCACATGTCTATCTAAGCCTATAAATCAAATTTCATTGAGTTTGGACAAATTTTTTCCCAATTTATACTCAAGGTTTTGAAAGTCAGTACAAGCTTTAGTTTTTACCTAGTTTTTTGACAGTTTTGTGATCCAAATCCTATGTACCTTTACAAAAGTTGTTTGTACACATGCAATGAATCATCGGTATCAAGCTTGGTCTGTTTTGAGCTGAAAGTAAATAATCGTGATTATTTACTTCAGGCTTAAAATGAACATTTTTTTGCACTTTTTCAATGGACGGTCTTTTCATGAGTTATTTTAATCCTATGAATCAAGTCAAAACTTAATTTGACCTAAAATGTCAAGAAAAAGTAAATAACCTGAGTTTTTGCAAACCTTGAAATTTTTACCTCAATGTGTCCTTGAGCTTACCCACTGGTTCATACTACTTTTAAGCATACTCTCCAGTCGGATTGAGTGGTTTGGAGTCTTTTCGTGCTATTTCTATGAATGATTTGGGGTCTATTGTGTCATTACTTGGCTATACAGTGTAAAGAGTGTAATGGTGGTATTGCCTTGTGTCAGAAAAGTTACATAGAGACATTGCTATGTAAGTTTGGACTTGAGGATTGCAAACCTATTTCCACTCTCATGGAAACATGTTTAAAATTTAGGATTGGTGATCCTACCGATGTCACTCTTTACCAAATTGCTCTTGGCTGCCTCATTTATGTATGCAGCAGGAGACGGGATATTCAGGTTATAGTCTCACATGTCAACAAATTCATGCATAGCCCAAGGTCTAAGCATTGGCAAGCTATCAAGAGGATTTTTTGCTACATGAGTAGAGCTTTACATCTTGGCTTGTTTTATCCCAAGGGGGGATCATTGCCGCCATATTTACATGTTTCTTTGGACTCATTTTGGGTTGGTTGTTTTGACACACGAGTGTCCACAAGTGGTTTTTGTTTCATGCTTGGCTACCTCATTTATGTATGCAGCAGGAGACGGGATATTCAGGTTATAGTCTCACAGGTCATCAAATTCATGCATAGCCCAAGGTCTAAGCATTGGCAAGCTATCAAGAGGATTTTTTGCTACTTGAGTAGAGCTTTACATCTTGGCTTGTTTTATCCCAAGGGGGGATCATTGCCGCCATATTTACATGTTTTTTTGGACTCATTTTGGGTTGGTTGTTTTGACACACGAGTGTCCACAAGTGGTTTTTGTTTCATGCTTGGCAGCCCATGCATATCATGGTTGAGCAAGAAGAAACCTATTGTGGCCACTTCTAGTTGTGAGGATGAGTACAAGGCACTCTTCACATCTACGATTGAGTGTGTGTGGCACAGATCTGATGGATAATTTGGGTGTTGGATAGGACACTACCAACACTATCTACACTGACAGTTAGAGTGCATTAGCATTATTTTTCATGCTCACACAAAGAACATTGAGGTGCATTACCACTATATCAGGGAGAGGCTCTCAGCAGGAGAGATCACCTTGGCTTATGTGCCAACACATGACAACCTTGTAGATCTTTTCACAAAGGCATTGTCTTGTGAGAATTTCAAAGCTTTCCGCAAAGCTTTGGGCTTACTTCCCTTCGTGTATCGATCATGTCCTCAGGGCATGGCACTTCCCTATACTCTTATGTGCCATCTCTCATTCACCACATTACTCCCAAGGGGGATTTGTTACCATATACATGTGGTAGGGATGTGTGTGAACACACTTGAGACCGTCCGGGCATTCTTCCCTCACTAGGAGGTTTTTCCCCCCGTGAATTGTATATACACCCTTCACTCTAGGGCTATCTTTCTTTCCATTGCGCACTAAGTAATACACTCTCTGTTGTGTGCCTTGAGCTTCCTTCACATCTTCTCCAAGATGTGTGTGTTTTCTTGCAACCCTAATTCCAACACTTTTGGTGCTGATTCACTATTGTTTTGGGACCAAAAACACTTATGTTTTAGACGTGATCTGAAGTGTATTTGTGAGAGCTCAAATGCCCAAAACAAGCTTGCATGGAAGAAAGTGCTAGCCTGTTGGTGCCGTCGCTTCTGTATACATACAAGCCCACAAATTTCAGCAAGCCCTATCAGGCTGGACTGGAAAATATCCCAATTGAGCCATCCACTCTCAGACCTTGCTCTTGAGCTAGGCACATTGTCGATCCCTCTCCATGCAAACCATTACCATGGTCGTGCTAGGCATATCCTGCAATCAACATGTTCTAAGATACTTTTTCTCAAGCTCTGATAATCCAAACTCGTTTCAATTACACTGTGTTCCTTGTCTTATGCTCTTTAATTTAAGTGCAACCATTCTCAATTTGGTTGTGGTTTGTGATGACTTGTTTGCGAGCTTAATCTACTATTTTGAGTGCATGAATGGTTTTTATTGGACGTTTCAACCATAGGAGAGTGTTCCTAGACCATAGGGCGACCTTTTTAGATATTTCTATTATAGTTTCAAGACCTTGATCATGATGGATTGTGATTTTTGTGCCTTGCCAAATCGAAACCAGACTTGGTAAGATAGTGCCCCTAGAACTCTTAGACCTCCTTCTAAAGTTTTGTTGCATTTCGACTTTGTTTGAGTGTCGAAATGGCATGACGATTGAGAGAAGTGAGACAAGACATAGGTAGATTGCCCAAGTAGAGAGTGATATATTTGCTAGTGCTATCAATAGATTCATTCCATAGGTTCACTTCTTGAGGTTGACACCCTCAAATAGTCTCGATGTCCCATCCAAGTTGCTTCCCTAACTATTGACAATATGCTAGTGTCAGACAACTATGTTGTAGAGGTCCAATCACAACAACCTGCTAACAATGCTTTTATGTCCTACTAGGCTACCAACCTAGTGTTAAGTAGCTTGCAAAAGTAGGATGATTGGACTAAACCGGAATTCAAGAGGACAATAATAAAAGCATATGGGCACTTCTTGAGGGATGGCTACGTATGGAAGCATCCTAGATGAAGAGGTGGAACACCATTTTGAGTAGTGTGCAATAAGGTTACTCAATTAGAAGAGATTATTAAGGAGTTCCACAAAAAATTATGTGTAGGACATCGAGGTGTACGTGTAAAATTTTCCAAATTAAAAGAAATGTATTGGTGGAAAGGGATGTATAAGGATGTGGCTGAGTTTGTGAAGTCTTGTATGCCATGTCAAATGTGTTCAAATATACGACATCATGATGGAATACCTCGTACTTATCCATTGTCCATACATTATAAATGGATTGTGGACTTGGTCACAATGCCTTTGTGACTTTGGCAATTGAGGTATTTGGTGCCTAGAAGAGAAGAATTGGCTAATCAAGTTGAAGAGCATGCATTAAGGACAAAGGATATAGAAGCGTTATGTAAATTCCTTTGTCAAGATGTGATCTATTGATATGGATGTGTGGAAAAGATAACTATAGATAGGGGAGAATAGGATGATGAAGAAGCAAGTGACTTCTTCTCTAGGATGACATCAAACTTGCTTTAGCTTGTGGTTATAGCCTACATGGAAATTGCAAGAGTGAAAGAGGACATAACCTAATAATTTAAGCTTTGGATAAGTCTTGTGAAGGTAAGCTTGGAGAGTGACCAAGGTTATTGGCATTTTCATTATGGTCTAAGCACATGATACATTTTTTAGTCATTGGCTATATTCCTATTGAATTGATGTATGGTAAAAAATCTATAATGCCAATTGAAGATGTAGTCCTACATAGAATATATTGCTATGGAAAGACAAAATGAGTAAAGAACACCTTCTTGCATTGCCCGTACGGAAATTAGAAAGAAGGATTAAAGACATTAAGCTTGAAAAATATTGACTAAAGGATGCAAGGTTGAAAATAAAAGATAAATTTGACAAGACACAATGATAGGATGAGACCAAAAGCTTGCAAAGAGATGTGGTGTGTCTTGTCCTCTTTGACCTTGGTCGAGCATCCTTTTTTGCTCATTTTTGCAAATTCAAATAGCGATACTCCTCTCTCCTCTTCACTTAATGTCTCTCATTTCTTGCATCCTTCATCGTATATGGTGTGCAAATTCTATGATCTTATATGATATGTCTTCTCGCAACCAAAAATGGCTATGACTGTTCTTGTCTCGATGATTTTATTTTGGCCAATGTTTTGTTCCTCCTTTTCTAGGCCAAGGGTTTCTTGGTTGGAAAGCAAAGATGTTGTGGACTCTTGAAGGCAATGAACTCTTAGATGTTGTTGTTGGTAAGTATGTATGTTCATCTTAGCCTATTGATCCAGATCATAACAATGTTATCTTCAATAAAGGACATATTTTTAAAAAGTGGAATCTTGCTTATACAAATAGGTTGTAGTGTGATAAAGCAGCTCATGTGTATGGTCTGTTTGCTCTTAGTTATTCTTTTTACTTGATGCGTATGAACTTTTTGCTTAATGTTTATGAACTATTTATTGCCCACAACATATGGGAGTATCTTATACCAAACTTTCAAAAGAAGTTTGTTATAGGAATACCTTATTTGAGAGGTTTGCTTACAAAGTTACAACATGAGTTTGGTATAGCTATGATGGGACATATTGAGTCTTTCAAATCTAATAATAATCAACTTGGTATTGTGGGTGAACCTCTTCCACAAGAGAAACTAATCACACTTTGTCTTGATATGATTAAGGATTATTCGTATGAAAACATTGTTACAATTCTTTCTAGCAAGGATGGTCTAAATTTTTACCAAGCATGTATATCTTTAATTGGATACTCTCAATGTCAAGAACAATGTAATGCTGTTCATGATGCAAATATGATTTCACAAGAGGATTTTGTGCTGCAATGGTCATCTTTCACAGTAGTAGTTTCTCTCATCTCAAAAATATCTTACCAAGCATTGTTCTTATTGTAGTGGAAATAGTCATACAAAAGATGATTGTCGGGTACATGAATATGACAAAGAGAAAAAAACTATCACAAAGCAAACACATTTATCCAATGATTATAATGTAAGGTTTAATCACCACTATCACATGTGCTTTTAGCACCAATTTGATGCAAATCCAAATAGAGCATATATTGTTAAAGATAATGAAAACATTTTACTAGAAACAAACTGTGTTTTATATTTTGTTCCTTCAAATAGAATATTTCATGTACATGATGGTTTTATTTTCATTATCAATTATGGTGATATAGGAAATATCATCATATCACTCTAAGTGGTTGTAGACCTATCAGTATCTGCCTGTTAAGCGTGTCATTTATCTTGCATGAAGTAAAGGGTATTGGAGATTTATATCTTGTTACATTATCTTCTTCAACGCAAGTTTTTTGAGGGGATTTACATGTTTCATATCTTCAACAAAATCTTCTTTCATTCGCAAATGTTAGGCTTGTGTTAGGGAGGATGGAGGCGAGGTGCTATGACGAGAGAGAAGGCAGCAAAATGAGCGAGAGAGGAGAGAGAGAGATTCGACACAGCAACAACTGAAATAACGCTATGTATATCATTTGTAAAACAAACCTGACAGCTATATAAAGTTTTGAACATGCAAACTCCAAGTGTATCTGCATGCCTTTAAGAGGCATTTCCCACAGGTATACCGACAAGGGCTTGAACCCAACAACCCCCCCTCAAGCCCAAACTACATCACTCTCATGATACCGTGATTTTTTGGTGTACTCATCAACCGTGAGTTTTAGGTTCTCTCACAACCAAGGATTTTGGTGTATCCATAACCTGGTGCTATGATAGTGAAACCCCCCTTGAATAGATAGGGTGTAGGTTAAAAAATTAGCTGCCAAAAATAGAGTTTTTGGTTCACTGCCAAACCTTGGGTTTGAGGTGTACCCAGTAACCTCATGAGAAGTAGAACAAAAATAGGTTGAGAACAAATGTTTTTGGGAGGTCTTACCACTTATGTATGTGTGGCAGTGTCTAACCCGTACAATTTATTTTGACTAGGAAAAACATGAAAGGAGTTGATCTAAAAAGAATCATTGCCAATAAAAAATATTGGGGATTCTGTGTCTCCCTCAATCACATGAATTTGATTTTTACCCTTTTGAAAGCATCTATTTGAAGGATGATTTGTTTTACCACAGTGAACACAAGGATTCTTCTTGAAACATTCCTTTGTCTGGTGATTGTTGCGTCCACAAATGGCACAAGGTCTAGTACCAATGGGTGGTTGAGATGAATCTAAGATAGAAGCACAATTAGTGACTGCATAGGTACTGGAAGTATCAGAAGAACTAATGGGAGATATTGCATTGGAGACTGTATATGCACTAGGATTAATAGGATAATTGGTACGGGATACCCTTCTTTCTTCTTCCTGCAATGAATTTATGATACCATCCAAGGAGGGCAGTGGATATTTCTTCTTTAAAACGGTAACAATCTGATGGAATTTATGAGGCAAACTTTTTAACAAAACAACTATGAGATCTTCTTTGGGCACTGGGGCTTCGACATAAACAAGTTGAGTTTTAATACTCTTCAGTCGGTTAATTAAAGATGTAATGTTTTCATCAGCACGCATAGCAAGAGAGTACAACTCCATCTTTAGACTCATCATTGAATACTTAGCTTTAGCACCAAAAACCTTCTCTAGCTATATCCAGGCAGTGTTGTCAGATTGCATGTCATCTAGATAATGAATAAAATCATATTCAAGAGATATCAAAATAATACCTAATGCTTGCTTGTCCTTGCATTGTTGCTCGGTAGATAATGCTCTAGTAACGGCATCGGATGTGCCTGCTACATCGGTTGATTTTGTCTTGATGATGCTCCACAGATTATTTCGCATCAGATATCCCTTCACTTTGATTTTCCAGGCATGAAAGCATGTGCCATTGAATTTATCCACCTTTGATGCCATATTCGATATAGCTCAATCCTTCTGCTATGCTTGCGAAGACAAGTATAACTTGGTTAATATGAATTTGAATGCCTTTTAAGCAGAAAATGGATACATAGCATATAAAGTACTTGAGGAAATCGTGTTTTGAAAATGTTGGTAGAAACACAATTGCTAGCCTTTATAAAAGATGATGCCCAACGCTCATGAATCGACTTCATAAATTTTGGCGGATAAAGGGGTGTGTGAAAGAATTCTTTCTCACCAACCGAGGCTCAAAATAAGGGCCACAAACTTTAGTAGGTGTTAAAATAAATACACAAATACTGATAGCATATCTGTTGTAGACAAGGCAGGTCCACAGCGCAGCAAGAAATGTGTTTGCATCTTGAGAGATGGCGTTATATTGTAGCTTGATAGATGGCGTTCTAATCCTCATGTGATGACGCTCAACGCCCTCCTGGGCTCTTTGAAACACCATGTGAGCAGTAACCAACTCAAATCTACACTCATGCTTGCTAAGGAAATCGCCTATAAAAAGCTCGGATACCAATGTTAGGATTTTGTTAGGGAGAATGGAGGCGAGGTGCCATGGTGAGAGAAGGCACAAAAACAAGCGAGAGAGGAGGGAGACAGAAATTCGACACAACAATTGAAATAACGCTATTGTATATCATTTGTAAAACAAACCTTACAGCTATATAAAGTTTTGAACATGCAAATTCCAAGTGTATCTGCATGCCTTTAAGAGGCGTTTCCCATGGGTATACCGACAAGGGCTTGAACTCAACAACACGACTTGTTGAACTTGGTCTATTTGTGAAATTTGATCATACCAAATACTGAATTGAGAAAGTTGAAAAGACTATTTCCATTGCTTCTTGAAATGGTAATTTGTTTAATCTCTCTCTCACTTAATGATATTACAATATGACTATATACACTTGGTCTTCCTACCGAAGTGATGGGACACTTATCCATCTAGTACACTCACTAACGGTTCACACTGGACCATTGTATAGTTTCCCCTTATATTGTACTCTCTCCATCACGTGTTTTAGAATTCTTATTTTGAGCTATCGGATGAAGAAGAATAAGGTTTGCTTCCATGTGTGTGTGTGTTTGATTTGAAAGACCTAACAATAGTTTTACATGCAAACTATTGAACCATACAATGAACTAGATCAAACATTGACAATATGCAAGTACATGACATTGAAAATTTGAAAACTACAAACAAAGTTTTGTTACACTTGAGGCTTTACAAAGCATTCATTATGTTTCCAGACAAAACTTAGAGTTGTTGATAAAGATCTATTGCTACAGCTACATTTTTAGGCGTAATTCCAAGGAGAAGACCTGTTACTTGTCACCATCCAAGAAATGCAAGTCCATCAGTACTGGCATTAGATGAAGTATCCAATTAGAAATTAGATAGTATCCAAGATAGTAAGAGACAATAAACAACAACCACTAGGGCACATAATACCTCTCTCCAAGTAAGTATCCAATTAGAAATTAGAAGACAGTAATTAGAAATCATCTAGATAAAACCACAAGGGTCAACACTCATCTTTCAAGCAAATAAAGTAATAGTACCCGAGATTATTCTGCACAGTATAGAGAAGTCATAAGGAAAGTGACAAATAGTAACGAGAAACAGACTCCTTACTCTTTACATAAGTGGTGTTACGATGTATGGTAGCAAAACAGCCACCAGTTTAGTCATGTATGACAAAGTATAGTGATGAGATAATCTTGTACCAGCAAGGAGGTGTCACAAGAGCCAATAACAACCTATTAGTATCATCGTTTAATCAGTAGCATTAGACTTATAGTCCTGGAGGGACAATTTTTAGACAGAAGCAGCAATATATTTGCAAATAGCATGATCATTTCCCATAAGAGCGAGGATCCATGCATGCAAAACATTAATTAGACAGCTACATGACCATTCCAAAACCACATAACAAAATGAAGTATGGAACCCTGAAGTACCATTCATCTGTATTAGAATTAATATCCCTCGTGCATATTCATCAAGTCAAAAACAACCCATAAGAAGTAGAATGAGTAGGTATACGGCACCTACTTGATTTGTACAAAAAACCTTATGAATGATTAAAGAAACATCTCAATCTAAGACCAAGCTAAGAATTTTATTCGTGTGCTCAATTACTTGTCCATTTGCTTGTGGATGATATGGAGCGGATTTGTTATGGATGACCATAAATTCATTCAGCAGATACTCAATTATCTCATTGAGGAAATGAGTTTCCCTATCACTGACAATTTCTATTGGAAGTCCATATCTTGTGAATACATTCTCACAAAAGAATGCGGCTATGGTTCTAGAATCATTCTTTTTGGTTGCCTTAGCCTCTGTCTACTTGGTCAAATATTCCATAGCTACAATGATATATTGAGCTTGAGTTCTATAAGCAAGAGGTTGTATTGGTCCGACAAAATCTATGCCCCATTTTGCAAAAGCTCTGGTTCCCGTCATTGGTCTTAAGGGCATGCTACCTACCCTGGTTGGCATTTTTTCTCATTGGCATGCATCACATCTTTGAATATATTCTTTGGCATCTGCAAAAAGTGTTGGCCACCATATTCCTGCCATTAAAATTGCTCTAGCGGCGGTTTCACTAGAAATGTGACCTCTAGCTAATCCAACATGTGCTTGTTCTAGAGTGGGTATTTATTCATCTTCATTTGCACAGAGATGAAAATGTTGATCATTTTCTCTCCGCTACAATTGGTTTTCAATAAGAGCATAGTCTCTTGCAAGGGTTGTGGTCTAGAACCAATTGTCACACGGGTGGAGCCGATAAGTCGGGTGCTTTTCACAAGCGTGGATTTCTTAGCTAATGTAGAATTAAGTCCCAGCCTTAGGGAAAATTTTGAAGTCTATGCCTCGCACTCGATGAGGAAAAAAGCTCAGTCTATGAACCAAGGGTTCTAGCCATTGTGATTTTGGAATGGATAAGCAACCCCTCTTAGGGTGACCACACTAAAAGATACATAGAATTAGGGCAGCTCACTTGATCGTTCCTTCACTTTGCATTGCATAGTCAAGGCAGATGTGTTGAGCTCTCCCAGTCACCAATCTTAGACAGTCAGGGACGTTACAAGTGGTATCAGAGCCTAGGTCAAACCTAGGTTAATGATGGGATGTAGGTAGAAAGGCATTATTTTAATATTCACTATTGTTTGCTTATGTTTTCTAAATTACTCTATTGAATTGATTTTGTATTCTTACGTATATATATATATATATATAACATGTTTTAGGATCAGCATGAGGAATACATGCGATCTCAAGTATTCAAATTATGTATCTGTCTACGTGCCGATCAAACGACTATGAATTTTGGGTAACAATCATGGGATTCTAGAAGTATTGACCACTCTGTATTTTACCAGGGTCCACTGAGGATGATACAGAACCTAGTGGTTTTGTGGAGGCACTTTCACCATCAGGGACAGAAGCTTAGGCAATTTGAGGAATGATCTCTGCCGCCTCAAATGGTGTGAAGAGCTGAAGATGGTCCATTACTATATCTTTTGGCCAACCAACTTCACGACAATGATCACAAACAGAAGTGTTAACCTCAACCGGTGGGTCTATGACAAGGTCATTGCAACCGTTCTAGAAGATAGAGTGGTTGTTATGGGGAGACATAGCCAATTCTCTGGCAAGGGATGGACGACCGGATTACCACAACTCCCCGCCACTTATCGATTCCTAGCCCTTGCTGAAAAAACCCCATGTTTCTATCTAAAGAGCACACAGGAATATCATGGCTATGATTATATGCCAGAAAATTAGACTTAGTATCCTAATTATAAGGTCATGGACCCCATCGTTGTAAAGGATTCTTACATAAATAAAAGAAATCAATTTTCTCATGAATTTTCTCTTGAGTTGTGATGAATGGTTTACTGTGGGCTTGTTGGGATCTGGGGACCCCTATACGTTTTAAGGAAGTCATTGGTGCAACTAATGCTGCAGGCAGAAAGCCTATTGATGCATATGAAATTAAAATCAAGCTCTAGAAAAATTTTACCATCACTGATGGTAAAATTGGTCAATTTTGAGAAGTGAATAATTGATAACGTTGTTGAAGATAGACTTAACTTCTATCTTGTGTAGTTGAAACTAGGGACAAATGGAAGCCAAGGTGGCTCTCTACACGGAAGTAGAGGAGAAGAAGTTGCTCCTGAAGCAAATGAAGTCCCCTTCTTTCAAGGGTGAGGAGGCTAATGTCGAAAAGGATGTTGAGGTATGGATAGAATCCATGGATGACTACTTTACTGCTACTAAGACGGTGCAAGCCAAAATTGATCCATGCTGGGAATGTTTCGGTTGATTGGAGAAGCAAAGTTATGGTGGAAACAATACTACCATGACAAGGGTGTTGCGGAAGATTCCCAATTGGGATGAAATCAAACAGGCAATTAGAGGAATATATATGCCCCCTGCCTACCAATCCTTGAAGATGAATGAGTTCTTTGATTAAAAGCAAAATGAGTTGACCTTGGAGGAGTATATTGAGGAGGTATGGACCGGTTTTGACGAATGAGCAACAAGTGGCCCAATTCTGCCAAGGGTTTAATGCACCTTTGGATGCTCATCTTGAATCCATGCGGTCCACATCATTGTAAGATGCATTGTTGTGTGCTAGCCTTTGGCCAAGAAGAGGAGATTTTAGCCAACCAATTCTAGTGAGACCCAGAGAAGAATTAACCAGATTCCAAGGGAGAAGACCCCAAGGTTATGCAGCACCTACAAATAAGCCAAGGACAAAGAGAGATCCATTGTTTTGAGTGCAATGAACTAGGGCATTACAGGAAACAATGTCCTCGCCTGGCATTTAATGCAGCAGCTAAAGCTACATTTGGTGGGAATCATCAGGGAGGAAGAACTAGAGGACGTGCATACGAACGTGGAAGAGGCCGTGGTCGAATTGCCATAGCTTATGGCAGAGGAAGACCTGCCCAAGTGCATGCTCATACGATAAGAATAGAGGCCGTGGTTGAATTGCCAGGGCTTATGGTAGGGGAAGACATGTTCAACGGTGTGCTCATGCGGTAAGAATAGATCCCATATTGGAGGAAGAAATGGAAAGAGTGACCCTCCATGCTACTATTGACAATCCTCGAGATCAGGAACAATTTACAATTATTCAAACACCAGCCAACCGCCAAGGTGAATCTTTCTCATTGCTCATCGATTGTGGAAGCACACATTCATTTTTGTCCCCTAAATGCCTGTGAAAGTTAAGGCTATCCGAGAATCCAACCAACCCTATGATAGTTGAAATGGAAAATGGAAAATCACTTATATCTAGACACATGTGGGAGTCCTAGATTTTTAATTAGGGGGAGACCCACTTCTGCATTGTTAAGAACCTTACCAGTTGGGATATACGATGGGATATTGGGATTGGATTGGTTAGTAGCAAACAATGCCAGCATCATGTGTTCAGAAGGAAAGGTAATTTTTAAGGATAAAATTGGGGAAGAATCTTTAATCCAAGGGAAGAGGGGAATTGTTCAGTTAGTTAAAGATAGGCAACTCCTAAAAGCCCATAGAAAATCAGGACAACAAATTTATGTAGTAAATATTAACAAAGTGGTCCCTGAGAAAGCAAAAACTGAAAACCCATGGTTGAGTGAGTTTGATGATGTATTTTTTGAGTAACTCACGAACAAGGGATATAGATCATGAAATTGAAGTTCTTCCAGGAAGTGCACCTGTGTCAAAAGACCCTATAAAATGTCCTTCCCTTAGGTGATTGAGCTAAAGGAGCAGCCTCGCCAGCTATTGAAACAAGGATATATTTTACCCAACAATTCAAGTTGGGGAGCACCTATTCTGTTTCAAAAGAAGAAGGGTGGAACTTTTTGATTCTATATTGACTACAGAGAAATGAACCAAGTTATGGTAAATAATTACTAGATGGACTTCACGGAGCTAAAGTCTTTACAAAGATAGATCTAAGGTCAGGTTACTATCAGATTTTTGTTAGGGAAGAAGACATTTCAAAGGCAGCATTTAACACCCTCTATGGACATTATGAGTTTATTATTATGTCTTTTGGATTGATGAATGCCCCAACAACCTTCAATCATCTTATACAAGATATATTCAAAGAACACCCAGTCCTCGTATTTTTTGATGATATTCTAGTTTACTCAAAAACAAAGAAGAACATGAGGGTCATTTACAGATATTGTACGTTAGCATAAGATGTACGTTAAGGAGAGCAAGTGTATCTTTTCAAGCCCAAAAATAAAAAACTTGGGTTTTATAGTATAAGCTGATGGAATTTCAGTAGATCCAGCCAAGGTTAAAGATATTGTGGACTGGCCACGACACCAAAGTGTTAGTGAAATCAAAGGATTTCTTGGTATAACAGGTTGGTATCGCATCTTCATCAAGGATTATGTTGCAGTTGCTGCCCCTTTGACTAATCTCTTAAAGAAGGAAACAACGATTCAATGGAATTCTAAACACCATGAGAGTTTTGAGCCCCTAAAAAAGCATGTTACCTCAGGTCCATGCTTAAAGTTACCTGACTTCACAAAGCCCTTTGGAGTGATTACAGATCCTAGCGGTATAGCAATCGGCGGAGTACTTACACAAGAAGGAAGATCCGTAGCTTTTACCTCTCGAAAGCTGAAGATTCATGAATAGAACTATCCAACTCATGATCTCAAATTACTAGCAATCATTCATGCCTTAAAACTATGGAGGCATTATCTATAGGGCAAAAGATTTACCTCAGTGTGACTGGTCACAAAATCTTGAAGTGGATTTTTACTCAACCTCTACTCAATATGCGGCAACGACATAGTACTTTGAGTTTTGGGAGTTACCATGTAAAAATTTATGTACAACGGTTTGGTTTTGTTGAGCCTGTTTACTAGAGTTTTGGGTTGTTTAAGCCTCCAAAAGACGATTTTCAATAACTATTTTCAGCCGTGCTTTATAGATTGTGAATTGGACTTGTACATTAGTTATGTGCATCCAAAGTGGGCGGTCTCGACTTAGAAAATGGTTGTAGATGCATGTGACAAAGGCAACTAGGCCAACTTGATGATTTAAATTAGAAATGCTGAGATTTTAAATTTCTAGAAATAGCCAAAGTGATTGGCTTCAAGCCGTGCTTTACGGCGTCGCATTTGGTGGCCGGAGCGATGCACCATGCTCTTGGGAAGTTGGTCCCCGAAAGGAGGTTGAACGGGGAACTTTTTGTGGGGAGAGAAGGGAGTTGGAGAAGTGTGGGAGGAATGTGCCATGTGTTGATGGGATAATCCCACATGGGGCAAATTGGGCTCAAAGCAAGGGGTATAAGAGGGGGAGTGGGTACCCATTTTGGGTGTATCAAAGGAGAGAAGAGCTCTCTCAAGCCTTGGCTATGGGGACTCGTGAGCCTTGTGGGGGGATGATGGTGCCTTTTTGAGTTCCCACCTGCCTGCCTAGGCACCTTGGCTCTTTTTTGGTCCCTTGGACATAAGCCCCACCCCTTCCCTTGGGCCAAAAGTCACCGACTCCCCATTTCCTACCCAAATGAGGCAAAAAAATGGACCAATTAAATGGAGCTTTCAAAGAGAGCCTTGTCGGCTGAGGAGAGAGAAAAGATCCTGGGGATAAAAATTAAAAAGATGCCCCATTTAATAGCTGCAACACTTGAAAACTTTCCACAAAGAGCTCATTTTTTAGCATAAGAGAGGACACCCCCAACTTCGAATGGCCATATCTCTCTCATCTTTTATCTGTTTTTAGCCTAAGGATGCTCTACAAACATCTACTCAAGATGAGTTACATCTTTATGTCCTTGGTTTCTCCTAATTCCAAGTGTGCTTCATGCTAAAATGGTTCATCATAAATCTTTATAGGTGCGTATCACACGTGGTTTCGACGGTGCAATAGTTCTTCTTTGCGACGATGTGACTCGTGTAAGGCTATAGAGGCACTTGTTTTCCTTATTGTTTGCACGCTAACATAATTTTGGTGCCCCCACTAAGGAGCAAGTGCTCATGTGCTCCAATTCTTATGAAATATGTCTATTCTGCAGGCAGAAAATGTAAAGGGGATGTGGGTCCTTATGGACAACCGCCTATGTATGTGAAAATTGTGGAAAACACTTGAGGCGGTTGTGTAATTGGATTGCAGCCTTTGGAGGGTCGTGAGGTTTTGTGAAGCCAAGCATTGGGGTTTGGGTTACCCAGTGTGAGGTGGATTAGGTATTGGAGCAATCCATCAACATCCCTTGAACTTACGACGTCACATGTAAATGTTTTTGTGGCAATCGAACATGGCGGACGAGTTTCCACAGTTTCGTGGATTGCCTAATGAGAATGGAAAGTTAATTGCTTACTAGGAAATATACTAGATCAAGCTATATTATTGCGATTGCTGCAATATAGTTTATAGGATGAGGCAAAAGTTTGGTTACAAAATTATGAAGAGGTGGTACAAGCACAACCTCCAGAGGTGGTTTTGGACTACAATCGTGTGAAGCAAGCTTTTCTGGCACAATACAGATCCATTGATGTACCTGATGAAGTTTGGCATGAAATTTTGGGGCACACTCAGAAGAATAATCAAAGTGTTGATGATTTTATCATGCAATTTACCCGTTTATGGGATAAATGGGCCCAAGCTTTAGGAAATGAAATCCCTCCAGCCATGTTAAAGAAGGATCTTTTTGTGGCAAACTTAAAGGAAAGTCTCAAGTTCAAAGTTGAGCTAAAAAGGCCCGCTACTTTTGAGGAAGCAGTCACCATCGCCAGGGAGAAAGAATTGAAAGCTCAAAGACTCAATGAATACGGGAGAGTGGTCCATGTGCAAGGTAATGGTGGCCAAAAATGAGGGAAATCAGGCAGAGGTTGAAGCCCAACCTGCTCAAAGGGTTGTGAACATTGAACAATTACAGCAAAATATGCAAGACATGATGACCATGATGCAGGAATTACGGGTCAATGTTCTTGGAGGTGGTCGTGGTCGTGGTCGTGGTAGAGGAATGGCCCAGCCACATGAAGCCAGCTTAATGCTAATGTGGGTCATGGACAAGGTGTCTTTGAGCCACAAAGGAGGTTCATCCCTACCTGTTATAATTGTGGTGAACTTGGTCAATAGAAAAACTCAGTGTCCAAGGCCAATAAGGATGGGAGGTGATATGTTTCCACTTCCTCAGCAGATTCCTAATAGGGCTAATGATTATGCATTGGACATATGGGGAGATCAAAGTATTGAACGTGAAAATCAAGCCTCAACCTCTGGTGGTCATGTGTGTATTGTGCGGGTTGAAAGGAAAGAAGCAGATATGATGCCCGTAGGCAAAAGAGAAAGGGAAGGCTATGCTGCTCCAGGTCCCAGTAAGAAGAAAGGGAAAGAGAAAGAGGGTGAAGATGCAAAAGCTAAGAGAAAGAGAAGACCTTGTAGATGGTTTGAAGTAGCAAATTTGCCTTTGGGAGAAGGCCAAACAACTCAGTTTAAAGGAAGACCTGATTGGGAGGAAAATAGATTGTACTTTTGGACAGTTGATAAATATGGTGCCCAAACTTAGGTGGTAGCGGAAGTCAGTCTTGTGAGGTTGAGGAATCCCCAAACTTTTGAAATAGACTTGGGAATGGGCCACTGGACTATAGCTTCCACCTTAGCTGGGTCTAGAGAGAGACCTTCCCTAGAGACTATAAATTGCAAATATGCATTCTTCTCTACAAAGGAAGAGCGTTTGCTCCGCTTGGTGTAGAGTTGGGATTTTTGAGAATCTCCAAGACATGGCGTACATGCCCTTCATGATCTTCTGTAGTCTTTGAATACACAAGGATGTCATCAAAGAAGACTAGAACAAAATATCTAGCTTTGTCCTGAAGAGGTCAATCATGAGACGGTTAAATGTGCCAAGGGCATTGGTCAAGCCAAAGGGCATGACGATGTCCAAGCCTTGTATTGAAAGCTATTTTAGGAATATCTCCTTTTCTGATCCCTACTTGGTAATAACCTGATCAGAGATCGATCTTGGTGATATATATGGCACCGCCAAGTCGATCGAGTAGCTCATCTATGCGAGGCAAGGGGTACTTGTTCTTGATAGTAAACTGATTCAAACCTCGAAAATCTATGCAAAGTCTGAACGTACCATCTTTCTTCCTTTGGAAGAGCACATGAGCTCCCCAAGGAGAGACACTAGATCTGATGAAGCCTTGCTCTAAAAGCTGAGTCATTTGGTTATTCAGAAGGCAACATCTTGTAGGGGCCCCTAGCTATTGGATGGGCACTAGGAATTAGCTCAATCTCGTGCTCTAGTTCTCTAGATGGGGGAAGATCTGTCAATTCTTCAGGGAAAATATATTGATACTCATTTAGACATTCAGGTTCTGATCCTTCTGATTCTATTTTTGGTTTACTGAGCTTTATAACATAGATCGACAAGCCTTTCTTTAATCCTTTAACTAAATGACTGACTTTAACCACCTTCAAGGAGCTTTTCCTGCTCTGCTTGGCACCAAAACTTGTTTGCCCTTTGAATTTGAAAAAGAGATGCTTCCTTCACTGCAATGTATCTTTGCATTATTTCTACTTAGCCAATCCAGCCCTAGGATTCCTTCAAATCGGACAATCTTTAGGATTCTAAAACTTTTTTGGGTTGAATGGCCTTCTAGTTGAAAGGATAGATCTATCATTTGTTCATCTATTAAGATGGTGGATCCCATTGCTAAAGAAACCCGTAGCTTACGGCCTGTGGGTTGAGAGGCGACTTGCAATCTTTTTACATTGTTAGGTGACAAAAACAAACGTGAGCTACCAGAATCAATAAGAAAGGAAAGAGGTTTACCCTCAGATTTTCCCTTGGTCTCAAGAATGGAGAACTGTCGATTTTGGTGAATTATGCAAAATTTGACACAAATGAGTGATGTAAAATGCAACGGGTGTTGCAAAAGTCCCTATTATCAACTCCTAATGACGACCAATTGTCCTTCATCAGCTTAATGAACGTGGGTAGTGGCACATCCTTTCAAGTGTGCCCTTGCATGCTCAATGCTCCTCCGTAGCCACTTAGCTTTGTGGATTGCACATTTGCAACCCAAGCCTCTCTGCAAATAGTTATGGCTCCCTTAGCATCCCTCTCACAGAAGTTCTCTATTTAGATTCTGGCGGTGGCTCTCCGCTTTATCTTTTGTGTGCAGATAAGTCTTCTGATATTGGATATTCAAAGAGAGATAAACACAAGACTGAGGAGGAACAGGGGTAGTGAGAAGTTGGGGGTAGTTGAAGCCAATGGTGATACTTAAGATAGTACGTCTCCTATAACTCCATTTTAGTCAAAGTCAATTTGTTATGGATGGTTCTTTTATCTTGTACACACCGAATTCTTCTGCCACTCAATTCTGATTTTCCTACCGATGCTTAATCTCCTAAGCTCTGATACCACTTGTAAAGCTCATTTAGCAGAGGCGAATTGCTTCTGTAATAGACAAGGCAAAGAGAGCGAGCACTTCGAGAAGATGAGAGAGGGAGAGAAAAGAAGATAGGATAAGGCACATTGCATGGAGCAAAAAATAAAAAAGAGTTTACTCGCTAGGTTTTTAGGCCTTATTTAAAGTTTACATCTCGTTCACATGGATTTGGCCACCCAAGTTGGGCTGACCCCAACATCAGACGCCTTACGGCTGATTTAAGTGTTGGACATGACACTACCAACATCATCCACACTCACAGTCGGAGCTCATTGGCGGTTGCAAGAAGCCCAATTTTGTATGCTTTCACAAACTATATTGAGGTGCATTATCACTATGTTAGAGAGAGACTCTTAGCAGGATAGATCAGCTTGGCTTATGTGCCAACACATGACACCCTTACATATTTTTTTACAAAGGCTTTTCCTCGTGAGAAGTTTGAAGATTTCCTTAAAGCTTTGGGCTTACTCCTCTTTGTTGATTAATCATGTTCTTAGGGCATGTCACTTCCCTATACACTATGTGCCAGCTCTCGTTCACCGCATCACTCCCAGAGGGATTTGTTACCATACATATGTGGTAGTGATGTGTGTGAACACACTACACTTAGGACTGTTGGGACATTTTTTCCCTCACTAAGAGGTTTTTCCCCCCATGCATTGTATACACGTCCATCGTTCCAGGGCTAACTTATCTTTAATTTGTGCAATAAGCATTATACTCTCTTTTGTGTACCTTGAGTGTATATTATAGGTCAACTCTGTCTCGTACTCATAACTGGTACTCAAATCCCCTATATCACCTTCTACCACATGATGAAAATGGCTCTCTTTGGTCTTCAAATCAAGCACCACCTATTTGCCATTCTTTCGATCCGGCAATGTGAAAACCCCCTTCTCCCAATCCTGCTTAGCTCCAATTGGAAACAACCATGGCCTCCCCAAAATGATAGGGTAAGCATTCTCACCTGCTTTCATCATAAACCTTGCAATTTCGGACATCACTTACCAAGTCATATTCTGAAAGACCCCGCCCCAGCTGGAAATCCAATTGCTTGATCTTTTGACGATGACTTCTTCTACTTGTCTTTAGCTGCTCTTTGCCTTCACTCACCTTGTCTTTGCCCTTACGAGTCCTGGCTTCTCATTCAATTTGTGTCTCCCTTTTGCCTTGTGCTCTTTTATTTGCCAAAACGTCCACATCCTGCTTATCCACACCAATGATATTAGCTATAGGAACTTCATCATTACCTGGCAGAGCTGGTGGTACCGGACTCCTCTCAATTGCTTGTTGCTCCCTTTGACCATTGAACTATGCTTTCCCTCTACCTCTTCCAAATAACGAGTACATACCTCCTTTCTCCCTTGGTGGATGCAAGTAGTTTGGACCATAGTGGCCTTCTTCTCCACAATTATAGCACTTGCCAGCTAATCTTGCCTCTTCCAGCCCTTGGTTGCCCTTTGTCCATAATACTTAAACAAGTCTCTTACATGTGCTCAATCAAATCTTGAATAGTACGTACTTGGTGTTGAGGAATAGTTGCAACTCCCTGATTTTCTTGATTCTCCGCTTGGACTTCTTCCTTTGAACTTTGGAGTGGGCCGAGAGCCATCACTTCATACCCCAATGCACCTTGCTCAATCTTCTTCTTGATTTTTCTGCTCTTTGCTCGTGAAAGTGCAATCGCACCATTGTAATTGTCTTGGCTCTTAAAATCTACCTTCTCTCAAACTTTGGGATGTAGACATCCCATGAATCTATCCAATTTCAAGTACTCCCCATTTGCCAAGTGCTTAGCGGCTGCAAACTCTATCCAACACTACTCAAAATGATTAAGAAAAACACCAAATTCTTTATTTATCTTGCCTTAAAGCCTTCAATCTTGCATCAAAATCAATAGGGGACACCTCCTTATGAAAATCTTGCAGAAAATAAGCCGCATGGCCGGCCATATCAACTAAGGTTCTCCCTCCAAAGCATCAAACCATACCTTCACTTTGCCCTGCATCAGCAACAAAATCCTTGATATCTTCATTTGGCTCATGCAATGACAACATATACAACTCAAAATTGGCCATCCATTCTTTTGGATTCTCCTTGCTAGTGAAGATCGGATCATAGCTTCATGCTGCCATCACTTCTTTGTGGAAGAAACTACCATTCTTGATCAAACCACTGAGCAATCAGATGCTCCTTAGTGGAGGCACCAAAACATGGAGAGGGGGAATGAGAACACACCCAAAAACACACATAAATTGTATCTCTATAGCCTAGGATACTCACAAAACGTGCTACTCTTAGAAACACCTTCAAAATGGCACAATTTCCACAACATGCACCTTTTGTTACGCACAAAAAAAGCGCATATACACCTCAATAATTCAATGCCTACAAAATACTCACATTGTCTCAATCATATACATCAGCAGCACACAACACACTTCTCTCCCTTTGCACCACAAAACACGGTCTGGAGTTCACACACACACACTAGCACCAACATGAAAGTGCAAAAACAATGGAGAAGAGAAAGGGGGATGGGTAGATTGACAATAAGGAGAAATCGGCGCTTGATTCCAAAGCTAAAACATGTGTACAAGGCTTCCTCTATTCTCCTATGTAGCTGTTATCCCACATCGACAAAGGGGACCCTTATTGAGGTGGATTTTCCTTTTTTAGTAAACTCGTTCTCCTTCGGACACCCATCCAACTTTTGTGCATGCTTGCACATGAACTGTCCCTTTTAGCCGACTTGGTTTTTTCTTAATTTTTGATCGGGGGTAAGCCCTCCTATATGTAGGAGCAGTGTTCAACACCGTGCAGTCCAAGTTAATGCCCACTAGTCTTCAACAAAAGGGGAGGGGTCCCATGGACACCCTTATATGAACTGACCCCAAGGGCCATGCATGCCATGTCATCAATGCCGTTGACACACAACAGAGATGCCCAATGCACGACCGACAGTAACGGATGGCCGTTGTTACTGCCACAACAATGCCACAAGCCCGCGTGCGTGAGGGAGGGGGAGGGAGCTCCATTAGAGCTTCACATCTCTCTCTTTGCTTTTTTGATGAGGGTTTTGGACCCAATATATATATTGTAGCATTCCCAGCCTACCAAGTGCATGCGGGATATCCAAGCTACCACATGGCACTCCCAGAGACACTCCCCCAAAAAAAATTCAAAAAAATACCTTCAAAAGCTTCAACAAAATCATTTTTGGCCTCCCCTTTGTCCAACTTTGATTTCCTACTTTAAAATCACTTGCAATAGTCTAATCCACTGGGGATCTGCAAAGCACTCTTACCTTCAAATTGCCATAACTTGCACTCCGTAGCTTTGATTGGGGAACCGTCTAGACTAGCTTAGAGAGCACTTCAAGGACCACCTGTCGGTCTTCCAATGTTGCACTTTGACCCCTTTAACCAGTCACCTTATCTATTGCATGTGCAACTAGCATAGTCCATGGGTAAGGTCCAAGGTTGAATCAATAGACTAAGGTTCTATTGATAGGAAATTGGAGCTTGTAATAGCAATGGATATTTTCCAAATCCTGCAAAGCTTTGGAGTTGCATGGATAGATCAGTTCAACCTAAGGAAAATAGTAAGCTTGGCAAGATTCGCAACAAAATTGAGCAATCTTTAAATCTATAAGGTAGTGCCAGTCTTTTGAAAGCAAGGGAAAGTAGCATTGCAGACAATGTAGGTTTCAAAAGCTTCTATCTTGGGAAGATTGAAGTTTGCAAATCATGCGATCGGGCAACCTTTAAATTTGTAGGGCAACAATGAATAAAGTATTGCAACGGGAACATTTTTTAGCTTTTGGGCCTCGCCAGCAAGGCAAGGGAAGCCTTTGAACATTGAAATCAATAGAATTTTCAAATCAATTTGCAATATATCTTGAAGGTTTTGGCTTTGACATTACTCTCGACATTCGATTTGACATTGAATTTGGCATTGCCTACAAGTATTGTTTTTTCATCAACAATTTTGCATCGATGGCTTGGGCAAGGGAGCTCGGACATCCTAGCCATTTCTCACACTTTCCCTTCGAGGATAGGACTTGAGATTTTGGAAATAGCTTCTTTGACACTGTGATTAGCTTTGGCATTGTTTTTCCCAACACCACCTCGGCCTTGAACGCCCTCGACACCCTTGACACAGACGGCTCGCCTTGGTGGAGTGTACTTTTTGGATCTTTTTCAGGGTCTCTTGAGATACTGGTTCCTTAATCATATTGCTTAGAGGCAGAGTATTGGCATTGATAGCACAGGTGGAGAGCAATACAATTCAAACCAAGGATTTTATTTTGATTGAGGCATAGTTTTTTGTATTAACATCATAGGTGAAGTCTACCTTTTCATACGGACAACTTGTTTATGCAATCTTGTGCAGTTATTTTGCACATATAGGTGCTCACAAACTCTTGTATTTTTCAAAGAGTGATTTAATATTGCCATACGTATTTGTTGGCACTCATGTATACTCTTGTGGCTCATTTTGATCTCTATTTCTACACTTTATATCTGATCTACATACACAAGGTTTACACGTAGCTGGATACAAATTTTGCACTAGTTCTTGGTTTTGGTGAGATTTTATGCGTTGGCTTATGCGTATGTTAGCACTACTTATGTGTTGTGACATCTTTTGAGAGTGTTTTTCTTGTCAAGATCCATTATATTACTTGCATATCTATTGGTGCTTGTTTATGCATGTATCTTGCACTTTTGCTTAGATTTTTTGACTCATGTATGTCACCATTTGGATATTGTCTATCTACGTCATGGTGGAGCCCATCTTGGCTTGACTTTTGACAGTTACTCGACCATTTTTGAGACTTGCCTTGGAAGAGACCTTTTTGAGAATGTGGCTAGTGTTTTGGGTCTGCTGATCCTTTGGAGGGCCCTGCATAAGGTTTTATTGAGTGGGGTATTTACAAATGTTGAGATACCTTTGGTGATACAAGTTGCTAGAAATCCCCTGTTTGTGGACTCACCATAGGGGATGTATAGAGGCGTTATAGGTGCTTTCATGCCATGTTGGTAGTCACTCATTAGTGAGATTTGACAATTCATGTCCACTTTATACTCTTTTTCTTGATATATTGCTAATATTTTGTTCTTTATATGAAGGATGCTCTACCAAAATCTTTGTTGAAATTTTGCCATAAATTTGAAGTTTGATTCTCTTGTATTTGGTTTTTGTAGGTGTGTCTAGTTCTTCTAAGAAAGATAATTATTACATCAAGAAGTTTGATGGCACTAACTTCATAATTTGGAAACAATGCATGTTAGACATATTGATTAATAAGGATCGCGGCAGTGCTGTTGAAAGAGCATGAAGAAAGTGGATACATTGATGATTAGTGGGAGGAGCTTGATGCTTGTGCTAGGGAGACTATTTGCTTGCACCTTGGTGAATCCATATTCTTCATATTATGGACAAGGCCAATGCAAAGGATTTACAGGATTCTTTATACTCAACATGGGATCGCAATAATGCTTCAAACAAAGTGTTTCTTATAAAGAAACCTATGTGTCTAAACATGAAAGAGGATAGCACTGTCATTTCACATTTGAATGATCTCAATAGATTGTTTACATAGCTTACTTTGAAGGGACTCAATTTTGATGATGAGATGGAATCCATCTTCTTGCTATGCTCTTTGTCATCATCATGGGGGATCCGTTTAGCATGGTCATTAATAAATCTCCAACTGGTGGGAAAATCGCATCCAATGATGTTACTAGCACTTTGTTCATCGAAGAGACAATACCAATCTCTCGATTCTAGTGGCCATGGAGATGTGTATATGGATAATGGTATTTATCACAGGCAGAGGAGAGCATAAACCAAGGGGGACCTTTAGAAACTATAGTTGAGGAAGTGCTTGCTACTTACTCCAACTACGAGATGACTTCCTTTTCTAGCCAATTGGGAAGGGGAACCTCTCTCAGGTTCAAGGATATTTTGACCTTCTACAAGACCAACAAGCATGACACTCAGATTTACCTATAGTTTGTAGAGGAGGCTAGAGCTAACAAGCAAGATACCTTCTACATGGACCAAAACAGAGTGCAATGTCTCAAAGTTGAGAATCTTGACACGGTGGATCAATGGGGCTGGGAAGCTGACACACTGATTGCAAACATGACCACCATGGAGGAACCACCAGGTTAGAGTCTAGATATCAAACCTCTTAAATACATACCTATTGATAACCCACAATTTCGAGTCTATATTTGGGAAGATAACAATGTTACAAATTTGATATGGGTATTTCATGCTAAATCCGAATAGCTGCCACCCTTGAAAATCATGTACATTTTCAAGATCAGGGAGAAAGGCCCAGTTGACCTTCCCATCCATCTCTTTAGGGATTGTTATAACAACAACTTTGTTATGATGACTTCAAAAGAGGTTGCACAAACTAAGTATCAAGGCCACTTGATCCGGGAGATGATTTTGTATATGGGACCTAAATTTAAACCAAACGAAGGACCAAAGGAAAGATCCTTTGGCAATATGGCCAACAATTGGGGTACTGTAGCTCGAGGCAGCCACCTCAATGATGAGAATTGAGAAAGAATGATGGAAACCACCACAAATCAAGGAAGAGTGATGTCAGATCCAGAAGGGGACCACATGAGTCACACCTAACCAAAAACTGGTTTGAAGGATTAATCAGAGAGACTACACCATCTACAAAAGCGAATGATGAGCATCATCGTAGAGTCAAACTAGTTGATTTCAAAAAACGAGTCGATAAATATTGTAGATTGGGGGATTTAGATGACCATTTAGCAATCTTTAAGAAAATACCAAGAGCAAAATGCTTCACGGACTTCCATACTCAGCTTGAAGGGTTTGGAATGACCTTGGAAGGTAAAGCTTTAACTTGATTTTAGACCATACTGCTTGGATCCATTATCAATCAACATTGGCCATAAGATTTTTTGTTGCTTGCTAAACAATGAGAATCAAACACAGTATGGTGGCACAAATCTACAACTTCAAACAAAAACAAGGAGAGATGGCGTAAGTTGAATGAGGCAATACATTGACAGATGCCCAGAGTTGGAAATTTTGAGCGAGCATACCACATCAACTGTGCCAGCACATGTGGCATCAGTTGTGGAAGCTCTTGTTAATGCCATCAAAGACATGCTCAAGTGCATGCATGATATAATGAGCAACATGCAAAGGATGCCAATGCAAGGGCTAGGACAAGGTCCACCATAAGGGAAACCTATGGGACAAACCAAACCCTCGAATGGTGTTCCATTGAGGGAAAATGGACAACCATGAAACGAATGAGTGTTATTGACTAATAAGTTTGTCTTCTTTGAGGACCACCAAGCCCTACTTTATCTTGTCAACAAGCCATGTAATACTAGTAGGATTGTAAGATGGATTATCATCCTACAAGAGTTTGATTTTACAGTAGTCATCAAGAAGGGCACCATTTATCAACAAAAATCAGATCATATTTCAAGGACCACTTTAGGGGAGCCTCCAAAAGGATTGGATGATGATTTGCTGGATGCTTATTTGCTCTCCATTGAATTGATTCCAACATGGTTAGACAATCTTGTCTCCTTGATGACCATAGCTCAAGTAGATTCATAGATCCCACTTCCAATTGCACCACAACTAATTGAACAATCAACTATGTGTCCGTTGTTGGTTGGAAGGCTATATAAAAAAACAAAGATGGGATCCTACTCCTATACATAAGTCTCAAAGACAAGCCGGCTACTTGAATCAAGCTTATATGACTGTAGTGGGTATCCATTGTGCAAAAGACCAAACTTTGCGATGGCTGACATGGTTAGGAGTTTACTAGCCTAGAATAAAAAGAGACAAATCCCCTCCTACTCCTATACATAAGTCTCAAAGACAAGGCGGCCAGTTTAATCTCATGAAGAACATACTAAGAGACAAATCTTTACTCAGCTCTGTGGGCTTAAAGGGTTTCATTCAAAACAACTCAAAATATCACTCCATTTAACTTGGTTTATGGACTTGATTCTATATTGTTTTGAGAGTTGAAGATATTTCCAATTTTCACACTCAATACAAGGGATTTGGACTGACATTGGAAGGAACGGGCTTGGCGTTGTTCAAACCACTAAACAAAGTTGACTTCCACACATAGAAAATTTTTTGTAAGAATTTGCATGGGAGTTCTCTAAAAGGGGAATCAAGCACAACATGGTGTTGCAAATCTATGCGTTCAAACAAAAAGCAAATGAAAAAATGAAGGACGCTTTGCTTCACTTCAAACAATACGTAGAGAGGTGTTCTATACAAGAGTTTCCGCAAGATGAGACATTATCAATTCTCTTCATTGAGGGCTTGAGGAATGAGACTCTAAAAAAGGACCTACATTTGAAAGCATGCATGCCATTTGACCAAGTCACTAGAGAATCTCTATATCTAGTTGACAATTGTAAGGCTTTTGGAGAGGTGATGGATGATGCAAACAATGCAACTAGTAGTGCCTCTTCTCCGCACCACGCATTCACAACAAAGTGGGATGTTCAAAATCCTACCATGCCGAGTGTGGATCAAGTGGTTGAAGAAGTGGTGAGAAGAATGAACCAAGCCTATAGAAAGAACCCAAATCTTTGATAGCCACAATTGAGGAGATGTGATACTTGTGGAGGGGATCATCCCACCCCATGGTGTAACACTGAGCCAAGACCACAACGCATGCTCGAAAAACATCCCCCTCGTTTGAATGATTGTAGAGTATTAGTCAGCTACTACTCAACCAGTGTATGTGCCACAACCTCTGAGAACTTCATGGATGAGAACATGCTAATGTTTATAGCCAATCAAGAGTATGTTCAAAGACCATTCTAACCAGGCTAGAACAACCATTGGCTGCACCACCAGCTACACAACAAGTGGGACCATGCTACGAGTGTGGAGACAATCATTGGCCAAGAAATTGTCCTCATTAGGCAAAGAATGTAGAGATATTGGGATATTTCCTAAAATGTCCAGTTACACACATGATCCCTAATTGTCCAAAACACCTAAAAAACAACGGGAAAGCAACAATGAACGTTGTTAGAGTGCTACCTTCTTCAAGCGAATCTGAGGTAGAACCCATAGTTCCTATAAATGTGATGACTCGAGCTCAATCTCAAGAAGCTGCCGAAAACAAACTTGCCAAGGAACCCCCTGTCTATTCAAATAGAAATTGACAACATATCTGTGAGGACTGTAAGAAAATCACGGGAAGCTAAACAAGACAAAATGAAAGCAAAAAGGCTGAAAGAGAAAACCGTCCTAGAAACCAAGTTGCAACATGCAAGGGAGTAGTTGAAACAAGAAAATAAAATAGAAACGAACGGAGAAATAAAAATCATCCAAAATATCATCAAGGGATTCAGTCTTGGTTGAGAAAGTGAACGAGCACTTAGATGCCATGTTACAAGTCTACAAGACAAGGCTGAAAAATAATCAATACATCTGGAGGTTGAAACAAAAGAAATGGAACTTTGCAAAAGGCTTATAGAGACAACTCAAGATCTAATGTAGCCAAAAATATTGAAAATCCCTGAGCAAGTAGTGCATGTGCCAGTATGAGCACACTTAGGTAAGAGTGGAGAAGATTCTACATCAAAAACACTTCTTGGAAACATGGAAGCTATTGCAACATCCTTTGATGTTACACATGCTACATTTGTTCCTTGAAGCACCCATCGACTCCATCTTTCACACTGCACGCTTTTGTAAAAAAATTTCTTGTATGCATATAGAGTGTCTCATAATTGGCACTTGCATTAGGTAGTCTTCCTTTGTTTCTCCCAAGCAATCACCTTGCATGAAAAGGCACTTCAAGACAATTGCTCAACTCTAATAAGAGCGTATAACAAAGGCAAATTTTTTCCACCGGGGTTTTTCTCTTTGTTCATCCAATTTTTAGACCCTAATCTAGTAACATTAATCACTACCCTCTTGTATATATTCCCTCTACATCAGTTATAAGGAAATTGCTACCCAATTTAATTATCAAAGAATCTGAGTAACAATTGTAGGTCTCCAAGGGCCACAACAAAGCTTTGTCAAACAATGGAAAGTAAAAATGGCCTTTAACAACAAGCAATTACAAAATTGAGGAAGAGAGCTATCGACAACAATCACAAGGGGCTCACACGGTGCTTCAAAGTCGGTGACATATTGCAGAGAACTCTAATTGCAATGAAACCAAATAGAAAAGGTCCATCATCAAGTCAACGATCCAAGAAACTCAACTCCCACAAGGGCAAGCACATCAAAATCCATCTTCACAGACAAAAGTGGCAACAAAGAGGAGAATGCGCAAAATGATGCAAAGTTGCCTTGACCACTATAGCCAATCTCTGTATCAACTAGAAAGCAAAAAATATAAATCACTCAAGGAAGGGGGGAGCATCAACAACTAGAAAGCAATTTCAAAGCCTGAAAGACAACCTGACTAGGTTGCACATAGTCATGTCAAGGGAGGACACAAGCTAGAAAGGAGGGAATGTTGATAGATAAAGTAGAAATGCCCATCTAGTTGGACACTTATCCAGACACCACATTTGTACTCTATTATTTTCTAGAGCTAGTGTAGCTAGATTGTGTGGAAACCTGATTCGAGAGTAGCAAGTCAATTCCCTGAGTTGTATTTGTCATGATATCTGTAAAGGCCCATGTGAGCCGGCCACTGGCCATTTAGAAAGCCCTAGGTATAAAAGTCACTAACTTTAATGTGAAAGGGGACTTATCTTTTGGAGAGAAAAGAGCTTTGTTGCATGTACGCTCAAGCAACTTCTGACCTACAACTTGTAATCAGCATATCTTGTGATTGAGTAATCCAATTTTGATTCTAAAACTTGCACTGTTTCTTCTTCTCTTGCTCTTTCAATTAAGTTTAAGCATTGTCAGTTTTGCTATGGTTTCACGACTACTTGTCTGTGAGCTTAATCTTCAAATTTGAGTGCTTAAATCACTCTTTTTTGGGGTTTTGACCATAGAAAACCATATTAGAGAGTTTGAGACTTTAAAGCCAATTTGGAATTCACCAAAGTCTTCAATATTTGGCCATATGGAAAAATCTCAAACTCTTTTTTAAGACCAAAGACTTCCACAAGGTAGTACTTGAAAGCATCTTCCAAGCCATGCTCTCAAAACTTTATCTCTTGTTAAAAGTGCGAGTTGCGAAATTCCCAAATTTCTAGTACGGTGCTATAGGAGGGTGTTCCTAGACCATAGAGAAACTTTTTTGGATAGTTTTGTTGCAATTTTTAGGACCTTGATCTTGTTGTATCGTGATATTGGTACCTTGTTGGATTGCAAGTAGACTTGGTAGGATATAGCCCCTAGACCTCTTAGACCTCCTCTTAAAGTTTTGTTCCATTTCGAGTCCGTTCGAGTGCCAAAATGACGTGATGACCTAGAGCAGTGAGAAAGGACATAAATAGATTTTATTACCATTGAGAGATGATGCTTGTTGAGTTGATGGGTTTGCTTGTTAAGTTCACTTTTTGAGGAGTGACAACCTTAAAGAGTCTCTGTGCCCCATCCAAGTCACTTCCTTGAGTATTGACATATTATGTTAGTGCCAGATAGCTATGCTAGCCAGACGTCGGTCACGGCAACCTGCTAACTCATGCCTACTCATCATGGCTTCTTGATCCATGTCATAGCTTCTATTCATCAATCTGAGTCTGCGCTTGATCTTTATAACCCTTTTTAATAGAAAAATCAAAATACAATTAAAAAATCAATCTAAAAAATAAAAGTCCAATACAAAACATATAAAAACATACATAAATACTATACTTGGCTATATATTTTTGGGCTGCTCCATTTTGATCATTTTTTTGGTAAACACACACAAAAAAGTTATTGAAAGAGAGATACAAAGGAGAGCTTAATTTGTTGGAATCACATAGACACACACATAAAGATGGAGGCAAAATAATATCCTTATTCTTCTTCGCTAACTCAAGATAAGAGATCTACAAAACATAAGGAAAAATACAACATAAAAGAAACTAATTCAACGGTCTAGTGTGGACTGCTAGTGAGTGAGGTGACTAGGATAAGTGTGCCATCACTTTGGTAGGTAGACCAACTCAGTGTAGTACAATTGTAGTATCACTAGCAAAGATATACGTATCCACCAAGGTGCATTAGTGATGATGACTGTCAACGATAGTCATCTAGGAGTTGTACATGTTGAGCTTGACATCCCAACACTCCTCCTCAAGCTCAAACCCCTCTCTCATACGCTAAGCATTGCTCAAAATTGTTGTAGCGTCTCTGCTCTAAGGGCCTTTGTGAAGGTGTGGACTACCTACTCATCCTTTGCCATGTACTTAAGGTTGCTGTAACTTGCTAAGACCCTCTCTCTAATGAAGTGGTAGTGCATCTCAATTGCGCTTTTTTTCAGCATGAAACACGGAGTTTTGTGACAACTGTATGCTATTGAAGTTGTCACAATATATGAAAACCGGCGTCTGTACATGTACTCCAAAGTCCTAAAGTAGCAATCACAACCATGTTACCTTACATGTTGCCACTACATCACCCATGTACTCTGCCTTTGTACTCAAAAGAGAAACCGTAGGTTGATTCTTACTGCTCCACGTGATAGCAACACTCCCCAGTGAAAACATGAATCCTCCCGGTTGTCGATGGTACGTGCTACCAACCCAATCTACATATGTGTACCCATACAGTTGCAACTCCACATCAGTCCTATAAAAGAGTACATAGTCCAAAGTATCACTCACATAGCCCAACGTGCACCTCAATGCATCAAAGTGTGGTTTGTTGGGAGACTGAATAAACTGACTTACCAATCCTATTGTGTAGCTCAAGTCGGGACGTGAGATAGTCAAGTAGATTTGGATACCCACAATCTTCCTTTACATGGTAGCATTCTCAAGCACTTGACCTACATCATTCACCAACTTCAAATTCTAATCTAAGGGCATCGCAATTGGCTTACAATTAGCCATCCCATACTTTTTCAACATGTTCAAGGCATATTGTCTGCGTGACAACCATACACCTTCTTCTGTGCGAATAATTTCAATGCCCAAGAAATACCACAAGTCTCTCAAGTCCTTCATCTCAAACTCTTGCATAAGTAGAGTTTGTATGCCTTCTACTTCATCCACATTATCACCTCAAGCAATCAAGTCATCGACATATATGCATATCATCACAATTCCTCCCTCATTCTTCCATACATACAACGAATGATATGCATTAGACATTTCAAAGCCCAATGAAATGAGGAATGCCACATGCCTCTCATACCAAGCTCTAGGTGCTTACTTTAGCCCATACAATGCTTTCTTTAACTTGCATAGAAGATCACAAACTCATGTTTGCATAACCTTGTGGCTACTCCATGTACACAACTTCCTCCAAGTCACCATTCAAAAAAGAACTGTTTATGTATCCCTTTGTTTCAACACCTATTTTAAAGTGGTAGCCACTGCAATAAACACAAAAATTGTAGCCATCTTAGCTAATGCTCTTAGTGTCTCGTCATAATCAATCCCATAAGTTTCTACATAAACTTTGTCCACAAGCTTGGCCTTGCACTTGCTCACACTACCATCAGCGTTATGCTTTATTTTGTAAACCCACTTACATCCAATTGCCTTCTTTCCTTGCGCTAATGGCACCGAGTCCCATGTTCCGTTTGCATCAAGGGTAGCCATCTCTTTATCCATATCTTACTACCATTTTTAATCTTTAAAAGCGTCCTTAAAGCATGTGGGTTCTACCTCCTGTATAATCTTTGCTATATAGTCACAAAGGTGTCATAAGGAAGTCTTTGCACATGATTTCTTACTCTTTCATACTTGCGTGGTCTAGGATCACTTTTAGGTGCCTTATTCCCTGCTTTCATTCTTCTTTCACTTGGAGTTTTCATAGAGGGTATGCCAAACTCCTCATCTAAACTTTGCTCAGAACCACTCTCATCTCATGACTAGTGCTCAAATATGATAGCTTAGGGGCATCATCAACCTTTCCTTTCCCTTTTCTTCATACATTTGAAGAGTTAGTAGGACTCACTCTTCCATGCAACCTGCCACTCCATGGATTCTCTCCACATTAGGCAAAATTTGGACTCTCTTTAACTTTCTCTCTCTTGTCGAGAACGGGCGCACGGTAAAATTTTTACAAATTAAATCAAAACTTGTCGAATCTTTTAACTTGTCAAAAATTTAGAATGTACTCATTGAAATCTATTCATTGATATATAGCATTCCATAAGATTTCTTATATTCTAGAAGATTTTATTTTTTGATGTGACAACTCTGTCTTTCAAATAGAATATCTCCCCACATTTCAGTTTGATTGGGGAGTCCATAAATTCTACAAATTAACTCCAATTTTGTTGGATTTTGGGGATTCAGAACTTACTTTCTAAGATCTTTCGTGTAAGGTCTCTGACCCCGACCAAAAAGAGCACCATTGTACCTTGAAATGAACATAATGAAAAACGTTACTATTTTTAGCAGTTTTCCAAATTCTGTCAGTGCCATGATGTTTAGAATGTTTTAAAGCTTCGAAATGTGAATTAAAATAATTTTTGTAAAAAAATTCCAAAAATAGTAAGTTTTTGGTCATCGACCCGTCCAGTTTTGACTGTCTCGAAAAACTGCACACGTATCCCGAATTTGAAAAAATGCATTTTTGGACCCCGAGGGCTGCTAAATATGGCAGGTACTCGGACCAATACGCCTTAGTTAGAGCTTAGTATAGCAATTTACGACATTAAATTCCGACTCGTATGGCCCGTTTAAGCGTAAAACCAATTTTTCCTAAAGTTGTGCGGGGAGGCACCGAGGCTCGAGGCTGTGTGTGCGTAGGTTCCAGGCCACTCTGAGCCAGCTTTAGCAGCTAGGAGGCGCCCTTTTGCCTTGTGGGAGTTGTAGGGAAGTTTCCAAGCTAGAGAGTGGGTGTGAGAGCCAGTTAAACTGACCAACTGGACACTTGGTGGGTAGGCAACTAGACTTGCCAATGCATTAACTGAGTGCTCACTCAGATGCTTATAGCAACCCAGATCGATTTTCAGCCTTGAGGAGTCTATTTAAAGGTGTGCTCACACACACACACACACACACACACACACACACACACACACACACACATGCTCACACACACACCCAGTACACCCACACACACCTTGGGAAGGTGCTGCCGGTACACACACAGTTTTTGAAAGAGAAGCAAGGAGGGAGGTGTTGCCGAAATTCTCATCTTGAGGATTCATTGGATCATAAAAATCAAGAGGATTCTCAGTCCCTAATTACGCCATTCATCATTCTTAATCGATGATTAATACATGATTAGGAGAGATTTCTCTCTCTAGGCAGCATAGTTAATAAATTGTCAGCCGGTAATAATGTAGATTTGATGAGATTCACCCTTTTACCATTCAATAGTAATGTATTAATTAGATTCAAATTTTCTTACACATTAAGATGTGATTAAGGAAAAAATTAATCCATCATTAGGCCAATAAGAAGAGAATTTTCTCTCACCTATGCATGTGGTAATTCTGCATCTTTCAAATTGCACTAGGAAAGTGATTGAACTTGCTTACTTCATCTCTCTTGTAAATCAATTAGTAAAATTTTGAATTTCTTAATCATTTAAGACAAAGTGATTAACTTTAGAGCCGGTTCCCATAGGACAGTAAAGTATTACCCGTAAAATTGCTAGGTCTCGAAGGAAGAATCTAACCCTCTTGCATAAGGAGGATTCTTTAATGATTCTAACCTGCCATTTGGTTTGTTATGATGCTCTCGGACCTTAGATCTTTTCTTCAAGTTTATCATTTAGAGTAGTGAGTGTAAAATGGCCCCGGTTAAGAGAACTCGCTTTGGTGGTGCCCACGACCGCGAGGCAGGAACGAGCACTGTGAATGGAAAGGGAAAAGCTCCCATGGACGAACAAGCACCGGCCATCTCACGTGCCATTGACGAAGAAATGGAAGAGGTAGGTCACAATTTTATTCAGTTGTTTAATTTAACATTGCACACATTTAGCTAGGGAAGAACATATCCCCAAACATGTTGGAGAAATCCAACGAAAACCTCGGCATTGAATTCATTTGTACATTAAAGTCTAAAGTAGGAAAGAAATGATTGATGGGTATGCTGTTTGCAATAAGAAAGAATGTCTGCTAGGGAAAATTTAGCTCGACATGTTCATTCTATTTCCAATGTTGAATCAACCCTGATCCCCCTACTGATCACAGGGGGCGGCTCGTGACGATTTCGCAATAGCTAGAGTTACTAGCTTAGGGCCTTTACCCACGACTTGCTTTCTATGCGGTGGGAACCCACGTCTTGCTTTCTATGCGGTGGGAATGTCCATGTCTTGCTTTCTATGCGGTGGACATACCTAGTTGTATGGGCAACTAGGCGACAACGGGAGGAGTAAACTCTCGCTGGAGGGGGGATGTTGTACCTCCAGAATATTGGAATTTTAATGAATAAGTTTGAGTAGAATTTTTACTAGAATTCTGTCTTGCTGCCGTTTGCAATACTGGTTGAAGGGCTGTCGTAATGAACATTGTGATTGGGAATCTAATCAAGGAATGTTTATGTTGAACAATCATTGTGGTAGTAATTAGGACACACAAGGAAGTGTGAGTGTGGGGGTGGAAAGTGGGGGCTTGGCTCAGGTTTCCAATGCCTATGAGAAGGGTGGTCCCGGTTGGTCGGGAACTCTTTGTCCCCATAATGTGTAAAATCGATACTAGTAATACTCATTGCCCCTAGAGCGGCGAAGTCTCAAGTGTACGTGCCTCTGAAACATGGGGAAAAAGGCACTCGAGGTTTCTCTCCTCTTGGAAGGTGGATCTTAGGATCGCTAGATAGGATAAGTACGCTTACCCTGCGAGTTGGTGCTAGATCTCATTGTTAGGAGGCTCGAACTCGACCCACTTTGTGATGAGAGATCGTCCGCTAGCTGAACCCTAAACCACTTTGTTTGCTTCCGCTATAGATCTAGTGGCCACCAGGTTCACCATCAGATCCGGTGTTTGATACGGCGGGGTGGGGACCTCACATTTCCAATGATATGTTGGTTGATAGATTTTTGACAAAGCGTTCATAGACTTCATCGAGTTTCCCACTTTGGGCAAGAGAGACAATATCAAACATCCTAATAGAACCCCTTTGAGAGTCCAAATATTCCCTAATGTGATGCGCACTAGGTGACCCTTGTGACCTACTCAAACCCTGTGACTATGCACTTGCATTTTTTGTAGCCACATTCTCTCTTGCATCAGCCCCTAAACCATCTTTCACATCAGTATACCAAATTTCCATTTCATAAAAAATAGTATCTTTGTTCATCCTCACTTTACTTGTGCTAGGAGTGTAACATTTGTACCCTTTCTACTCAAAGGAATAGCCAATAAACACACATTTTCCTACTTTTGGATCAAGCTTACTTCTTAGCTCATCCGAAACATGCACATAAGAAATACATCCAAACACTTTAAAATCTGATACATCCAATTTTTCACCAAAAAACTTCTTCTCAGGTGTCATATGATATATTGCAGTAGTAGGGGTCGTCTTCATAATGTAAACACTTGTAGTAACAACCTCAACCCAATAGCAATGAGGCATGTTCTTCTCATTCATCAACACTCTAGCTACTTTTGTAATGTGCCCATTTTTCTACTAAGAAACACCATTTTGTTGTGGAGTATATCTGCATGAAAATTGTCTTGAATTCCATGCTTTTTCACAAAGCCATTGAATCCATTGGAGAAATATTCTCCCCCTCCCTCTAACCTCAGGCACTTTACATGTTTTCCAGCCTGTTTTTCAACCATAACTTTTGAATTTTAAAAGTGCATAAACGCCTCACTTTTTTTCTTCATGAAGTAGACCCATACCTTCCTTGTATGATCATCAATGAAACTCACATAGTGTTTACATCCACCCATACATTCAGTTTTTGCCCAACCCCATACATATGTATGTAGTAGATCCAATGCATTCTTGCTTACATGCTTATCATGAGGAAAGGATGCCTTTGCTTGCTTTCCTAAAACTAACAAGCTTCACAAACTTTTTGTATTTCAGCAACATTAAATATAGGAAAACCTTTAACCACCTCTTTAGTTTTCATCATCTTCGGCCTTTGCAAATTTGCATGACCAAATACGTTTGTGTGAAATAACAATATCTAGAACAACACTTGCCCCTTGTGCAAAACATGGGAGAATTTACCTTGGACACATTTACATCCAAAGTAAACATTTTTCCCACTTTCTTTCCTTGATTAACCTGCCTTCTATTCTTCTTGTGCTCTTTGAAAAAAAGACCATTAGAGTTAGACCTGATGTGGAAGCCCTGCTCAACCATTTTCCGTACAAATACCAAGTTCTTTGTGATGTTGGATTCATGTAGTACATCAACCAGGTACACTACTTCACCATCTCTCATAGACCATCTCTTGTGATGTTGGATTCATGTAGTACATCAACCAGGTACACTACTTCACCATTTTCCCTACAGAAACCAAGTTCTTTGTGATGTTGGATTCATGTAGTACATCAACCAGGTACACTACTTCACCATCTCTCAACCATTTTCCCTACAGAAACCAAGTTCTTTGTGATGTTGGATTCATGTACTACATCAACCAGGTACACTACTTCACCATCTCTCGTAGACAATGGCACATTTCCTGTATGCACAATGGAATGTGTAGTATCATCCCCTTTCTCTATGTAATGAGGACTTTTGTAAAGTTTGCAATCCCTTGAATCACTCACTATAACTGGTCATGTGATTTGATGCACTCAAATCCACATACCAGACATTATCGTTAGCTTTTTCCACATTTGTAGACATAGTATTCCGCATGGGCTGCACCACAAATAGCATGTCAGGCTCATCTACATTCCTACTAGTGGTTGCATAATTGTTTTGGTGCCTCATGTTTGGATAGTTACCTTCAAAGTGACCATGTCTCCCACAACCCCAATGTACTACATTTGTGTGTTGACTTGTATTATTGCACTATGCAATTCTAGGACCTCTTGGACTCCCCTACCTCAAAATTTCCTTGACCACTTGTGTTATGACCTTGATTGTTTTTTGTTGTTGTAGAGTTGAGGTATCAAGAGAGATTGAGGGATCTTTTTCTAGGGCTCTTCTCAATTGAGAAAAAATAAAAAAAAGCTACCCTCAAAAGGATCCCTTTTGGAGCGAGCTTTTAGGAGGGAGCTTTTTCCCTTTTCTCTCTCTCTCTCATATATATGTACTATATATATATATATATATATATATATATATATGAATGAGAGAGAGAAGGGGGATAGAGAGAGAGAGAGAAAGAGATAGATAGAGAGATGGAAGGGAGGGAGGGATAGAGTGAGAGAGAAGGAAAAAAGCTCGCTTCAAGAGGGAGCTTTTTGAGGGCTCTTTTGAAGGAGCTTTTTTTATATTTTTGCTCAGTTGAGCAAAAAATTGAAAAAAGCTCCCTCAAAAAGCTGTCTCCATTCCCATCCCCATTATTGTGCGTGGTGGTTGCCTCTTCCTTGGCCTCTTCCATGATCTATACCACACCCTCTTTCTCTTCCTCTTCATCTTTTGTTGAAAACGACCTATTCAAAACCATTTCTTCCTTGTGTAGTAGAGTCTTCCTCAAGTTCCTTGTCTTCCACAATCAAGAAGGACACCAAATCTATAAAAGAAGGCATATTATCTTGAAGATGGATACCAATTTTAAACTGTTTGTACTGCGTACCTAAAACTTGCAAACACACTTTCACTTTGTCATCTTTATCAACTGTAACACCAATTGATGCAAGTGACTCACATATGTTCTTTGTCTTCAAAGAATAGTCATTGATAAACAAATTTATCTTTTGCATTGTATTCAGCTCAGTCTTCAAGTACAGCTTTCTTTCCTTTGTGTTGGTCACATCCAATGACAGTAAGGTGTTCCAAACCTCCTTAGGGTTTTGCATCTTGTATGTGCCCAATCGTAATGTCCTGCATACTCACAGAAAGCCAGCACATGACCTTTTGAGCTCCCTAGTTCCAATCTATAAACCTCTTTATTTGTGAAGCACTTGCTCCTTTCTCTTGTAATGATGGTGCTGTCTCATGCTCTCCATCAATGTAGTACCAATAACCTTTACCCGTAAGGAAATTGGTCATTTTGTACTTCCAAGCATGGTCGATGTTCTTATCCAACTTCTCACTAACAATCTAGTTAAGCCCATCATTGTTGGACAACATGTTTCCAACCCTCCACCAATTGAGTAGCCTGCTAAAAATAGTCAGCTAGCACATGTAACCACAATCTATGTACGTACACCTGTTTTACAGTGGCAAAAAGTATCCGTTCACACTACAGCCAAACCAAAGCCTTTTGCACCTCAAAATGTAGATCACACAATCTCAAACCTTAGCGCATTACTACACGTGAAAGCACTGTAACTTCAAAACAAGGGTCAAACCACACTCGGAATGGAAATTTGGCTACACAATAGAATTCTAAGATGCAAAATCTCTAAAAGAAATCACCTCAATTGGAGAGCATTTGACGATGGCTCCCAAGAATCCCAAGACCACTTCCTCTACTGCTCTTGCTTGCTTCTCAAAGCTCCTCAAACAAAACCAAGCTTTGATACCTTTTTGAGAGATAAGGAGAGAGAAAAAAGAGCTTGAGCTCTTCCAAGGGCACGCGCATACACACGCATGCGCGCGCACACGCACAAAGATGGAGGCAAAAGATTGTTCTTCTTCTTCTTCACTAACTTTGCAGAAAAGATCTACAAAACATAAAGGAAATTACAACAATTGAGTGATAAGGACATAAATGGGTTAAGCAATTGCAACATATATGTCGATAAATCTTTGATAATATCCACAATGTCCCATGAATGCTTGAAGTTCCTTAATATTAGTTGATCTAGGAATCTCAACAATAATTGCTACTTTTTCCATATTCATAACAATTCCATTTCAGGAAACAATATGTCCGATATTTTTGCCTTGTTTAACTATGAATACACACTTCTTAGGACTAAAGTAAATCCTATAAAGTGAGTTTTTTCAAAGACGCTCCTGATGCTCAAAATGGTCACTCTTTTTAATGAAAACATGCACAAGTCCTCCATATAAACTTCTATGAATTTTTTAAGGTATTTCTTCAAAGTGTGGTTCATTAACCTTTGGAGTGTTGCTGGAGATTTGTCAGTCCCAAAAGGCATGACTCTATATGCAAATACTCCCCATTCTAGCTCAAAATCCAGTTTTCACTGGCCGTTTGGATCAATGGCCAGCTAATTGTAGCTAGAAAATCCATCCAAGAAGCTATCAGATTCTTTCTCAGCCACTCTCTCTAGGACGTGATTAGTGATAGGAAGATGGTAATTATCTCTTATGTTAATAGAAGCATTCAACTTCTTAAGATTCATACACACTCTCAGTTTTCCATTTTTTTTTGGTACCACCACAATTGGGGACCCCTAGTCAGTTTTAGATGAATTTCACTTCCTTGAGTTTTTTCTATATCTTCCTTGATTTTTTTTGCAAAAGACTCATTATCACTATCGACTCTTTGTCTTTTTGGCCTAGCATCATTTTGCATGCGTAGATATCAAGATCTAATCCCTTAAGATCTTTTAAGACCATGAAAAGGCATCCCTATCTTCCTTTAAGATTTTGATGAGGACCTCATCGTCTTGCTAAGATAGGTCAATCGCTATGTAAGCCGGTTCTGCTAGGTCAATCTTTTTGTTATGTCCTTTGTAGGATCTTTTTGGTTCCCTAGGCTGATCTATCATGATACCTCGGTCCTACAAAGTGTACTTGTAGTGCGATGGAACAGTGATAGCCCCTTGTTTGTCACTTTTTGATTTCATTGCAGTGGTCTAAACTTCTTTCAAAATTCTTTTTAGCTCTTGATATTTTGGTTTTTCCATTTTAGACATTGATAGTTGTTTTTCTTTTGGTTTTTGTTTTGTTTCAGTTTGTCATTTCATGTATAGTTCCTCCTTTTTTGAGATGGGATATGTACTAGTAACTTTTTCTTTGATATAATCTTTAGCTTTAACCATCATAAAAATTTGTGTCTTGCCCTTGATTCTAGACATGTGTACTTTTTCTTTTTGCTTCTCTTCTCATTTTTTCTTGTATCTCTATTGTCGTCTTTGATATTGATTGGAAAATTCAAAATACTTTTCCTCTCCTCCTTGTAGCAATAGTTTTTTTCTTATGTGCTCTTTCTCTGAGTCAGATTCCATTGTGGTAAGAATATCCTCCTCTAGCTCATCGATAGTATCATAATAGTGATAAGAGAAAACTTGATGATCATCCAATGGCATAATAGTAACTATTTTGGTTGGAACAATGTCGTAGCCTTCTTTATCATAGAATAAGGTAGGTGTTGACTCATTTACTCAAATGGCCATGGTAGCCAAAATCTGAGTCCACTCAAATGGCTAATATAAGTATTCAAAAAAGTTTAGATACATAATCAATATTGTTTACTTTTCAATCTAAAATGTAATCCTTGCATCTTAAACTACCATTCTTTGAGGGTCCACACATCCAAATAGGAGTGTCTTGGTTCAACCATGATTGTAATTTAGTTTCAATTGATGTTTCTAAATTGAGCTCTTGGATAGGTGTTTTTTAGTTCATCTTTGTAGGAGCGATCTTTCAAGTTTAGTTGTTTCTAAATTGATGTTTCTAAATCGAAACTCTTGGATAGGTGTTTTTTAGGACATCTTTGTAGGAGTGATCTTTGTAGAAGCGATCTTTTTAGTTTACTTGTGTAATTAATCCAACTTATTTTAAGTATAGATAATTATTTCCCCTATCTTGGATCAATTACATATGTCTCATGAAGGGTCCTCCCAAAATTAAATCGTAATTTAGTTGCTTCCCAACATCTACAATGGCAAATGTATGTTAATAGTAACAATTTTGCATGAGCTGACTATCACATTTTCTAACAATCCCCCATTGGTCTTTTGATGTATCCATTTAGCAATTTCATTCTTGTTTTCCTTGTTGCTCGTCTACCCCATGTTCCCAGATTGCTTTTGTGGCTATGGAAATGATTGCCCCATTTTCTAGTGTAACCATGGTTTTTACATTGTAATATTCCATAGGAAGAGTTGTCTTTCCCTCATTTCTCTCATAGTAATCTCCTTTTTATTCATAGGAATAGATTTGAAAAGTTTTCTTTGAGATTCTTCTAAGTGTAAGTCTTTGGACTTTTCTTTTGTTAGTTATGTAATCCCCACTTTCTCCAAAGTATTTTTCAAATCTTTTCATAGATGTGGTTCAAACTTTTAACAATTCTTCAAAGGTTATGGTGCATTGAATAGGTGTTGACATGATTCTTCAAAGTTTATGGTGCATTGAATAGGTGTTGACATGATTGACTGAAGGTTTTTAACATCCAAAGTTTGTTTTCCTAGCTTAGTTTCTTGGACTTGCATACTAAGGTTGTTTGTTTGTTTTCCCCCAAGTATGAGGTTAAGGCTCAAGGGGGTCACTATGTATAAATTATGTATATCACGTGCATTCAAAGAATATTTTTAGTACACCTTATCTGTGAATTTTGGATATATAAAACACACCCTTTTCCTTTTCAAAATGTAAATTTTTTTCCAATTCCATTTTATGGTACCCTTCTGTGTGTAAAGATGTTAGAAAAAATAAATTTTAATAATTCCTTCTACTGCACTCACATGTTAGTCACATAGTGTTTAGATGACCCCCCCTGATGGTTAAGGTTTGAAAGTGTTAACTGAGCCGATGTCAGTTAACAAGAGTTGCTAAAGAACAAAGCCTTACAAATGCACATGAAAGATGAATATGAAGAAGCAGTGAAGATTGGAGTTACTCATTTTTCACATTTTTCCAAAATGGCCATGTATTGTAACTTCTCGATTAATTTAGCCCTTGTGATGATTGTAACATGTTACGGGCTCAATGAGAGTTCCAAGATGTAAAGAATAGGTCAATTAGAGTGCCTAGGTTACGTATACAGTAAGTGTGGAGCCTCAACAGTCTTGGGTGCCTGGACATTGCACATTTTAAACCTTATGGCTAAGGTATAACTTCCAACTTTTATAAGGGTTTTGTAAGTTTTGGATAATGAACGTGAGCTCTCTGCTGATTCAATAGTTCGTATCTCCCTCGTGCGGTGTTGCATTGCAAATCCAAGCATACCAACACGTTCGTAGGTGAAATATCTCTCTTTCTACGTAAGTTTCTTATGATGAAGTTGTGGTTTTCATCGTGTCTATCTATGCTATTTTTCATTTCTTACGCACCATACACGCATCCAAACTGGTTTTTGATCATATGGATAAATAGAACACATCTTAAGGAAGCTATAGAGTGATTCAGAGGCCCAAACCAACCTACCCAAAACATGCTATTTATTTTAGGTGCAATTTTGTGCTAGGAAATAGGATGTAGCTAAGTAGATATTTGAGTAGCTTACTTAGTGGAGAGAGAGAAATTTTCTCACACAAGAGGTTATAACTTACGTATGTGTCTTGAAAATGAAGGGAGATATATAGGCTCTCAAGACCAAAATCAAAAGCCAAGAATAGCAAAAAACAAAGGGATAAATTCTCACATGTTTGTGGCCTTTTTTTTTTGGCACGCATCTTGATGTGCGATTTTGAGACCCTAATTTTCAAAGAAACTTGGCTTCCAAGAAAAGAAGCTCTAAACTTGACTTACTTCTCTTGCTTCTCTAAAAATACTTCTTCTTTTTCTAAAAATACTCCCCCTTTCCTAAAATTACTCTCTCTTTCCTAAAATTACTCCTTCTTTCTGAAGGGTCAACTCTTATCCTTAGATATAGTCTTGAAGCTTAAAGTTTTCCATATCAACCTATTGTTTTCAAGTGAATAAGGGCCATAATCAATAGTTCCAGAGTATGATTTTTTGTTCCGCTTGTTCCATTGGTACGCTCTATGACTTAACAAAATGCAAACCTTAAACACTCTTGCAAATTAAATAAAATAGTTTTTATTGAAAAATATCAGGTATAGTACATTAGCTCACTTACTAGAGGCTCACACTCACGAGGGGAGAGGGGGGCTACAATAAAAAAATTCCTATCACGTGGGTTCAAAATAGGAGATTATTTTATACTATATTTTTTCACATTTTTATATATACAAGGGTGTTGAAAAAATGTTCTTAAAAAGAAAATTACACATTGAATAGGAAAAGGGTATGGGAGAGGAAATCAAGTGGAGAACCCGTATGCTTCCTTTTGGGTCTGTTTTGACTTAGCTCTTGGCGAGTCATACACAATAAGAACCTGTGTAGAAAACACCCATGGGTGATACCTAATAATATGTAGGAATTGTTTGGAAGAAGTCTAGGATTTCATAAGTGTGAGGTTACATAGGAGGTTTGAGATATGTCACACACTCCAACATATGGCTCACTCTACCTAACTTGACCTCACCCATATGTATGTAACTTGTCCTTACTATGAATCAATCTTTGGGAGAATACATGGTGTGCCTTATATCTCATCTCTCTCTCTCTCTCTCTCTCTCTCTCTCTCTCTGCATCTCAGCATGGTATGAGAGAGGTAAAGATCACATAGCTATGCAACTCATGGTGAAGGAACAAAGTATGTGTGCATGAGTTGTTTGCAAGTTTTGCAAATGTTGTAAATTTTATATTGAAGCGAGATTCTTATTAATAGGGATTGTTCTGTGTTAAGAGGAATGAAATTAGTGTTTTAAGAGGTGTTTTGTTAGTAGCAAGCTAACCCATGTAACATTTTTCGGAAGCTTTATTGTAAAAACACTTATTCTTTTGATAAATCAAGAATATTGTAACTCCTATTTGACAAGTGGATATTGTAATCTATGAGCCGGAGCTATAAGCTGCCATATTGTATCAATTTATCCTTAGTTAGAGCTCCTAGAGGATTAGTTTTTGACCAAAGAAACCTTGGCTAAGGTATAAAAGCCAGTTTTATAAAGTTAATTAAAAGTATTTGGATAAAAAATACACACAGCGTGAGCTTACGGTGCTCACTTCTCTCCTTTCCATGCTTCTATCTCCCTTGTCGGTTGTCACATTGCAGTGCCTTCTCTTGCATTGCAACCACATGTAAGAGATCTACGCATTGACGTAAACATATCATGATAAATTGTAGCTTTTGATGTTGCCGCTAATTTCATCATAAGTAATAATTTAAGCTAGAAAATTACAAAATAAGCATAGACGGGGTATTGGGGCATCATTGCTAAGCATTTGAATGCATTCCGGGTCATAATTGACTAGGTCAAAATCTCACTTCTGTTAATAATTGCATTTTTTTCACTTCATTGAAATTGCGATTTGAGACCATAAGCATGTGTGCTTAGGTCTTATATAGAAGTTTTATAGCATTCGGATGTCGTTTGATGTTGTAACGGTCATGTTTTGTTTGCCGATTAGTGATTAGATTTTGATGACTTAGGTCATTTGAGTGTAGCTTGTGCTAGATACGAGTTGTCCGTTGTTTTCCAAGAGATTGACACCCTCTTGTAGCCTCCATGCACTAGCCGAGTCATCTTCGTCCCATGGATTGACAATTATGGTGCCGCTGCCGAGGATGAATAGATTTAAACTAGGAAAAACAAGAGTTTCTAGTGTAGTTTTCCTTTAACTTCCTCTAGATCACCTAGAGTTAAACTTTCTCTTTAAAACCGCATAGCTTAAGAGTGTTGTCTTTTGTTGTGTAGAGGTAGATTGGGAGTAGATTGTACTTACTAAGTACCTTGTATGATTGTAGGATTAGGTTAGGATTTTGAGAATGATTGATGAACAAGACAAGTCTTAAGAAATAAAAAAAAACAAGAAAATAAGTGTTTGTGGATACTTTCCACAACCCAATTACAACAGACGCTAGGAGTAGGGTAAGTAGAATCCGAGGTGGGATCTCAAATCATTGCTCACTCCAAAAGAATCATCTGTGAGTTGTTTATGCGAAGTTGCAAAATTCCAGGTCTATGGCTTGAAACAACATCAAAAGACTGTCAACCATTGAAACCAGCTGGAGATTATGCTCATAAAAGTTGTAGGAACCAGTGCGTACATTAGGAAAATTTTGAACTCATTTTTGGGCCTTTTAAGAGTGCCAAATCATCAAAGACCCCTCTAAATATTGCTTAGAACCCCATGATATGACCTATCATTGGAAAGTTCTTGAAAAATGGATTCTAAAGAGACAAGGTCCGAAAAGTTTGGATGACTTCTATGAAAGTTATGCCATTTTTTTTCAATCAGTGAGGTTTTGTTACCGTTACGATAATCAAAAATCACCTTTTTCTAGATCTACATGAAGGCAATGTCCGATACATGCATGCTATATATCAATAGATAGCATTTGAAGAGTAGATTCTAAATATCCAACCTCCGACAAGTTTGGATCTTATTTGAAAAAAATTTACCGATCCCCACTTTTTGAAAGCTACGCCACATCAACAATTCTTACAAGGCCCATTTTTGAGTCCAAACTTTTCCTAATGAGCATAAGGATGCATTTGAGGTAAAAATTCAAGAGTTAAAAACTCAGATTATTTACATTTTCTTGAGAATTTAGGCCAAATTAAGTTTTTCCTTGACTCAGAGGCTTAGTTTAAAGTGTTTAACATGTGTATAGGCTCAGATGATCAAAATTATACTGAAATCTGCAAGAAGTAAATAATCGTGATTATTTACTTTTGTCCAATTTTCAAGCATTTTTGGCCAACCAAGCATACCACAAGTTCTATCATGTTCTATTGAGCACTCGCATCAAATTTGGTAAGAATCGAATCTTTAAAGTGGAAGTTGTGGTCAGTTTTGTAAAGTCAGTCTTTGCAGACACAAAAATGTTGACAAATTGAGCAGGGTTTATCCAAACTTGGTGAAACTTTTCTAGGGAGCTTAAGTTGAGTTGATTTACCTGTTTGTATCAACATCTTGGCAAAAAATGCTAAAAACCCCCAGAAGAAGTAAATATCGCAATTATTTACAATTGCTCTAGATTTGAGATTTTTTGAAGAACTGAGTATACCACAAGGTCAAGCACATCAATTAGACTACTCATATCAAACTTGGTGAAATTTGGATCACAAAAGTGAGATTCTTGAAAACTGAGTGTGCGAACACTAAACAGTTGATAACTTGTATAAATTGTGTTCAAACTTAGTAAAATTTGTCCAGAGACTACAACAAGGTGTCTATATGGAAAAAAATACCTAAAAAGAGAAAAAATAAATAATCAGATTATTTACTTTTGAGCCCCAGAGATAAGATTTTGATGTTTTGAGCTTGTATGATGTAGAACAACATAATACAAGGCCACTGGTCAAGTTTGAGTTCCATCGGATCCAAATTAGTACATGTTAACTCAGTTTCCAGGTTGCAGATTAGTCCTTTAGCTCTTTCCAAGGGTAGAATTTGAAAATCTCAATTGCTGACTCACTTGGCTTAGATTGAAGTGATATACACAGACCAATCACAATAGTTAGCAAAAACTGTACAGTCTTTGAGAGAAATCAGCTAACTTGGTTAAAACTAACACAGGAACCAAGTTGCAAGCAAAGAATTGGGAGCTTGACAGGAGTTGAATTCAAGTCAAGTGGAAAAAACCGGATAACAATTCAATTAGATGGTAATTACTCTATCTAGCCGTATACTAGCAAATCAAGGCATACTTGGAGAAACCGCTAGTAGGGTATCCACCGAAGAGAGTGTGGATCAAGGTGATCAATTGGGCACTATCTTTGAAGAACTCCCAGACACTTATTCCGACTCAACATCTGAAATGTCTTACTATTCGACTTAGTCAGGAATCGGAACAATAGTATGATATAAGCACATACTCACCTTTTATAAGACTAATGTCCATGGAGAGTTTGAAGAGGAAATCAGAGCAAGCAAACAGGAAAAATGTATATGGATAAAAACGGGACTCAATATGTAAAAGTGGAAAATCCTGATGTGATAGGCAAATGGGGGTTAGAAGTGAATACAATAATTCCGGATATGGTAGCAAAAGAAGGTCCACCAACTTTAAATTTGAAGGATATGATCAAGTTGATCAAGAACCTTTGAAACGGCTTAGTACTGATAATCCTAAGATTGGAGTCTATTGTTGGGAGGATAGGAATGTCAAGGATCTTTAATGGACCTCTCATACCAAACCAGGGCAGTTAACACCCATGAAGATCATCTATATCTTCAAAATCAAAGACAAGGGTTCAACAAATCTACCATGTTACCTATTTAGGGATTTTTATAACAATAACTTCGTTATGATGAGTCCGGAGGAGGTAGAACAGACCAGATACCAAGGGTACTCTATAAGAGATTGCATATTGGGGCAAGGACTTGATCCTATTCCTAGAGAGAAACTCCGCAAGAGATCATTTGGGAGCAATGTTAAAAAACCCCAACCTACCTCATCACAAAAAAAACAGTGTGACATTAGAGCCAGTGTAGGGCTACATGAGTCACTATTTCCAACAGATTGGTTTGAAGGACTCGAGACAGGACCAACTGCCATAAGGGTTGGAGCTGAGCCAAATAGCCCTGTTAGACCATCTGATTTTCAAAAATGGGTCAAAAAATACAGTGGATATGGGAATCCATATGACCACTTAGATAGCTTTAAGCAAGTGCTAAGAGCAGAACGTATATTTGATTTCCACACTCAATTTGAGGGATTTGGAATGACTTTAGAAGGAAAAGCATTAACATGTTTCCAAAACATTCCACCAAGGGCAATCATGGATTTAATTACATTAGCTCAAGGATTTGTAGTGTTATGTTTCAAAATTGGGATCAAACATAATATGGTAGCTCAAATCTATAGCTTCAAACAGAAACAAGGTGAGTCTATTAGAAATTGTGCAACTAGGATGAAGCAATACATTGCAGGATGCCCAAAATTGGAAATACCATCAGAAGAAAGATTAGTGTCATTATTTCTAGAAGGATTGCTAAACAAAGAACTTCATGCTATACTGTATAGCAAGAAGTCAACAACCCTAGAAGAGTGTGTATCAGATGCTATTGACTTAACAAACAATTGTGATATTTTCAACGAAGACGATGTCCCTAAGGATACTCAGAGTGAGAAAACAACATCCACAAAACCAACACAAGTGGGTGCAGCTGGTGCAAGACATGCTCAAAAGGATGAACAAAATGATAAATAATATGTAGAAAGCTCTTATGAGAGGACTTGGGCAAGGGATACCTCAACAAGGACAACCAATTAGGCCACATAAATGGTGTGCTATTGAGGGTAAATGGACAAACCATGAGACCAATGAGTGCTATTACCGACCGAAGTACGATGGAAATGTTCATTATGTGCCTATGAGACCACAAGGACAACCCATGTACAAATATCAGTCTAATATGGTCCCAACACAAAGACCACCGATGGGTATGGAAAGACCACAACCAGTGTTGGGTCAACGACCTCCATTTCCTGGACATAATGTAGTGCATGTAAAGTACACGCATTTTGAAGGAGTCATAGATGAACAAGCACTAGTGCTTGTTACACCTTATGTTGAGCCTAGTCCATATACAGTAATGGTAGAAGGAGAGTGGTATGATTCACATCCACCTTCAATGAAAGTACTTGTGACTTATGCTACACTAGAGCATACACCGATGTACTTTGTAACGAATCAAGGTGTTAGACCTCTAATGGTAAGACCCATGATTGAGCCAAAGACTGGAAGTTACCATAATTACGGTGCAGATGATCATTGGAAAAACAAATACCCAGAACCTCACAAGAACATTAAGCCAGTTGAAGCTTTTTGTACACAATTTTGCAAGAAGGGTAGACACTTACTGTCCAAAAAATCCGTTAAACAAAGGAAAGGCAGTAGTGAATGTAGTCCAACTGATACCTAGTAACTCTTTGCAAAGTGAATCTATTGTTCCAACCAAGGTGATCACTAGAGCCCAAGCTAAGAAAAAGAAACATAATTCCTCTGATGAATTAGAGAATACTAAAAATTGCTCTAAAAAGACTAAGAAAAGAAGACGTCAAAGGTATGAGATGAGAAAACAAAAACAAAAGGATGAAATTGAGAAAAAATCCAAGAAACTATTCCAGGAAAAAGTGAAAGAAATTGGGAGTGAGATCAAGGAAACCACAATAAAATCTAGAGGATCAATTTTGGTAGACAAAATTTTTGAGCCAATCAATGCAGCCTTGGAAGCTTTGCAAGCAGGACTTAAAGCAGGCCAAAACATGGAAAACAAATGGAAAAACTATTTTTCTCCAGATATGGAAGCAGCTAAGCTTGAAGCTTATCAAAATTTGGTAAGAATTACTCAAGAAATGCTAGAAAAACAAAAACCCAAGCTTGAGAGTATAGCAAAACCTGAGGAGCTTGTGGTAGGAACCAATAAAGAGAAATCCAAACTGGTGGTAGAACCCCACCTTGAAACTAAAGAGATAAAACTCATACTGCCTGATAGTGAAGATGCTTTAGATGGAATTCCGTTTGTGGAGAAACATTGGCCATGACATTTATGGGAAAAAGTGAGAGAGATTAATGATGGGAGCATAACTTTGAAATCAGCTCTTATAGAGGAATTCTGGTTAGATAGTCTACCTCATGATATGGACATTGATATACAATCCCTGTATGGGGATTGCGACTATGAAGCACCTGAAATGTAAAACCATTGACTTTAAAAACACTACCCTCTTACTTAGGAGACAACGAAGATGAGTCCATAGTGTGCAAAACCACTCAAGTAAAAAGAGCAGAACGGACCCTAGAGGTAGAGAACATCCATCAATCATGTCAACACCCATTCAATGTACTCTTACCTTGGGAGAACTGTTAAAAATTAGACCATATTTATGGAATGATTTTAAAAAAATTCTAGAGAAGGTGAGGATAACAGGGCTAATCGCAAAAAAATTGGGTAAATTGAAACATGAGTTGGATAACAAAGAGATTAGATTCATCCCTATGAACAAAGTCGGAGAATACTACAAAGGGGAAGAAGGAAACACAAGCCTTCCGATAAGATATAATGATGTAGAAACCATGGCAATATTGGATAGTGGGGCTGGCATAGCCGTAGCCACAAAAGTAGTACAAGAATCATGGGAAAAACCGGCCACTAGACAAACTCGAATGAAATTATAGATAGAAATATATAGAAGAAAAAGAGAAACAAAAAACTTGAAATCTAGACCTATGCCATTAGTTTCTAGCAGAACACAGTTTCTTATGCAGATAGATGCACATGTGTCAAAGACAAAATCACAGGTAGATATTCTTCACACAACAAACAAGGAACATCAAAAACATCAAGGAAAATGAGAAAGGAAACTCAATCTGAACCTAAGCACCAACACAATGAATCATCCATGACACGGGTTGAACGAAAGAAAACATATCAAGAGTTGAAGAAAACTCTTAAGGAGGTGTATACCACTAAGATGGAAACAACCGAGGAAGAGAGTAACAATGTAATGAGTGTTCCATCCCATTATAAGAAATATGCCCTCCAAGATCAAAAGATCATAGTTGAACAAACTGTAAGGGAACTAAAAATGCAGGGTGAGTCATATGAAGGACCTAAAAATGCAAAGAAAATAGATTTAGCTAGACCAGGAGAAGAGCCCAGACCTACCTATATTGCAAACGACTTGACTGAAGAAGAAGAAGAGCTTTTGCTAAGCTTACTTAAATAATACCGAGATATATTTTCTTGGTCTTATAAAGATCTCAAGGGTGTTGATCAAAAAATTTGTCAACATACCATACCTATGTAAAACCCTGTAGACAACAGCCATATGAAACATTTGCCAAAAAAATCAAAGAAGAGATAGAAAAGCTCAAGGAAACCAAATTCATTTATGAAATTGAACACATAGATTGGGTGTCTCCAATTGTGGTGGTACCCAAGAAAAATGGAAAATTAAGAGTGTGTGTCAATCTCAAAAAAATGAATATAGCCACCATTAGCGATAACTACACTCTTCCAATCACCGAGCATGTTTTAGACTGAGTTGCAAGAAAAGAAGCTTACAGCTTTCTAGACGGATTTTCGGGGTACAATCAACTTTTGCTTGACCCAAAAGATCACATAGTGACCGATATGGATAAAATTCATGTTATTGTTGAATTGCCTAGACCGAAAATAGTGAAAGGGGTTCAGGCTTTCATGGGACATTGTGGATATTACAGACAATTCATTTATATGTATGCTATAATTGCAAAACCCATGTATGGCCTGATTACACTCTTTGTATGAACTGATGAGTGTGAAAAATCCTTCATGAAGCTTAAACACGCTCTCACTTTAGCCCCAATATTGAAAGCACCAAATTGGAATAAGATATTGCATGTACATGTTGATGCTTCCAATTTTTCCATTGGGTGTATATTAGCTCAACCAGGAGACGAAAAATTTGATTTTCCCATTTCTTATGCTAATAGACAGTTGGATGTAGTAGAGAATAACTTTACAACCAACAAAGGAGAAGGATTAGGAATGATGTATGCCATAAAAAAGTATAGACATTACCTATTAGCCAACAAATTTGTGCTCTTTGTGGATCACCAAGCTTTATTGTACTTGCTTAACAAGCCATGCAACACAAGGAGAATAGTGAGACGGTTCATCATTCTTTTGGAATTTGATTTCATTGTAGTTGTAAAAAGGGCACCACACACCAAAGAGCAGATCATTTATCAAGGATTATTTCAGGAGAGCCACCAAAAGAGATAGACGATGATCTACCAGATGCATATCTATTCTCCGTGGAAATGATACCCCATTGGTTAGAAAATATGGTTTTGTGAATGACTATAGCTCAAGTGGGTTCTCAAATACCATTTCCTATTACACCAAGATAATTGGGCAATTGGCTATGTATCAATTACTAGCAGGAAGGCTATAGAAAAGAAATCGAGATAGAATATTGCTTTTGTGTATTAATCCTGAGGAGAAAACCCAATACCTAAATCAAGCACACATGACCATAGTAGGACTTCACTTTGTGGAAGACCAAACTATGCAACGGATCATGAGTCTTGGAGTATTTTTGGCCACCCATGAGGAGTGATGTTCGCTCATTTGTGAAAAACTATCTTTCACGCCAGTACGAACACCCATGCCTCATGTGAGATTATTTCAAATCTCACTAGTTCCTAGGTGGAGTAACTATACAATTACTTACTTATCAAGTAGAACATTTTTGAAGGATATGAGTAAACGCTGCCAAAGACCTATTGAAACTGAAGCACACACACACACACACCCGCATCTTTTTTTCCTAATTACTACCACACTATGTAACATCTACAAGCAATTCCTTAATTAATTTTTGACACAATTTTTGTTCTAACAGCCATATTTCAAACATCACCAAGCCAGTCTTTTGTTAGACAGACCTACAACCTACTTATTTAACTTAACGGCTGATCGAGGCCAACCTGCAACAACAAGATTCTCTATGCACCAACAGAGCCTTTGTACAAAGGTTTCCTTATCCATATTCAATTATTCAATTCATGAAAACAACCCTCTTGGGGCACCAACCTGACATAGTGCACCAACATGGCATTGCGCAACAACTCCTCATTAAGCTGCCATCCAATTATTTCAGTCTCTATTCAAAAATGAAATCCATTTCTAGTTCACCCCAAACTTGATGCAAACAACATCTTTAACAATAGACAATAATTCCTATTTAAGTTTCTATGAACAAAGCATGTGTTTTGTTTATACAACCATTGTTCTTCTTACGGTTTTCTAGGCTCATCTAAGTCATGCTTATCTACTATGCATAAACTTTAAAATAACTGATACCTGGTTTGGATTCATGACAATGTTTTGTTGCGGTGATTGGTTTGCTTTGAATTTTGGAGTATGGCTTGGGCCAGCTCCATCGTTGTTCTTCTTTGCTACTTTAGGGGCCATCGTGTAGTTCAAAAATGGAATTAATAGAAAAGGAAAAATTTCTCATACTAAGTGCCAGTCCCATGACTAAATTCAATCAAAACATCCAAGTCATTCAATAACCTTAATTTCTAGGGTCTAGTGAATTTACTTGACCCAAAAATCAAGTGAAAAGTTGATTTTTATAGGTAATTTATAAGAAATTTACTTATAAACAAATTTACCTTCACATAAAAATCACAATAAAATTTCCATAGATTAAAATAATCTTAGAGAATTTTGAAATAATATTTGGAATTTTTTTAGGATGTATCTACTAATTTTTTCTAATTTTACCAAGCTTAAATTATCTATTGCTAGTGAAAAATCCATTTATTTTAGGCAAAAAGTATTTTTTAGAGCTAGAAAATCTCTTTTAAAAATCAAGAAAAATTCACATTAATTTTTTAAATGCAGGAATTAAATTTAAAAATTATGATATCAGAGATAAAAAAACTTCGATCAGATGCGTACTTAACCTTTAATTTGCTAATAATTAGATATCAATTAGTAGAATTTATGGTCTTAGCTGATTTTATAGTGTCTAATATTTATTTAATAAGTCTAATCACCCATGAATGATTATATATAATTATTTTTGATAATACAGACATATCTAGGTCCATGTATGCACATAAAGAGCGCGTATGAGTGCGTAATGGGCATGCATGCAAGATTTTTGTAATTTTTAGAGATCCCTATCATTACTAGAGAATTTATGCATGCAAGAGTTGCATGTTACATAGCATGAAAGGTTACAAAAAATTCTAACGAGAGAGAGAGAGAGAGAGAGAGAGAGAGAGAGAGAGAGAGAGAGAGAGAGAGAGAGAGAGAGAGAGAGAGAGAGAGAGAGAGAGAGAGAGAGAGAGAGAGAGAGAGAGAGAGAGAGAGATAAGCTACTCATTTAATTAGAGGTATATTTCAAGTTAAATTTTTGCACATATTCTAAGAGAGACTCTCTCTTGAAATATACCTCTAATTAAATGAGTAGCTCCCCCCCCCCCCCCCCCCCCCCCCCCCCCTCTCTCTCTCTCTCTCTCTCTCTCTCTCTCTCTCTCTCTCTCTCTCTCTCTCTCTCTCTCTCTCTCTCTCTCTCTCTCTCTCTCTCCACCAAACAAAAGAACGGCTCGCGAGCAACACACACACTGACACCAACCACAAGAGAAAAAGATGATAGTGAGAAAAAGGAGGATCAGGGATTGATAGCAAAAGGGGGGAAGTGCTAGCTTGATTCTTCCAAAGTTTGATTACAATATTCTTCACTGAGTTCTCCACAACTGGCTCATTCATGTTCTCACCTTGGCTCTCAAAACTTGCCCTTTATTGGGGTGAGTAGAATTTTTTAGCCTCCTCTATCTTTATCGGAACTCTTGTCCTCTTTTTAGCTTTACTACATGTGAACCATGGATTTTTAGGATTACCTTGTATGTCACTCCATGTGGGAGACCCCCATCTAAGCAATCAGTGGCCTTGGGCATCATGGGTGGGAAGGGCTCCTTATCCCCAACTTAAAAGGAAGAGGCCTTTTGGAACCCCCCATGTGTGAACATGGCCCACATGGGCACCACAATCAGCGCTGCCTATCATTGGCCACCGTCGCCTCTGCGTCCACTGAAAATGCCATCACACACTGCCAACACACTCATGCAGCACCCGCTAGTGTAAGGGAGGGAGAACACCATAGCTCACACACTCTCTCTCTCCTCTTGGTTGAAAGTCAATAGCACTACATTTGGTATATATATACTATGTTCCCCATGCCTTGAGCTCCCCATATGGGTCAATGTGAGCACCACATGGCACTTCTTGCCCCTTCTTTGACCTCTTGCTACTTTTTGCTCGATGATCCAATGCTCAAGTGGTAAAGCCACAGTGAGAGTCCATATCTTGGGCTTCAATCACCCTAACCCCCACCTCACTTTGATCCTCTCCTCACCTTGAACAACCAAGAAATGAGAAAAGTCCTTGAGCACTACTCGACGGCAGCTACCGCTGACTTTGATTGCCATGTCTCTCTGTCAGATTCCATGATTGATCGTCTTTCAACTTCAGCTAACTCCAAACACTACATGCTTCCTTGTAGAACTTTGGAGAGCAAAAAAGAAACACCCATTGGAAAAGCTACTAAGGTAGCCAAACTAGCACATAGCTAGCCCCCAGTGAGGCCTCAACCTCTTATAACTTGGTTGTTTGAACTCCAATTGCCAATGCGGAAAGACCAACATTCACCATAAGTCAAGCAATTTAGACCATTGCATTAACTTCCACTATGACCAATCGTCTGCTATTGCCCACTCTAGCAAGGATTTACAAATCGCTTTAAACTTCAAACCCCCATAACTTGTACTTTATAGCTTTGATCAGGAGCCGTCTAGACCAGCTTGTATACCACATCGAGGGCCACCTTTGGCACTCCCATTTTTGCACTTAGCACACTTAAAATAGCCATGTTTGATAGACACTTTGGCAAGGCATATTGGCCCAAAAAAACACGTCAAGCATACACATCCGCTACCCTTGACCTTTAGATCTACTTGACTTCTTTGGAACTACCCATGTTGGTGGGATACCCTACATTCTAGATTTTGAGAGATCATTAACTACATCAAACTCAGTTTTGCCAAGGTTTTGCAAAAAACACCTCTGGGACTATCCTTTCCTCGTAATGACGTACTTATTGAGTAAGAGTTAAGACTTGGTCTAAGCTTTGAATTTAGTTTTTTATTTGCAAAATTTCTAGCTTAACCTGGTCCCTTGCTGCAATATCTCTGTCTCTCTTGTGAACATCGCATTGTTTAAACTACTTGGACTACTAGAGGCATCAAGCTACACGACAAAGTCTCCGTGCCATGCAAAATGTACATAAGTATCCTTCCTTTTAGAAATAAATTGCATTGGACCTAGCTTTCTTGGTCACTAGCATGATAGAAGAGCACACATGCATTTTTTGTGAAGGCTTTTTTACACGAGACAAAGCACCAACAACTTTGGTTGATGTATATGCCAAACGTGATGCCTTATGAAAGCACAATAGATGATTGATGGGATTGTTGTCTAATAGGTCATCTGTTAGAACAAGTTAATTATGAGATATGCTGTTAAGGTGGTTACGCCGCTAGCGGAAGCTAAATAGTGAGAACTCAACCAACAACAGAATTTGTCAGACGAGGACGAAGCTTGACCCGCAGGCGCATGGAAACAACTAGGTGGGTGTCAAATCACCTACTCGACCTTCTAATGACAATCACTACTAAGGAAATCAAATCTAAGTTCTAAAATACGCAAGTGACTGAAATCCGTACTACGAACGAATGCTATACGAAACAGGATCTAGAATCATTGAATCGATCTCAAACTCAAGGGGAAGTCTATACACTAGGTAAGAACAACACCCTTAAGACTTGAACTGCAAAATCAACCTATAACCACTCCGTGCGGTAAACGCGTATGAAGACAGGCCGAAAAATACAGGTGACCGAAACTTGACCCCGATGGTACTAATGTGTAGCTCTACTCGTTGTGGTTCTATAGATATGCTGCACGCTCTATTCCGACACACGAGTTGGAAGAAAACTCACACCGAAGCTCGTAGGAACTTACCACACATAGAAGCCGATAGCGCGCACTCTTGGTATCAGTGCGTAGCTCTCGCCGTTGCTAACACAATGGCGGTGTCGCTTCTCCAATGGCGGCTCCGTAGCTCGCGTAGCAAGTAGATAAGACTCTCTCTCTCTCTCTCTCTCACTCTCTCTCAGACACAGTCACAGCGCTCAAAAACTCACCTTGATTAATAATCTGAATTTTTTTAGGTTACAAAACTTTGGCGTATATACCTCAGCCTTGGAGGTGAGAACATCTCTAACTAATTACATCAGCAAGTGAAATTACTTCGGGATTACAAGCTGGAAACTCAATTGAGTCCCGTTACTTAATGAATGGCTCAATTCAAAATCAATGTCGGAAAGACATTTATTACAATCAATGGTTACAAAAATGATGAGTGTGAGCAAAAATGTGGGTGTGATCCTCTGCTGGCTCAACACTCCCCCCCTCCGCGTTAATGTCGTCCCTGATATGACCTTTATGCTTGGTCAATAAAGTCCTGTCGTCTTGAGCATCTGCAAATGTGATTCGTATCGCAGGTTGCCGATGGTCAAGGTTGGGCCGAATATTTTGCTTTCGTGGGTGAAAAAGCCGGTGTAGAAAGCTTCTTCGAATGTTTGCATGTGGAAGCTAGGCAAAAACATAATCCTCTGGTATAGGAGGTGCAACACTCTTGGAGAAGGCTGCAATGAAAGATCATACATCATATCAGTCACTGTGTCGGCCGTCGATAGTAGACTCGAGGTCGTGGCTTTATCTGGCGCGAACACTTCAATGCAAGCTAAGAGAGTCCTGCAAATTTTCTTGAGCATCTGACACGAAAGGTCAAGAGAGCCAGTAAAGAGCTTGATGGTGCCCGTTAGGGTTTTCACCATGTAGGCTTTACCTATTCTCTCTCCTGCCTTTGGTCCTGGCATCCTCGGGTAATTAAGCCAATTTGGCTTCTTTTCTACAATCCTGCCATGCTCTTTCCAGCTTCTGACTCTTGGCACCGGGCAGAAGGTTGCATTCTCCCGAATCTCCTTTGGTGCCTCCACCAAGTAGATGAGATAGGCTGGGTATTTGTTCAACCAACCTTTCCTCCATCTAGGCTGCGAATCTACAATCTTCTTTGATTGTTCCTCTTTTGTGATGTCGCCTTCGTAAAGAGCGACATACTGCTCCTCCTCTATTCTCTTTTTCGTTTTTATCACTTCAAACTTCATCAAAGGGAAAGGCAGGCTGGGTTGCATCCACTCTTCATGGAGCACTTTTGTGTCTAATCCCTGAAGTCTAATGGAGATTAGGAGTCTCCTCTCCCATTCCATTTCCGCCTTGGCACTCTCCTCTGCTGACTTTTCTATTTGGTCATGGAGCCTTTGTTCTTCTTCTTCAGAGATTCCTGAAGTTGAGGTCACCTCGTGAACTGGGGCTGGATCTTCAATTGTGGTTGCCTCTCCAGTTTCTGGTAGTTCTATGGCTGCTCCACCTGATTCTTCTTGTGGTGTCTCTGTCTCTCTTCTTTGTTGCTCTTGTAGATCTTGGAGCTGTTTGCGGAGGGTCTCATTCTCTGTTCTTAGTGTTTGATTTTCTAAAGTGAGCCTCTCCTCTGCTGCCAATGATCCCTCCGCAATGTGCAACCTTTGCACTTGCTCTAATCTTAGCTCTCTTTGTAAGCTTCGGACCTGGTCTTCCAGAGCTGGTACAAGAGCTCCCTCTTGTTCGGTTCCTGATCTGCTAGCTCTAGGGGTAGTCCTGAGTCTAGTGATTGTTCTTTCTTGGAGCTCGACTCTTTCCCTTAGCTCAATGAGCTCATCTTTAGCCGCCTCCAAGTCGTCTTCCATCCGCTCCCTTGCTTCTTGTGCACTTGTTACTTCTCGTGAGGCCTCAACTAGCTGGAGTATCAAGCCGTCTCTCTCGTTTTCCGCATCGTAGAGTGATGCTTTATGACTTTCAGATTCAGTCATAGCATCCTCTAATTTCCTCTGCAACTCGGCTTCCCTTTGTTTGGCTATCTCAATCTCCGCTTCCTTTGCCTTGGATCTTTCTTTGATCTTGTTGAGCAGTTCATGCACCATGTGCATGTCTTTTTCATCTTCATCTGTCAACTCTAAAGCTTTTTTGGCCACCACCTCCACTGGCTTCGGCTCTTCTAGTACGTTCTGCTCTTCCAGTTTTTCATCACTTTCTTTTGTACTCTTTGTATTTTCCTCTGTCCCTCTCTGATCATCTCGTTTTTGTAGGGTGATCCCATAAACCGCCTCAAGGGCCTCTTCTTCAGTGTACCCTATCGCTACCAGATCCTCATAATCGTTTTTCTTTTGCTGAATTGGATCTATCTCCTTTTCCTTGGTCCCGGCCTCCGGCTTTTCCATACTAGCCGTGTCTATCTCTACTGTGGTCTCTTCCACAATGATTTCCGTCTTCTTCGGGCTGGGTACATCAGTAAAGGAGGGCTGATTGTCCTCAGTCATCTTGGCTTTCCCTTTGTTTGCTTGCCCGTCTTTCTCTTGAGGTTCAGTAGACTCATCTACTTTCTTCTTCCCCTTGTCGTCCTTTTGCAGCTCAGCTTTTAAAAGCTGTACTTCCTCTTCAGTGTATGGCTCGACAGGTTGCTGCTCTAGTATTGCCTCTGACTCCTCATAAGCTCTAATATATTGATCATATTGATCAACATGTGGCCTGGCTGAGCTAGTTCCGACTTTAGTGGGGTCTGGCACCCACTTTTCCTCAAAGTCCCCCTTTAGAGCTCTTTTCGCTCTAAACTGCTCCACTAGTCTTTCCATTCGTGCCGCTTTCTGACTTTTGGTTTGCTTGGGAGCAACCTTCTTCTTTGATTTCTTCATAATCGGCTCATCCACATTCTCTTCAGGTTCTGAAACTATTTCTAGTTTCCTGCGTGCTCTTGTGGACGCCCTCTTGGATACTTCAGGCTGTTCTTCCTCCTCATCAGCTTCTCTAAGCCACTCATTCTGGGAGGGAACCTTTGGCCATTGATCTCTGGCTCCAATAGCTCCATAAGCTATTCTTGTCAGAACTTCAGCTCCTCCTATATACTTTGGCTTCTCGTTGTGCATGGCAATTACTTGCTCGTGGATGTGTTGAGCGTAATTCACCTCTTTTGGCATATTGCTCTTCAATGCCCATGTGATGGTAGTTGCAATGGCATGGGGCGGTGTCGTATACTTTTGCGATCTTTTACTGCAAATATGGAGAAATTGGTTGTACAGTCGGCAAAGGGTTGCCGCTCTTTGGTCTGCCATATCTCCATAAGTTGCATTCTGTTTCTTGGACCCATAAACCTCTATAGCCTCCCTTCTTTCCCTGACAGAGCTCCCTTTGTTGTTCAGCTTCAATGCATCTGCAATGAGCTGTGGAGTGATCTGTACCTCTACTTTCTCTCCATCTATTGCTGTCAATGTGGCTTTCCCATCCTTCTGAATGGAGGTTGCCAACTCATACACTCTTCTTGTATCTACACCTGATGGTTTCGAGGTGAAGAATCTGTGCAAGTCTGCCCTTTCCAGGTACCTGCTGATGTTTTCTGACCTGCTATAATCCACCAATTCTTGTGGGATCATCGGTATATCCACCGCTTGCCCTTGAGGATCTCTGAAAGTCCCCTGGTAGATCTTTATTCCCTCTTGTTCCAGTACTGCTTCCTCCACCCAAGTTTTGGTTGGCTTGAGGGTTTCTGCTGGAATGTCAAAGGGTTCCGCTTCTGCAAGAGCATCTTTGATTGTCAGTCTTTTTCTCTTCGTTGCCGATAACTTGGCGGAATCCATGGATCCTGTAACTCCAATTTCAGAAGTTAGCGTCTTTTTAGTACTGAAAGCCGAAATGAAGCTTTTAACTATTCAAATGACTTGAAAATTGAAACATGAGCTATTTAGGGCCTAAGGATGCAGGGTAGGTGAAAAAATATGCAAACTGGGCTCAGAATCATGCTGGAGACATCATACGCGTATGATGTCTTTTGTGTCAAAATGACTTCATATTGGTTGTGCTTGTAGCTGATAGTGTATACATGAGTATCATATGCTTGGATTTGAGTTTGGATCCCATTTGGTCAAGTTTTGGCCAGTTTAGTCCAGATCAGGCTCTTGGCAAAATTTTGAAAGGGAATTGGATTTTATGATCCAAATTGAATAAAACTTGGTGGTTCACCTTCAAATGGCATGTAGATCACTTCTGTTTGGTGGTTGAAGCCCTGAGGTGCCAAAATCACATAGTGAGACATCATACGCGTATGATGTCTTTTAGTGTATTTTTGGACCAAATTTCTCTATAAGCTTGGATATGGCTTTAGATAGGCTTATTCAGTGGATTTATGAATTTGGATAGATTTTGGGCTAAAAATGGCTCTGGAGACATCATACGCGTATGATGTCTTTTTCATCAATTTTTCATGGGATTGATTCTGTGGACTCCCCATGTACTAGTGAAGGACTGTCTCTACTCAAATCTTGGTTTGGACTTGAGTATGTTGAATTTGGGCCAAAAATAGGCTTTGGATGAAGGATTTTCCCTCAATTGGGCTAATGGGGTGATCCACTTGACCAAATGGTTCCAAACTTCATATGTAGCATGTATTAGATATATATAATGGATGTATGATGACAAATGAGCAGTTTTGGCTCTGTAAGTGCAAATAGACATCATACGCGTATGATGTCTTTTGTGTCAAAATGGTGCTTTTTGGTTCCAGATAGCTTGTAGATGTGTTAATCAACAATCCTACAAAGTTTCAATGAGTTTGGAGTTATTTTGACAAAATTAGGACCAAAAATCAATTTTATGGCCTACTTTGCGTCTTTTTGGTTTTCCTTGGGTTTTCTAACTCCAATTCTCATGATACTTGGTTCATAGGATGTGATTAACATGTGGAATGAGGCTATGCACTCAAATGTTGAAATGGATGTGAAAATCATGCTGTGAGACATCATACGCGTATGATGTCTTTTCTTGAAATGTTGGTCTTTTTGTGCAAAGAATGCTTTGTGCTAGTGCCCTAAGCCCTGCTAACTAGTTTTCAACTTAAAAAGTCATTAGTTTAGCTAAAAAGCCCCCTTATAGGCATTTCAGTCTCCGAAGTCGTCTTTTTGCCTTGGAGTTGAATTTCTTCAACTTTTCTTCTCGAGAGTTGCATTTCCAGCTCATTGGATATGTTGTGAAGCCACCTATTTGGTTGAACTTGACTTTGGCTCCCCGTTCTCCATCTTTCTCCATTTGGTTGCCCGAAAGCGTCTTTTTCACCATCGGTAAGTGAATCAGCTTCCTTTTGGGTTTTGCTTGCAAACATAAGTCATCCATGTATATTTGAAGCTGCTTGTGAAGTTTCATGTCATTTCGTCGTCAATTTTAGCCGTTATGCCAAAATGACGCTTTGTGTGTCCGCAGCCGAATCGGTTGTTCCGACCTACTTTTGGTGATCCAAACCCGGAGATACTCCATGGTTGCATTGCCCTCGATGTTGTTAAGCTTCCTGAGAAGTTTTGTGTCGTTTCGACAACTTTTTTCTGTTTGCCTCTTGCAGGCTCTGTTGACCTAGGGTTTTTCAAGTCGTTCTTTCTCGAGCTTTGAGTGTTAGAAACCCATCTTCTATGTTAGGGTAACCCACCTCTAAGTTCTTGCAAGGTTTGGTTAGGCGGTTGTGCCCCTACCTAGCGTTCCTCCCCATTCCCCGTCTGCTCTTGTTTCTTGGTTTTGGTCAGTTTTCGCGACAAAAGTTAACGATAAGCATCAAAAGCTTATGGCAACGAGTCTACCTCTCATGTCTGGTGTCCTCTGAGCTCTCGTAGCAGTCGTAGAAGGCGGTAGAAGGTCGGATGCTCCTGTGTGCTCTTTGCTCTCTCCAAGAAGGTAATAGTGGAAATGAGCTTGAAAGTGATGTGAAAAATACTTAACTTCGGACTTCCCGGATCACTTGTTACCAAATTTGACATGTGCTCCTATCTCGTCGTGAAATGCACTTTAGGATTTGAAATTTCTCAATTTGGACTCCGTTTGACCTGTTTCTGAGAAATCTGTCCACTTTGCCAAAATTCTGTCATTTCGGGCTTTCCGCAACTTTTTCAGAATTGTACCCAATTTTTACCATGGGTTGCCCTTGTCATTAGGACCATCACCGTCTATTCTTTTCTTTTTTCCGATCTCATTTCACCTGCTTTTTTATTTTTCTTTTACTTTTATTAAGAAAATCATAAAAAATAAAGGAAAATAGCAAATTGAAGCCAAAAAATTCCAAACATACACAATAAATAGCTGGTAACCCTGTGTATATGAATATACACTTATTTGTGATTTCTGGACTTGGATTACCACTTTTTTCACTTTTTTGCTCCAAAAACACTCTTATTTAGTGATATTTACACGTCTAGAGACCCAAATTCATCATTTGATCTCTTCTTGTTGCAAAACAAGGTATATAAGGGCATAAATATTATCAATATCCGCAATCAAACATAAAAATTGCAAAATCATGTAAGACACTGCCCTTGTAATATAATTTTTGTTTTTCTTTGTTTTTGGCGCTTGTAGCTGCTTTGTAACTCCTGTATACCTGTATACCTCCCCCCCTCCTAGTCTGAGTCCTCCTGGACGACTATGAAGTGTCTGTGGGCGAAGCATTGTAGTTGTTTTGGTCATAAGTTCCCAATGCAATTGTAGAGCGATGATACAACAGTCTTTCCAATAAAGCTGCTCTTTGTTTGATTGAAGGATTGGTGGTCGGGTTTTGGGTTGGTTTTGGCACTTCGGTAGTAGAATCAGTAGATGGATTCTTCTTTACCTGTTGTTCTTTTTCACAATCCAAATCTGCTTCCGCTTTGCTTGTGCTTGCCACAAACTCTTTGCGACCCAAACCTGCTTTGTTCCGTGTGTTGATTTCCTCGCCTTGAAATACCTAGGAGTTTCCGTTGATTGTACTGAAGGGAGTTCCTGTTTACAAATCTTTGGGATCCAAATTTGCTTGCTATAGCTTTGTGCCGTCATGAACTTCTTTGGAATCCAGATCTGTTTCACTGTCCTTGATTGTCTGGAATCACTCTGTTGTCTGGTATTGAAGACTCTGTTTTCCACCTTTGTGTTCTCTGGCACAACCTTTTTTGGTCTCCATACCAACTTTGACTCCGTTTTTTCCCAAGGTTGAGCTGTTATATTATTGCTTGTCTTCCTTATCCACTGTTGAGAATTCCTCGTCGAAGAGTAATCCGGTTGTATAGAAACTTTTGGTTGCCATTGCTTCTTCTTTTTCTCTGGTTGTTGTTTACCTTTGTTCTTGGATTCTTCCTTTGGAGTTGGCTCTGATCCTTTGGTGAACTTAACTGATTGACTTTCACCTTCGTATTTGATAAGCACTGATTTAGAACTCCAGTCAATCATTGCATTGTATTGCTTCTGCCATGGTTGTCCTAGCAATAATGGATGTTGTGTAGCTTGGTCTTCAACCACGTAAAACATATGAGGATACACATAATGGTTAATCTGTATATGTAAAACTGTGCATCCGACAGTTTTGATTGAATTCTCAGAGTAACTCTTTAACTCTTGCTTGGCAGTTTGTAGTTTAGTGTCATTTGTCAATTGTCTATACAAACTGAGTGAAAGTAGGTTAGCTTGAGCTCCTGAATCCAATAGTGCTCTGGCTTTGATTTGGTTGGTTCCTACTTTGCATTCAATGATGGGTTCTTCTTTGTCATTATCCATTTCTGTTATACTGACTGCGTTTATTCGTATTGCTCCTTCATTGCGCTGTTTCTGACGCAGTAGTCTTCTTTTCTCCATTCTTTCCTTCGCCTCGGCTTGCGCTTCCTCCTCAATCTTTTTCTTTTTCTGGACACGCAGCTTTTCTTGATGTATTTTGAGAAGCATGTCTTGGGTTAGCGGCAAAAGATACTTTTTCACTCTGCATCCACTAATCCAATTGGGCATTTCTTCTCCGTCTAATGTAGCAAGCTTGACGGCTCCACTTGGTGATAGATCTTTAATCACCAGAGGTCCCATCCCTCGCTTTTTAAGCTTCTTAGCATGCTGTTTCAGAGTGTAAACTAGGACATAGTCCCCAACCTTAAACTCTTTAGTCCGCACATGCTTATCAAAAAATTCCTTTTGTCGCCTTTTTTGAGCGTAGATAGAAGCTACTGCTTTTAGGCGAAGCTCGTCTAGCTTTTCCAGGTCATCTATTCTATCAGAAAGCTCGTGCCCTGTCCACTCTAGATCCTTAGCCACCCTTAAGGTTGAAATCAAGAATTCTATTGGTAAGATAGCATTTAGCCCAAAAACCATGTTATATGGGGTCGTTCCTATTGATGTTTTATATGCTACCCTATATGCCCATAATGTTGAATGCAACTTCTGGTCCCAGTCAGTTCTCGACTCAGATACAATCTTCGTAAGGACCGTGCATATGGTTTTGTTTGTTGCTTCAGCTTGTCCGTTTGCTTGTGGATGATACGGGGCTGATTTCCTATGGATTACCATGAATTCATCTAGAAGGATCTTTATCACTTCATTTATAAAATGTGTGCCTCGATCACTCACAATTTCTATTGGCAATCCATATCGTACAAAGACGTATTCATATAGAAATTGTGCCGTGGTCCTGGCATCTGCTTTTGAGTTGCCTTTGCTTCGACCCACTTTGTTAGATAGTCTGTAGCCACAATGATGTATTGTGCATGAGTCTTATATGCAGGAGGTGAAATGGGTCCGACATAATCAATCCCCCATTTTGCAAAAGCTCTTGCCCCCATCATTGGTCTAAGCGGCATATCATCTCTTTTAAGTGGTACTTTGGTCCGCTGACAGTCATCACACCGTTTAACGTATTCCTCAGCGTCCATATGTAATGTTGGCCACCATATTCCTGCGGCTAAGACAAGTTTTGCTGTCTTATCACCTGAGAAATGGCCTCCACCTACTCCTCCATGAGCTTGCTCCAGGATTATCACATACTCAGACTCTGATGCGCAAATCCTAAGCTGGTTGTCTTTACCTCTCTTATAGAGTTGATCTCCTATTAAAGCGTAATCTCTAGCTTCTGTCTCTACAGATTTCTGACGAGCTTTTGACGTTCCTTCTGGGAAAGTTCTATTTGTGAGATATTCAACAATATACTGACTCCATTCTGGAGCGATCATTATCTGATATAATGTCGAATACTCTGCTGGCGGTTTTGATGAACATACAATACATACAGTGACATATTCATGTACGCTTTCTTTCATTCCTGGCCAATAGACTCCCAATTGTAACAAATTCCTATATGTGTTCCTTCTTGAACAATGAAATGCACATTCCTGAACATGTGCTTCGCGCAGATATATATTATATTCCTCAGGATTGATGCATAGTCGTAAAACATGATCATTTCCCAATTGATACAACCTTCCTGCAACCAATTGAAGATTCTTGGATTGCTGAATAGCAATATGTTTCTGGTTGTATTCTCTTCTATCGAACTCTCCTCCATAGGTTAATAGGCTGACGACATTTTGAGACCACTTCGGTATCATTTCTATGTTGAACAAGTACGCGTCTGGCATGTCGTCATCTACTCCTATAGGGTCTTCTCATTCGTCAATCACGAAAGATGATCAGCTCTAAGATGTGTTTTTCCTTTCTTTACTACTACCGTGAAGTCGAATTCCAGTAAGATAATGAACCATCTCACTAGGTAGAGCAAGGCTTGGTGATCCGTAAAAAACACAAACTTGTTGGCTAGAAGATAATGCCAAAATTTCTTCACAGCATATATCATTCCTAATCCCTCTCGCTCTGTTGTGGTTTAATTCTTCTCTGCATTGTTGAGTTGTCGACTGGCGTAACAGATAGGAAAATCCATGTTTCCTCCTTCTGGCTGAGCCTGAATGCATCCTATTGCATATGCCGAAGCATCTATATGCACATGGAATATCTTCTCCCAATCTGGTGAGTTCAAGACTGGAGCAGTAATGAGTGCCTCTTTCAATTTCTTGAACGATTCCTCACACTCATCTATCCATTCAAAGTTCACTATTAGCCTGTAAAGTGGTTGGCCTATTATAGCGTACATGTAAATGAATCGTCTATAATATCCGCAATGTCCCATAAAGCTCTGTACTTGTTTCGCATTGGTTGGTCTAGGCATATCCACTATAACTTTTATCTTCTCTAAATCCGTGGATATTCCGTTTTGTGAGACAATATGTCCCAGAATTCTGCCCTGTCGGACCATAAACACACATTTCTCAGGATTGAGACAAATGCGATATGTCCTACATTTCTCAAATACTTTTCTTAGGTGTTCTAGATGCTCATCTCTCAGAAGAGAATGTACACATAAGTCATCCATGTATATTTCTAGAAACAACCTTAAGTATTCTTTGAAAGCATGCGTCATCAGCCTCTGGAAGGTTGCGGGAGCATTGGTTAGACCAAAAGGCATAACCCGATAAGCATAAATTCCCCACTCCGTTGCAAAAGCTGTTTTATGTTGATCTTCCAGTGCTATGGCTAGCTGGTTATATCCTGAAAAACCATCAAGAAAAGAGTATGCTGTTTTCCCTGATACACGCTCTAGAACATGATCAGTTATCGGCAGGGGATAATTGTCCCTGATTGTTGCAGCATTCACTTTCTTTAAGTTGACACACACTCGGAGTTTTCCGTTCTTCTTGGGTACTACCACAATTGGAGATACCCAATCGGTGTGTTCAATCTCGTATATGAATTCAGCTTCCATTAGCTTATCTATCTCTTCTTTGATTCGCTTAGCAAACGTATCATTATATGTGTATGGTCTCTGTCTGCTAGGCTTTGCGTCTTGTTTCAGTGGGATTGTGTGTTGGCATATCGATGGGTCAACTCCCTTTAAGTCCTTATAAGACCATGCAAACACATCCCTATACTCTCTGAGAAGACTCAAAAGTCTCTCTTCCTCGCCTGGAGACAAATCTGTGGCTATGTACACCGGTCTAGGTGGCTCACCTGGAGCTGCTAAATCAACTTTTTTTGCATCCTCCGGTCCGTCATAAGATTCGTTCTCCTTCCTCTCTCGAATAGGTGGGGTTAATATCACCTTCCTATCCTCTATTGTGAATTTCCTATAGTGAGAGGGAACATCCATGTTTTCCTTGATTTTGGCGTTTTCGTCCTCTCCACTCTCAATTTCTGTCGTCCAAACTTCTTTCAGAGTTTTCTTGAGCTCTCTGTACTTGTTTCTACGTTCTAACTTGGACTCCGTGTGTTCTCTGTTGCGCTTGTTCTTTTCTGATTTTTCTGTTTCAGTTTTCGTTCCATTCCTTTGAACTTGATTTCTTGAGCCTCTTTTGTCTTTTCGTAAGCTCTTTTGATCATTGCCTCTCATTCTTCCAGAAATCTTGTCCTTAACACAATCTTCGCCTTTACTAGCATTAGGAATTGATTTTTTCCTCTTATTCTAGGCATCGGATTGGTTCTAACCCCCTTTGTTTTTCTCTTTGCTCTATAGCGTTTCTGGCGTTGTTTAGTTTGGTTCGGAAAATCATAAAATCGGACATCCGTTATAGTTTCTTCGTTTCCGCTTGAATTGTCCGTTGACTCGTTGTCTGCTTCATTTCCCCACTCTGGATGATCGGGAATGTCGTGAAACACCTCTTCTTCATCTTCCTTTTCCAGTGTATCGTTCTTTTCAGTTTCTTTTTCGAGTACAGTTCTCAACATGAAATACGGAACCACGTCGTACCCGTCCTTGTCGCAAAATTTCGTTGTGGGACCATCCGGAATTGCACAAACATCTAGGGTTGCTAGAATGTGTGTCCATTCTAATGGTTCAAGCGTGTCCTCTGGAAAGGGTTCTCCTATATAAGTTTCGTCTTCGATAGCCCTTTCTAAAACACATTCTTCTCGTTTCAGACTTCCACATTTCGAAGCTCCACACATCCATAACTCCTTGGGTTTACCTAACCAAGCTGGAAATTCGGATCCCGCCAAAGTAGCTGAATCAAACTCCTCTACCGGTGTTCGGTTCACATCTTTGTAGCTATGGTCTTTCAGGTTCACACGTGTAGTGGTTTCCATATTTCTCAGGTATATGTGATCGTAGCCCCAATCCTGGACCATTTTCAACTGTCTCATGAATGGTCTTCCCAATATGATATCATAGTTATTCTCCTTGCCAAAATCGACAATAGCAAAAGTATGTTCGTATTCAATGCCGCAAGAAGTCACTACAACTTTCTCTAATAACCCCATAGGTTTCTCCATGTGTCCATCTGCTAATTGGAGTTTCAACCTAGTCTTCCTTATTGCTGGTTTCCCCCATTTTTTCCAGATTTCTTTTGTAGCAATGGCTACCCCAGCTCCGCTGTCTAGTATTGCCATCGTGTTCACTCCTTGGAATTCAACTGGTAAGGTTGTATTCCCCTCTTCACCTTCGCAATACTCTCCGACCTTGTTTAAGGGTACAGGCTTAGCGTTCTTTTGTGGTTTACTCAGCTCTTGTATACCCTCTTGCAGTCTCGATGTTGGGTCTTTTATCCCGAATTTCTCCAAGCATTTTCCTACAGTGGTCCACATATGTGGTCTTAGCCTCAAAAGCTCAGCTAGAGTGATAGTGCATGTCACTGGTGTTGACAAGATCTCTATCAATCCTTGCGAGTCCATGACTTTTTCTGATGAGATTCTTCGTGAGGGAAGTGCTCTAATCTCGGATTTTGCTTCATACTCTCCTAAGTATGAAGGTAAGGTATTCAGTGAATGAGGTTTGCTCTCCATTGTTCTAACAGAGCCCCCATCTCCCCAGTAAGATTGCAGATCCAAGTCCACTTGAGATCCTGCCTCAAATTCCACTATGGGAGGATTCCTGATGTCCTTTTCCCAATTTGTCTGATTAGCTTGGCAACTTAGCTCGTTTGCAAAGTTTGCCTCTCTCACTTGTTTCCAAAATTCATTGTAATCCTCATCTCTTCCGTAAGACCTCTGTATGACTGGATGAAAACTCTCTATCTCCTGATCGGTTGTGTTCAATACTATGCGGTCATCCTTGTGTGTATTTTCAGGCTTTTGTGCACTGGGAGTCTTTTCAGCTACCCGTGAAACGATAGTCTCTTGCTGAATTGGGTTTTCCTTTCCACAATTCATTGTTTCTTTTGGTGGTTCTAATAAGGCTTGTGCAGTCTCGATCATTCTCTGGCACATTTCAAGTCTCTGCTTTTCCAATTCCGCGTTTGGGTATGTCATCCACCTCTGTTCTTGTGTTTGGTTGTTCTTTAACCTAGCTTCGTAAGCTCTCATCAGTGCGTCCAATGGTTCGTGTACTTTGTCGACTAGCACTGATCCCCCTGAGCTTAAGCTCGTTGTTTCTTTGATACTCTTTTGTTTCGTTCTTTCCGGGCTCATCTCTCGTTTCCCGTTTTGACTCTCAAGTTTTTCTAATCTATCTTTAGTTCGCTTTAGTTCCTCAGCTAGAATAGCGTCTTCACGTTCTTTTCTCAACTTCATGCGTGCTTTTCTAGCTTTCCATGTGTTTTTCTGACTCCGCGGTCCTGACTAACCACTTCAGTCGCTAACTTTCCATTCTCAGGTTCTCTAGTGGTTTTCTTAGCTTGAGCTCTAGTAACAACTTGCGTTGGTATCAGAGTTTCATTTTCAGACCCACTGCTGGTAGGAATAGTTTCTAGCATATTCAATGTCGTCTTTTGCACTTTGTTTGGATTCTTTGAACAATCCTCAATGAAGTGAGTAACCCCACACTCAGTGCAATAAGCGTTAATTCTAATGATTTCCGTATGTGGGCAAACATTCATCAGATGGTCACCTCCACACTTGTAACAGGGTCCTAGTGCTGGTCTTGGTCCCATTTGATTCGTCCTTTGTGGATAGGATGGTCTTTGTCCTGTTAACCCTCCATGAGCTATGAACATCAATGTTCTTGCGTCCAAATTGTATCTCTCTTCATCAGAAGCACTTGTAACTGTTGGTATTCCAACATTCCCAATCATGCCCCATGGTTCTGGTTGTTTGGGTTCTTCTGGTGGGTAATACACAGTTGGAGACATGTGTGCACCAGATTCTTCATAATAGGCTTGAACAGGCACTAAGGCTTGTTCTTCCTGATTCTCTAAGGTTGGTGCATATCTAATGCCCACTGGTCTTGCTCCTGGTAAAGGTGGTTGTTGTCCCAATACCGGTTGCGGTCTTTCTATCCCCATAGGTCCTGGTACATTTCCCGTTGGGTATCGAGGTACTGGATGTACTTGAGGTGGTGCTAATTGAGCAGGAGGTGCATACTGACGCTCCCTTACATACCCTTTGTTGTAATAGCACTCCTCTGTTGGATGGTTTGTCCATTTTTGTTCAATAGCACACCATTTCAGTGGTTTTTGGCAATGGTTTTTGGTATGGTGCCATCCTTTTTAGAGCATCTTCTATCATTTGCTCTACATTTGGCATGGTTGTTGTTTGAACATTCTTTTTAGTGGTAGTCTCGCTCGCTACGGAGGAGGAGCTACTGGATGCAAAATCTGTATCCGCTGACACCTCTCCATAAACCGTACAGTTATCCACTAAGTACAATGCCTCTCTCGTTACTTGCTCGAAACTTGTACAAGCTTTCAAGTGCAAGTCCTTCTTGAGAGTGTCGTTTCTCAGTCCCTCAATAAAGAGAACAGATAGTCTGTCATCTTGTGGTCGTTCACGTACTGGACATCTCTCAATGTATTGTTTGAAGCGAAGTGAAGCTTCCTTCACTTTTTCGTGTTCTCTCTGTTTAAAAGCATATATTTGTGAGACCGTATTGTGCTTAATCCCTCGTTTTGAGAATTCCTCAGCAAACTCTCTTAGCAAATGGTCAATGTCATGGAATCCCCCTATGTTCAGTGGTTGAAACCATGTCAATGCCGTACCTTCTAGAGTAAGACCAAATCCCTCGTATTGTGTATGGAAATCTGTTATCTGCTCAGCTCTTAAGACTTGCTTAAAGAGTGACACATGTGCATACGGATCTCCTGAACCACCATACTTCTTTGGCATACACTTGGCTACTTGAGATGGTCTCATACGTCTATGGTCTGCTACCAATCTCATTGCTCCTGTGTCCCGGCTAAAGCTTTCTCTAGCATCATGGACTTCATGGGTTACCCTTGTCGGTTCCCCCGCCCTGAATCTACTACTAGGAGGTAAATGTGATGGTTCCGCTTCGAACCTTGGACCTGGAGTGGTATACGTGGGGATTGGAACTGCACTACCTCGATTCGTATCCATTGACTCTCTGGAATGTAATGATCCCATTGGTCCGGGCTTCGAGTACTGAGGTTGACTGAAAGAGTCAGCAGCCTGAGTTCTTTGTCCTCCTGTCGTCATTGAGTTTTGCCCTCCATTTGTTGGTGCTGGTCTTTGTGAGCTAGAAGTAACATAATACTGATGTAGTGGTCCCCCAAAGTATGTATATCCTTCTAATTGTTTCTTGCCCATTGTTGAGTATTGCCTGCCATACTTGTCGTAAGCGGCAATTTTCACTTCCGATCCCTCTGTGTAGGTAAAGACATAAAGTCTTTTTTGGTCTGTCAACTCTCCAGTGTAGAGATCCTGCTCCCCATTATTATATTTGTATAGCCCCACATAGATGTTATCAGTGTTGATCCTTGTAGTTTCATTCTCTCTTCTTAACCTCGCATCAGGGAAGTTCATTATTGGTGCTTTCTCCTCAAGTTCTTCATCTACTTTGGCTTTGGTGCCCATCAATCCCCACTTGTCCACAATGTTAGGGTTTAGGACTACCAAGTACATGGTACCCTCGTCATCTAGATATCTATCTCCGCTATAGCTCACAGGCACTAAGTCCTTGAACTCACTAGGTCTCTCCTCTATCTTTACACAATAGCGGTCCATTCCATCTTTGTAGATCTTGGCACCTTGCTCATTGTCGTACTGGTATTTTATGAACAATAGCTTCATTGTGGCGGAAGGGTTTGATGATCCTGCTGCCATATTTTCTCTGTTGTTCAGGTTCAAGTGTTCCAAGTGTTCGGTGAAAATCTCGTAAGATCTCTCCGAAGAAGTATCAGAGACACTTCCTTCAAAGATCGGCTCTAATGGTTGCACCCAACTTTGGTTTACACTTCCCTCGGTTGATATGACACTTGCTGGTTCCCCTTGTTTTGGTTGGTTATTCTGGAGATTCCTGCCCGATCTCAAATTCATCAATTCCCCTAAAGGACTTTAACTTTTCCGTCTCGGCAATTTGTTTTCCCCAAGTTTTTGTGGTCAGAATTGATCCAAACTGATTGATACTTGGTCAATTGTTTAATCTTGTCAGTTGGACAACTTCTGTTTCATCAAGTGAGAATTTTGTTGCAGTTATGCTGAAAAAGACATTATACGCGTATGATGTCTTTTTTCACAGATTTAGACTATTTTGGTTATGCTCACTCTCAGTAGCCCCCTTATGCTCTTTCCACTCACAAAATTCAGTTTGAACTCTGTTTGAGCAAGTTATGGCTAATTTAGGCTTTTCTTGGCAATTTTCCGCTTTTGACTTGTTTTTGGGTCAATTGTGATCCAAATGGGATGAAACTTGAAATATAACCTCTAGACAGCTATTACAATGGATCTGTGTTAGCAAAGTATCAAAATATGTCCAAAATTAGGTCAAAGACATCATACGCGTATGATGTCTTTTTCATCAATTTGGGTCAAAACTTGATATTTATGCTTCCTACAGTGCTTGTAACAATCTTGTCAGGTCAGATATCAAAAATAAGCAGTGGATGTGCCAAAAGACATTATACGCGTATGATGTCTTTTGTCCCAGATTTTGACTATTCTTGGTTTTAAGCCTTCTCCAATGTTTATAATTGAGTTTCAAGTGTTTTTGTCAGGTTTGAATGTAAAAACAAGATCTGAATCCAAAATTTCCTATTCTTTGCGTTTCTTGGACTCCGACTTGTCTTTTTGGGTTTCTTTGAGTGTTAATGCTCTTGTTTTAAGTTGAAATTAGGGTATAACCCCCCTTTTGAACACTCTGGTAAAGTCAAAATTTCTGTTTTGGTCTCTGTTTGGTCATTTAGACATCATACGCGTATGATGTCTAAAGTTGCAGATTTCCAGTTTTTTGGCACAGAATCCTTCCTAAAGCTTTCTCTAGTGCTCAGCAACTCATAGATACACAGAAAATTTCTCTGACTTTTGTTTATTGCAAGTTTCACTACTAACTCGACGGTTTAGTGATCTAACATGCAATCAACCACATCAAGCAAATACTCCAATGATTATAGCTCTAGATCAGGATCAAATGAAGTCCTACCTAAGCTATTCCTAATCATAAAATGGGTTTGGTAATTGTGATTTTAAAGATATCCACTGTCACTCACGGACTAGCAAATTCTTCTTCTATCAACAACTACTCAACACCAACAAAACAACAAACAAATCTAAGCTAAACTAAAAATACTGTCAACACGGAAGACCCAGGAATACCCCACTTCCTAGTATCTCTCGAGATCTTCGGAGTCCACCACTCCTAGATCTTTTCTAACTAAAGTATACAAAGTAGTTTATACGACTCACCTCGTAGGATTAGTCTAAGGTCACCTACTTAGGGCTCTCGTCCCCGGCAGCGGCGCCAAATGTTAAGGCGGTTACGCCGCTAGCGGAAGCTAAATAGCGAGAACTCAACCAACAACAGAATTTGTCAGACGAGGACGAAGCTTGACCCGCAGGCGCATGGAAACAACTAGGTGGGTGTCAAATCACCTACTCGACCTTCTAATGACAATCACTACTAAGGAAATCAAATCTAAGTTCTAAAATACGCAAGTGACTGAAATCCGTACTACGAACGAATGCTATACGAAACAGGATCTAGAATCATTGAATCGATCTCAAACTCAAGGGGAAGTCTATACACTAGGTAAGAACAACACCCTAAAGACTTGAACTGCAAAATCAACCTATAACCACTCCGTGCGGTAAACGCGTATGAAGACAGGCCGAAAAATACAGGTGACCGAAACTTGACCCCGATGGTACTAATGTGTAGCTCTACTCGTTGTGGTTCTATAGATATGCTGCACACTCTATTCCGACACACGAGTTGGAAAAAAACTCACACCGAAGCTCGTAGGAACTTACCACACATAGAAGCCGATAACGCGCACTCTTAGTATCAGTGCGTAGCTCTCGCCGTTGCTAACACAATGGCGGTGTCGCTTCTCCAATGGCGGCTCCGTAGCTCGCGTAGCAAGTAGATAAGACTCTCTCTCTCTCTCACTCTCTCTCAGACACAGTCACAGCGCTCAAAAACTCACCTTGATTAATAATCTGAATTTTTTTAGGTTACAAAACTTTGGCTTATATACCTCAGCCTTGGAGGTGAGAACATCTCTAACTAATTACATCAGCAAGTGAAATTACTTCGGGATTACAAGCTGGAAACTCAATTGAGTCCCGTTACTTAATGAATGGCTCAATTCAAAATCAATGTCGGAAAGACATTTATTACAATCAATGGTTACAAAAATGATGAGTGTGAGCAAAAATGTGGGTGTGATCCTCTGTTGGCTCAACATATGCCCAACATGGGTGTGACAAAGAACACCATGTTTTTTTCATTGGATGCAAAGTGAAGGGTTTTTGGCTAGAAATAGTGTCTCTTCGCTCTGTGTTCAAATTTCTAGAAGATGTGGTGCTCTCATAAAAGCATGTAAATTTCTTGATGGTCGGGTGAGCCATAAACCATAATTCAATCATATCACACGGGTGAGCACTCCACCCAACTCGGGTGAGGCACGAGCAATCCTGCATAACCACTTTAGGACATAACATGGCTGCAAAAATTTCAAGAGCATTTCGACAGCATAGCCAAATCCTGAAAAAAAAGGATGAGCCACACCGGCTTCCACCATAAAATCACAACCATAATCCATGAGGGAATCTCAACCCTTAACCATAAATCATAATCTCACTGAACCAACTCCCACACTTGGAGTTTGACATATCCCCTGTAGTCAATAGGAGTTCATACACATATGACTCTTAAGACGCGATTCTTTCATGCACAAGAAGAGTCCGACTAGCAACTAATCATGATTAAAAAATCCAATTTTGACAACATCCAACCATGCAAAGTTGATGCATCACGTTTGCACTTCACCTCCCTAGCACATAGAGATAGTTTTGACCTAGAAAGGTGGAAATCATTCATAACTATGCATATGAGGCATCCACAAGAATCCATGAGTTTCCATACATCATATGATAACATTCCATCACCATAAACATGGTGCAAAACAGCTCTGACCTTTAGGTCAACCATAAACCATAACTCCACACATATGCAAAAAACAACTTTTTGAGATTTTTGGGAGCATGCATGACATACAAATGAAAGTATTTCACCTCAAACCAATGTATCAAGCTCAACTTAATAATATAGACTATCACTCTATCACATCACGTCTCCATATGGTACTCACACAACAAACGGTAACCCAAAAAGAAAGCCACTTTAATCATATCTGCCTATGCGGTTCGGGATGTCTAACCATATACTCACACATAAGTTTATGGGCATCTAATAGCTGAAATCAACTCATCAAAACAAACCATAAATCATACATAAATGGCTCGGTTAACTCACAATGTCATATGGTACCCCCCCTTGGTAGCACCCCTCTACGTGTAGGTAAAACCGATTATGGGACGATTAATAACTCGCATTCTCAAGCTGATAACGGAGACCTAAATACATTTATCATCAGTTTTATCAAGCTTTTCAATTGACTAAGTGGGCTTGCCCATTTGGTGAATCTATATAGTGGTTCTCCAAGGAGTCTGGAGTAAAAAAAATTGGTTGTGTAGTGGGTAGCAAGCTGTTTTTTGACCATAACTCTTAGCTCGTGCGTGATTTTCACATGACACCAAAGAGAGAAAATGTTCTAAATGATGTGTTTTATCTCTGGTTTAAAGACTTTGGGCTGTTCATAATAGTTTGTGAGTTATGACCAAAACAGTGTTTCTATCGCCTCTATAACGTGAAACGAAAAGCGCTTTTTATGCACATATGTGATCATAAACGCATCATGTGCATAAATCATCGTCTTAAACATGATGAAATAATCATGGGGAAACTTTATACGTACTGGTTAATCCATACATGCACTCGTATACGAAAAAACAATCACCAAGAGGGTGACTACTCAGAAAAATAAAATAGAGAGAGAGAGATGATGATGGCTATGGAGTTTAGAGCTTGTCACTGTGCTTTAGAATCGATTAGGACTCTCGAAAGGCTTCTTGCTTTGCCGCAAGAGAGCGGTGATGAGAGCTACATAGAGGTATTCACCACAAAAGCTTCCGGAGAGCGCGTACATTGTGAAACGAGAGAGAAGATAGTAAGCAAGTAGAGAGAGAATGTCCTTCTTCTTCTTCTTCTTCCTGAGAAGAGAATATGGAGATGGTTATGAAGAGCTTGCAACACTCCGTATAATAGATACGTATAGCCTTGCGGTAGTAGACGCAACAGACGGCACTGAAAACTGAGGCTTGCAGGTGAATTTATCGGCTCTGTAGCTGGCTGGAGTAACTCCCAAGCAGAAATCTAGTGCTAGTTTTTGGTCCAAGAATAGCTTCCTGCTTTTGGCAACTTTGCTAAAAACATGCCTTTGCTTTTGGTGGTCAACTTTCCCACCTACCATTCAATTTTTACAGCAAAATTGGCCAATTGAACAGTATCCGGCCAACTAATGGAACCTTAGCTAGACTATGCCACACCGTAATGTCCCGACATAATTATGACTTTCTTGTACTACCCTGACGTATTTATGATACCACTTTTGATAAAAATAATTCTCGTAAAAATCTTGTTTGGTCTCATTTCTGCTTCGGGTGATCATTTTTAAATCCGACGGAGACTAAAATTAATATTTTTATGTTTAGGTCATGATTAAAAGCACATTGCTTTTCAAGAATGCTAAAAAGCATGAAAAGTTAAAAATAGCGTAAAAAGAAAAAAAGAAAATTTTTCTAAAATTGAACCACGGGTTCCCCTCGTCCTCTGGAATAAGAAAGCGGACTCACTTTTCACTTAAAAGCACTAAAAATGATGAAAAGCTAAAAATAGTGTGAAAAGCACTCAAAAAGCAGATTTTACAAACTTGAACTACACCTTCCTTGGAACACGTAGATCAAGGATCCGACCTCGATTTTTGTAGAAAAGC